>NW_026000068.1:5188580-5373148 GCF_001458135.2 Marmota marmota marmota | reverse complement strand
CCCTCCCTGACTCTCTCTTCCCCTCCCTCCTTCCCTCTCTCCCTCCCTCCCCTTTAGTCTTTACTGATAACATGCAGGAGAAAGCTGAGCAAAGGGAAGTGCATGAGCAGATGTGTGCCCTGCTGAGGTGGAAGTCAGTCTTCCTAGGCCCAAGGTCTCTGCTCAGGCACAGACCCTGATGGAGACAGTAGTGTGGTGGCCCATGATGGCCCTGGATCCTGCTTTCTATCCAACTTCCCCAATCTATGGGACAGCGGACAAAACAAAGATAACCAACTCATCTCCCAGTTGCTTTAGAGCCACATGATCATTCAAAACAACAGGAAAATTGAGAACAAGATGACTATCATTTCTGATCTGCTAATAGGACAATTTAATCAACTAAATTTTATAATGCCACAAGAAAGATAACATTTTAGACTGAATGTCAGGAAGTGTTCCCTGATAATAGGAAATATTTGATTAATAGAAAGCCTCTCAGGAGGATGGCTACAATCCCACCACTCAGAACATTTCAAATTAGACCTAGGCCAGAAAAAGGGAAGCTGAAATTGTGTTTGTGCCTGCACTTCTCAGGTTTTCCTCATCCAGATCGTCCAAACTATGAGTGAGAATATCCTCCTCTAGTTCTGGGTGGCACTGTACACTAAGCAGGTTGTTGATAAAATTAATCCTATCTTTCCATTTCTGACAGAAGTTCATCCTAGTACACAACTCAAAAACTATGGGTCTACTGAATCTGGGAAAAGAGAAGGTCTTACGAAAAACACTCTAGCCAGTGTTCTTGATTTTTATTCTTTGCAGCTGTCCTTCAAGACTGTGAAGCTGACCTGTGAGGTGCGGTTTCTTCTTTTCAGTAAGGACCTTTGGTCAGCTCCTGGAATGCACAGCTATTCTACTGAAACCTTGAAAAGGCTGTCGCTGCAGAACACGCTCTACTGTGGCACTGTGCACTTGTTCTCTGATGAGTGCTCTTTACATACACAGGCTCATTAGCTCACAGCCCCCCGCTTGGTGAGAAGGGGAAGGTGCCCCATTTATTCACCTTCTACTTTAATCTTAATGTGAGAGAATATAATCTTATGCTTAAAGGTTTAAATAAGACAGAAATGCAAGTAGAAAGGCAGAGTCCTCTCCTACCCACACTGACCATCCTCACTCTGGGTGGTATGTGCCCTTCTTGAACCTAGTCTCTTAATAATTTATGTACATGTACAAATGGTTTTTAACTTAAATATAATCATTCTATATTTATTGTTCTGTAACTTGATGCTTTCAATTAAAGCATGTCTAAGAGACTTTGTAAGACTAAAACCTGTGGATCTAAGTAATTCCTAAAGAACACTACTATATGGCATTCATAGTTTTGGCTTTATATGTCATTATGAGTAATACTGAAGTCCAATTCCTGGAAAAGAGGTCACAAACTTGCATTTCTACAAGGGCAGACCCCTAAGGAAATAGGAGGGCAGTTTGGGGACCACTGCAAGCAGAAACTTCAAGGCCACTGCTTTTCTTGAGCTACTGGTGACCATCTGGAAATGGGAGACCCCCTTATGGTCAGACCCTCTAATTTTCAAGAGGAGATAAATATACAGATTTGTAGGAATTTTCCTGCTCTTTAAAGGTTGGTACAAATTATTATTATTCTATAACAACCAGTTGGAATAAGTACATTGTACTTGGAAGCAGGACTTGTCCCACAGACAACCAGAGGACTGTGCCCCAGCCTTGTTCTAACGGGAAACAGTCTTGTTCAGAGTCCAGGAATCTTCCCACTTACCACCATTGTACCTCTAACCTGAAAAGTGCCACGTCTTGTGAATTTGGGGCAAATTGCACAGGGCCACGAGCTCCCCATCTTTCATCTGACCTCATGTTTCTGGACCAACTTCAAGGTCATCTCTCTGTCACCACCATAGAAACTGCTGTGTGAGTGCTTCCTCAATACCTTGCCTGGGCACTTCCAAAACAAAGGTCTGTGGCACTGCCGTCCTGGTGCTCTGGATTCCTCATTGCTTCTAAAACCTGCAGAGTTTTCCAGTCCTCCTATCCATCAACATCCCCGTGGTCCTGTGTTCTTGCAGGCGAGTTTGATCTGGAATAGTAGCTATGCCTGCACACAGTGCCTGGATTGACCTTGCCTCATCTGTGCCTTCTGCCTCATTTGATGCCCAAACATTGTTTCTTTTGACTTTACATACAATAAAAAATATGAAGGAAAATTAACAAAATCAGTATATTACCAAAATCACAAAGGAAGCCAATGGAGAGATTCCGACATAACTCTGAATTTGAGGATGGCCCTCATGGTGAAATCTAACTCATGAGGCTGTGTTCAGGAGACTGGGCTGACCAGCGGGGAGGAACAAGCCCAGGTGGAGTGGTGACGCTGTCTCCTGCCTATTGAGTGTGGGGTGCAGAGCGGACCGCGTGAGGGGTGGGCCAGAGCCTCTCTCCCACCCACCTTCTCCTGATCTGCCCCAGTGGAAAAGCACATGAGCTGCAGAGTGCTTTCTGTGCTACATTTCTTTCCCTTTCCCTTCCTGTCAATGCCTCTTTTTGTTCGTGAGCCGTCGATGTGGTCAGGCTCTTTCGACACTTGCTATAAATTGAAGGCTCTGGGAAAGAACCCATGCTGGGGCCTCAGTAATTTTGGTGGTAATTTAGAGAACTAATCACTGTATTTTAACAGTGTGGCATGGTGAATTACATAATTTAGTGGAATTACTGCCTAACAGTCTTATGTCTGCTGCTATTATTCCTAGATGAGTGGGGGAAAGGAGAGAGAGAGAGAGAGAGAGCAGGCTCCAGAGTGGCTTTATTAGCAGGTTGGAAATCAGTCCATGAGGGTGACTGCTGTCTCTGGCAGAAAAAGAACAAATAATAAGAGCGACCTTGACTGGATTTTATCAACCAGGGAAGCTGTCTCCTTTGCTGGAGAGGGGCCCACAGGGGCTGCATCAGTCTTGTATTTCTTAAGCCAGAGATGCGGGTTGAGATCCAGAGGATCCTGGCTGCATCTCAGGGCTCAGCACAGTGCGTTCAGGGCATGTCCACAAATACAGTCTATGGAAGGAGCGGATCACAGCAAAGCCCCACGGAAAGCCATGAGCATGACACTCCGTGTGAACAGTGACAGCTTCTGCCATGAGCATCTCTATCTTAAAATACCTACAGATCAGGTATTCAGCTTCTCATGAAGTGCAATACCTATGTTGTAATGGAAAGGAGAGCGAGGCCAGTGTTGTTTTCTTTTAGTATGGTCACACTGCAGCTGTGTGACTTTGGGCAGGAGACTCAGTCTCTGAACTTGTGTGTTCATCCCCATGATTCGAATAATGTTGCTTACCTCACAGGTGCAACCTCACAGATTGTTGAATCAGGGCGAGACACAATAGGGCAACACTCTGCTCTCCCTGCTCTCCCCTTCTTTGCCCACTTCCTCTCAACTCTTTCTTCTCTCTCTTCCAGAGTTTTGGAAACGTCTTCATCAGTATTGAAAGTGTCAATCCCTGTGCTCAACTGCCCATCACCCATCCATCATGGGATAGATGGCATCTCTCAGGGGAGAAAACAAAGCTACCTGAATGAGAGGGTTCTTGGAAGATTGAGCGAGGGAGTTAAGGTAAGCACTGGGAAGAGAGCCAGGCATTCAGTAAACACCGTAAAGCCCTCAGCTGTGGCTCTCACACTCACATGGACTGTAAGGGAGATGCTAGGGAAGCTGTGCAGGTTCCGTGTTGCCAATGCCACGTGCCAGGAATTGCCATAATTTACCTGCATGTCTTGCCAGTGCCTAGGTCTAGGAGGGAGCATAAAACTTATCTAACCCAAAGCAGCTTTCTAATCAGTCATCATGGTAGGTCCTTATGGAACATTCCAGAAGCATCTAATCATCTAACCAATTGATGAAATTGATTTCTAATCAACCACACACATTCTGCTTTGATGTAATTTAGTGTTATTTCTTTGATGGGAGCTGGAAAGAGTTACTAACGAGCATCTCTAAACCTCATTAAAATTCAGATGTGGTGTTTGACATCAGAGATTGATTGTAATATGCAAATAGCATGGCCCATTTACTTCCTAAGCCAATATCCACTTCTGGTGGAACAAATGTTGATTTCATCACTGTGCAGTCCTTAGTTGGATTCTCAATCCTGAAAAAGTCAGAAATCCCTGTTATATAACTGTCCCATTAAATTGGTGAGACAGGGGAGCATCCTGAGAGTCCTTCACATTACAGGTGTGTCCGTTAGAGTCTGTGGCCAACTTCTTTCATTCTTTCCTTTAGGGGATCATTGTAGCTGCATCAGTCAGTATCCAGCCAGTTCAACAGAAACCACTCTAATCAAGGATATAATGAATGGAAGGGATTTAATTCAGGAGGCTGGTGGTTCCATGAGGAAGCTGCAGGAGACGGGGCAGCCTGTAGTCGGCATCAGCAGGAAGCCATGACCCCCCAACCCCAGCCTGCAGATCAAGGAGGAAGCAATGCACATGATCCAGGGGCAGGAGTGGGTCACCAAGATGTGGCTACAGAAGAACCAGCAGCCCCAGCTGAGCCCCAGCAGTTCTCTTCTACTCACCTTCTTATCTCCTGCCTTGGACTTGAAGGTCAGGAGCCACTGAGCTCAGGAAATGCAGCCTCAGGGCAGGAGCCTGTGACCGAGCAGAACCCAGGGAGAGCAAGGAGGGGAGGTGGGGAAGGGGTGCAGAGTCAGCAGGATGCCAGAGACAGCACTCAGATCCCCACACACTGCCAGTCACCACTGAAGCCTCACTTGGGAACATAGGCTCATGCAGTAGACTGAAGTACACAGAGTAGATGTAATGGGGGCGGGGGAGGGGGGAGATTAAACATGGCAGCATGTTACTTGTTGGGATTTTGTGCCTGATCTCTTAGCTCCAATGTGCATTAATGGGGGACAACTTGACATCTATGATTCTCAGCTTTGAAGCTTTAGCCAAAATTCAGGACAACAATAACAAAACTCTCTGTGTATGCTTCATTATGTTATGAATCTATAATTAAAATTTTGCAGTTCACTTGGATACACAGGGTAGAGCCCTGGAGGCATTAACTGCTGTGTTTCCCAATGCAGACCAACCATCCTCCCCTCCGCATAGCTAACAGCCTGCGTGAAGACTCTGACCGCAGAGAGCACGTCCTCTTTCTTCAGTCACCTTGCTGTCTGTGACAACTCATGCATGCAGTGGTCGCAGCATGGCTGTGGAGTGGAAGTGGAGGTCCGCCAGCCCCTCTTCTGCAGTGGTGCCTGAGCATTCGCCTGCGGAGGTGAGAGTTTCCTCCTGCCCCACCCAGTTGTCCATCTATCCAGGGAGTTTTTTCAACACTGTGAACTTGTGATTGAACATTTTTTGATACTGACCCCTTCTGAGAAAAGACTCTCATGGAGCACCACCTGGACACACACACACACACACACACACACACACACACATACACACACACTGGGTAAGTGTGTATAGTGCCTGGTTATTGATGGATCTTTGAAGGCCACTCATGAACTTTGCACACGGCCACTTGTGGCTCTAAAATGCAACGATACCTTTGAGCCTGTAGAACTGATTTGAAAGCGTGCACACGGGTGAGTGCTGAGCTAGAGGATGGACGTTGAATTAAGGTCTCCTCACTGGGACGTGGTGTCCTAGAAAGCAGGCTGGCTCCATTTCGTCTGTGAGCTTCACCACCTGGTGCTTTCAACCCCAGGCTTAAAAGCCACGTTTCCCTGAACTCTGGGAAAGCTGCAGCATCCCCCTCCCCGTCTCCTGCTCCCCCCTGCCCCAGCCCCTGCTCCTTCAACCTTTGGGTGGCCTGGCTTGGACTGCGGCAGGGCCCACACAGGCTGTGCTAGTTCCCGAGGCACAGTATAGACCAGCAGGGTTCAAGACACATTTCTTCCTTGGGCTGTTTACAGGAGTGGACAGCAGGAAGAGATCTTCCACGGCCTCACAGGTCTCACCTTATTTGAAAGGAGGGGAAATGTGGTCCCACTGAGCTGATTAGTCACCTGGCCACAGAGACCTGGCGCTGGCCCCAGCTCTGCTGCACAGCCCCACAGTCTTCCTTAACAGCCCCAAGCCTTCATCGGCTGACACACACAGAGAGGGACCATAGTCACTTCACTGCACCAGGTGGTGGGCCTGAGAGAGCCCTCCATGGCTGAACTCCAGAATCTCAGCTGTCCAGGCCCAGGGCCTCCCTGCTGGATGCTGTGTCTGGGAGTACAGCCAGGCCCTGTCTGTTCAGAAAGAGTGGCCTTCTCTGGGCTCCTGGCCCATGTCCCCTTTCACTGCCAGGTCCTTCTGGGCTCATCATCCCAGAGGCCAACCTTCCATTTAACTCCTCTAAACTTTGCAAAGTTAATCTGAGGAAAAACATCTAGATCCATGCCCACCAGGGAAGTAGGAAGTGACGCCTGCCCTTCTTTCCTGTCCATCCGGAGCAGTGGAGGTGGTCATACCAGAGCAGCAGTTGGGGAGGGCAGCTCGTGGCCTGCAGGGGACAGGATGTGGGGCTGCATGACTGAGCCTCTGGAACCCACTGAGGCGTGAGCGATCCACGTGTTCACTCACCAACTCCTTCCTTTCTTCCATCACCTACTTGGATCACTTGGAAACTACATGCAGGTAGGTGTTGAAGCACCAACCCTGGCTTCTTAAATTGAGGAAAAAAGTAGCCATTATAAATATATTAACAACTTCTTGGAAGAGAGCAAAGTATTTTTTAATACTATTTAAAGTTCTATGCACATCGAGAAAGTTGCTGGAGTTTATTTCCAGAAGTATCTTCTGAGTCCACATTACTATTCTTCGGGTCATTTATTTCTACTGAACTATTCCTCATTATTTTTGGCCATCAAACATGATTTTGGATAATCATCTTATTATCTTTATTATTATGATAGCTTTATTATTTCAGGATAAAGAGCAGATAGAGTCCACTCACTTGCAGAAATTCCCTGCTTCTCTGACAAGGCAAAATGATCAAAGAAATGGACAGACTCCATGAAGGTGCATGAGTGAGGATCCTGTGTATTCAGGATGAAAATGAGCCGTGTTCACGGCTGTGACACAGGCCTCCAGGTATCTACTCACCCAGGCTAAGCAGGAGTAAAGACCCTGGGGCCCTCGACTCTATTACAACATAGAACCTGGGAAAGACAATTCAAAACTAATCTCCCCTCACTATTAGTTGATCAGATTTTCCTCCAGACCCTTCTGTCTTGAATTTTTTAAAACAGTCATGCTGTGTGAAGAGACTCTGAGCTGTAGTTCCCACTGCATTCTCCTAAGTGTGCTGCAGCTTGCAGGAGAGAAGTCACCTGTGTTGGAAGGAGCAGAGCTGGCCCATGAGAGGACCCAGAGTGAGTCAGCCTCAGCTCTGTAACTTGGTGATGCTGCGCCATTAAAATGGGGTAAAGTCTTATATTTTGTCCCCATATCTGGGTGTGAAAATCCAGTGAGATATTACAGAATGTTTCTATAAGCTGCATTGTGATGGGACAATCTAATATCTTTTAGGGGAAGTTTCTGAACTCATGAGGAATACCATATGATCACCTTATGGTTAGTAAAGAATTATAAACCACATTCTCTGAAAATTTTTACATGCAAATGAGTTTCCTGCTCTGGAAAGTGTGCCATAGTGAAGCATTTTCTCCAGAGAGTTCAGTGGAGCCATATTCATCCACCGGTTTACCCACCAGTAAGTACTGGTGCAGTTCCTGCTATGTGTCCAGTCCCAGGCTGGACCCTGGGTATTCAGGAAAGGCAGCAAAGTGCTTGAACTCTGGACCCCTGGATCTGGTGGACAGGGTAGTCACAAGAGACCAAGTATAACATGGCTAGACTGGTCCCAGCACGGCCTGGAGGCAGAATGGGACCCAGGACGACTTCCCAAGGAAGGAGCTTTGGTGCTGAGACCCTGTTTGCTGCAAGAAGAAGAGAGAGGGTGGACAGGGTGGGCTCAGTGAGGGCTCTCAGAATCTAGTTGCTGTCCACAAAAAGGGTCCAATGTGCATGACATTTGCAAGTGTGCACTGAGGTTAATTCAGAATCCTCTGGGTGGCATATCATTAATTTTTTGGTCAAAAAATGAAAGATGGGAATCAGGGATCCACATGTTTTATACCAAACATTCCAATTTTGAAGAAGGCTCTAAAAGTGTGGGTGTATATCAAGAAAAGGAAAAAAATGGGAAGACTTGCTGAGAAATGGAGTTTTGGTAATTTAGTAGAACTTCCTAGAAAGTTCTAAACTGTATTTACAAGCATACTGGGGAATTTTTAAGTAACTCAGACATCTTCTGTGGTTTGACCCACACAAGTTTTGTCTTGCCAAACAACTTGCTAATTCAAATTACTAGATAGAATGGTAGCAATGGAAATTAAAATGTTCCATCTGTGTATACAGTTCTAATGGCTATCTCTAAGGACTTATGCTGATTGTGAATTTAGTTATAGATCACACAGAAATTCAAATTTAATGCTACTTTTAATGGTATTTCTAGGATATCAATTTGGATTAGGCATGGAAGGTACTAAATGAAAATATGGCAGAATATTTTATTGACATCATCCCATTAAAAAAAATTTCAACCCAGAAATAATTAAACAGAATGACTTCTGTATCACAATATTCAATTGTGTCAGGTAGGTGTCAGCAGAAGACAACCAGCTTGGGAAGAAAGAGGGGCCAGGGAAGCCTCAACGTGCACAGAGGCCTCATCTGTGAAAGGCAGATGTTAGTTCCCATCTCAGCTGTGTTTTGTGAGATCCATCACGTGTTCTTAAAGTGGTGCTTTAGGACCATGCCAAGTGCATAGTAAGTGTTCAATCAATCTGAGCAATGACACTATTTTTTGTTAACTTTCAAAGACCTGATATGGGCTTGTTTCCTGCACTCGCTCTCTGCTCTACACCCAGAAAAGTGTAGGCATGGACACCGGAAATTGTTCATAGGAATATTTAAATAACAAAACATGTGTCTTCCTAGAGAAACAGTGTGGCGAGCTTTGCTGAGTCTCCCCAGCACCAGATCTTGACTGTGGGTGATAGGTGCTGTGGTTTCTAGCTGGGTATGGCTGCTAATTTAAGATGCCACATCTGCAGCCTTTCCTAGGCTAACAGCACTGTATGGCTCAGTTTGGGGCCTAGAGAAGCAAGAAGATTGTTCTATGCAACTTCCAGAAATGCTCTTAAAAAGGCTCCTCCTTCCACACCTTGTCTCTCCTTCCTGCAGAAGGATCCAGGCAGTGCCACCTGCCAGCAGAGAGGAGGCCTGGGCCCAGGAGTGTGCAGGTGCCCACCAGCCCATGCCTGCTTATTCAGATTTTCCTTTGTGTTAAAGAAAAATAATTCAGTTTAAATGTGTTATTGAACCTACAATTTTATGTGGCTTAACTTTAAAAATTTGCAGCTGAATCTAACCCTCCTAGAAGACACTGTTATTGCAAAAATGTAATGAAACATTTCATTTTCACCTTGCCTGAGTAACTTGCTTGCATCTCTGCAGTTATATACTACTTGGTAAAGAAAGTCTAACCAGTGGACAGAGATATATAGATATAGATATCAATATAGACACAGATATAGATACCAATAAAGACACAAATATAGAAACAGTTAAAAATATGAATACAGATACAGATATAGATATAGATACAGATACAGATATAGATAAAGAAACAGATACAGATATAGATACAGTTCTATTGCTTGGGATCAATGCAAGCACAGATATAGATACAGATATAGATAAAGAAACAGACACAGATACAGATATAGTTCTATTGCTTGGGAACCTGCAAGCACATGAATCCTATAAGGATATATATATACACACATTGCATTTTATTTTTATTGCTTATTTCTTCTAGGAGACTTCAGGAAGGATATGGGATCTTTGCAAGCTTTAAAGTTAAATGTTAAGGAATGATGGTGTTTTGTATAGAGAAATTAGTAAGAAAATAAAATGCTTTTACTGAAAACATATTCTTGCAAAAATGTATCTCATCAATTCATATACAGTGATTTGTAACTGTCTATGTAACTGCACAGAAGTAAAGAGGTAGCTAATAACTCAATCTGTAGTTCATGAACATTGACTAACATGCTCAAAAGGAAAGGAAGATTGATGTTTACAGTGGATAAACTTAGATGATTGGCTTTCCCAAATAGCCAGAAGGGTGAGCAGAAAAATTGAGATCAAATGAAAAAAAAATAGAAAATGGGGGAGCCTGTGAATTCTGAGGCTCTGTCTGCTCTAGCAAAGCAGCCTCCTGCCCTGCCCAACAGCAGCAGTTGATGCTGAAGTGTTGGGAAATGAGCGGAGGCTGTTTGGCCCATGACCAGTGATCAGAAGTTATGGGGGAAATAAAGGGAAGTCCATGGGGACAAGGACAGGATACCCAGGTGTGCTCTCAAGCTGGACTAAACACCAGACAGGCATCTTCCTGACTCTAACCCTCTGGTCTCCCTTTTCTCAGTGCACATATTTTAGAAAACTTGCAACTATAAATTCTTTGTCCCTTTGATGTGCAAATAATCTTCTTCCAGCCTCTTGCCAGTTTTACAATCCAGTTGTACTGGGAGGATCTGGGAGCTACCCCTTTGAAATACAGTCATCAAGGAAGATAGCATTCCCCAAACTCCCAGTCTGTGGAAAGGCCAGAGATTACCTCTGACAGGTGCCAATAAGCACACAGAGATGGCCTCATTCCTCCATTGGTCAACCTATCCTCAGTGCCCTGAGTACTTGTCCATAGTCCAATCCAGAACCGAAAATCTCTCCTTTTGTTTCCATGGAGTCGAGTTTAAGCTTCCTCTTCTATTGCAATAGTCTTCCCAGTCTTTCCCAGATGTTGGTACTTCGTCTGTGCAATTTGAAGTAACGAGTCTTAAATCGACTCACTTGTCTTTTTAACTGGTCCAGGAAAATTTTTCTAAGACATACACAGAGCATTGAGGACAGAGAGATGACTGGAGGACTGACATGCAGATGGGTGAACTGTGATTTCTGGAGATGTTCAGGTGCTGACCTGCATGTAGCTCCAAATTCCAGGTCTGTGCTCTCTGGGCTGCTGGGGTGGCCAGGTTGTTCAGCTGTTATCTGTCTTGCTAAGAGATAGCCCTACAGGTAGAGAATGCCTTGCTTGCTGGACTACTCACCATAAACTAGTCCTCTGAAATATGTAGCCATATACTTGTCAGGACATGATTCAGAGGGCTAGAGAAGAAAACCTATCCAAAGGAGGCAGTTTTCACTGGCTTGGAGGAAAGTGCTTTTGCATTTGCAGAGTAATGAATTAAGGCTATTGTGGGGTCTACCTGGTTTAGAAGCCTCAGTGGGGTGGAGAGAGCAGTAATAAAATGAGAGGGCTGACTAGAGTGGCACGTCACAGGGGAAAAATCCTGTGTTGGTCTCATCAATCGCCTGCTGTGGTGCCCCTCAGTGAAGGAGCCAAGCATTCCATCTCAATTGATTTCTTGTGCACACCTCTGGTGCTTAGCAGCAGTTAACTTAGTTGACCTGTTGATGGATGGCCCTGGTCAGCCTGAACTTTCCAATGACTCGAGATTCCAAGTCACTGATGTGCTCTAATGGGGGATTACCTAACTAGGCCAAAGGGAAAGCCAGCTAGCATGGTGTTCCTGGGTGACACTGTGGGAACTGTGTGACCCAAACTGAGTTACTTGACAAGCTTCCTTGAAGAACACATGCTCCATGGGACAGTGAAGACCACTGGCCCTTGCTGGCTGCATCTGCTGATTGCTGTGCACCTGTGGTTTCCCTGTCTCGCAGGGTTCTATCTGGGTGTGGGTATGTGAAAGATCACCCCAGGCACGTGAAGTGAGAGGCGCTGGGACCGCAGGCAGCTCTCCTTCCCGGCAGCATTTGCATTTCTTTTTCCTTTTTCAGGTGGGACACTGAAGGAAAGACATCTCAGTAAGTCCCGCTCTGTTTCCTTTCCTCAGCTCACACTCCTCATGATGAGGGTCTCACTGTTCCTGTCCCTTTACGACTCTCTGCAAAATGATTTTCCACATTCACCAACTATAAATCAAAGGTTATTGTCCCATTTCAAAGTTGTGGAGGCACACACACAAGGAACAAAAATTCTCCTATGCCATGAGTGTATGGAGGCAGGACCTCTGGTCAGAGGGGCTACATGGGTCCCCCGACTCCTTTTGGAACTTTTGAACATCTCTTCTCCAACACAAAGAAAGGCTGGGAGCTCAGGAACATGGCGTGTGAAGGCCACTCAATTGCATGATCAAAGCTGAGTCACCTGGGCTGTGACTGTGTGTGAAGGTTTCACACTGGGTCCAGCTTGACTTCTCAATATTCAATGTCAGCGGAAATCAGCTGTACCTCTTGGCAAACTCAAACATAAGTTGTTTCATTGAGTGGAATTAAACACCATGAAGAAGAGTCCACCTTGCCACCTAGATATCGTATCCATAATTTTTTTCTCAGATATCAATAACCCCTGAAGTAAAAAGTAGTCACAGATTGGTAGGTCAATGGCTTCATGTAGAAGCACCACCCATCAACATGGAGTGGGCAGCAGCTGGTATTCATCTCTGTAACTTTAAAATAAACTTGATGAATCAGAGCATCAAATTTCTTGCATGCAAATGGGTGCATGTTTTAACTTTCCAGGATTAAAAGAATTTGTCTGTTGCGTCTTTCTCCACCACTCTTTTACCCTACGATCTTCAGGAGACTCTCAGTGGCTCATTTCAGTACTTTTCTCAATCTAATTGTCAGGAAGTTCTTCTCTAAGTCTAATGCATAATTCTTCTATTTTAATGCAAGCATTATTTGAATTGTTTTAGTTGGTAAATAAGTAAAACACCTATCTTAGTTTGCTCAACCTGCCATAACAAAATACCACAGATGGAATGACTTATGCAATGGAAGCTCAAAGGCTGGAAATCCAAAATTGGGGTTCCCCATATGAGTGGTCACATGGCATCTCCAATGAGCATGAGAAGATCAGGAGATCAAGCTCTCTGGTCTCTAGTTACAAGGGCACTGATCATAATCAGACCAGGCCTCACTCTTGTGGCTCATCTAACCCTAGTCATCTCCTAAAGACCCCACAGACAAACACAATCACATTGCATGTTGGAGCTTCAACAAATGAATTTTGGGGAGAAACAAGCATTCAGTCTATAACATCATCTTATCTCATCATTTTCTGTTTGGATTTAATAATTCTAAAATTCTAAATTTTTCAAAGACTTACTTTACATTCTTTTAAAACTATCATTGATGACTCTTGGTGATTTTTAACATGCGATGCTGAACAACTATAATCAACACACAAATATTCAAAAGCATCTGTATGTATGTGTAATGCCTATCTAGCACCTGAGAAACATAATGAATTTGGATTCACATTTTATCGCTTACATTGAATTAACCCCCAGATGAATCTGAGAAGGAAATTTAAAAATACTTAAAGAGGATGTGAAAATTTTATTAACCTCAGAGTAGGGAAGATTTCTTGAGCAAAACCCAAAACCCAATAATACTCACAATGTTATATTAGATTTCATAAAAAATTTAAAACTTACCACATGGCAAAAAAAAAATAGCAGCAACAAAGTAAACAACACAAAATAATAAACTATTATTATAATATATATCATGGACAGTGTGATGGGGTTTGCAAATGAGCAAAAAATAAAAACAACCCAAAGGAAAAAATGGGCAAAATATGTGAAGAGACATTTTTACATATATAAAAAGAAACTCAACATTGCTTATTAAAAAAATATACTATAAAAACTAAAAGGAGACTGTGTTAGTCAGTTTTTTATCAATGTGACCAAAATACCAGACAAGAGCAACTTAGACCAGGAAACGTTTGTTTTGGCTTGTGGCTTCAGAGGTTCGGTCCATGGTCAGCTGGCTCCATTGCTCTGGGTCTGAGGTCGTAGGACATTGTGGCAGAAGGGCACAGCAGAGAAAAGCTGTCCAGCTTATAGCTGATGGGAAGCAGAGGGAAACGAGGGCAGAGGGATGAGAAACCTTCCAGGGCATGGCCCCATGATCTACTCTCTCCAGCTGGATCCCACTTCCCAGTGGTCCATTCAGCCCCAGTGGACTAATCCCGATGAGGTCAGAGCCCTCATAATCAGTCACTTCTCCAAAGCCCACCTTTGAACACAGGAGGCTTTGGGGGACACTCCAGATCCAAGCCATAACAGACATTTTCAATTATTAGATGGTCAAAATTATTTTAAAGTTTGATAAATATTGACAAAGTGTGGAGAAATTCCTTCTTAAATATTACTAGTGGGAACACCATTTAATACCCCATCACTGAAGAGTGATATGGAAATATTACAATTTAGAAAGCACATGTTCTTTGATCTGTGATTTCCTTATGGGATGGTTATCTCATGGACAGATTTTTCACTTACAGGACAGGATATACATGCCTAAGGATATACATTGGAAGGCAGTTTGGAATGTAAAAGGGATGAAATTGACCCACATCCATCAGTGCCTACCTGGGTTACACACATTATATTTATTAAATAAAATACCATGTAATCTCATAATGAATGAAGAAGGCTCTCTTGCTTTAATTACTCATAATATGCATGCATTACAATAAAAATGTCTGTGGTAATAACTAACCTGATGATATTTTGGGGAGAAATTTTCCATCCGACAAGGTAACCATTAGAAACATCTTGTACCCATCATTTCCAATTAAGCATGCCTCAGAACTGTGACTGCTATTTTCCTTAATTAATGCTTGCTTATTTCTCATTAGTCCAGGGATGACACTTGGTGTATTGTTGAATGATTGGAAGATATATATTCACTACTTTCATGGGCATATTTTGTATCCTTTATTCTGTATCTTCCACAAAATTCCACATTTGCTGAGAACACACTGAATGCCCACCTTTGCTAGATACATAACACTAAACTTAAAGTTAAAAAACTGGAGGACATATGAAAATTCAATTGGCAGCATTTCCTCAAATTGGACAAAAAGTTTTCCATAATTAGTCAGTGAATAGGACTTCCTTGGGGAAATAATTTTGCACATGTCCATTTCCAAAACTGGAGACAATACTGCAAAAATAATTTTAATAATTAGGTCTGGGGTTGTAGCCCAGAAATAGAGCCCTTGCCTAGCGAGCATGAGGCCCTGGGTTCCATCTCCAGTACTGCAAATAATGATAATAATTTAATAACTAAAACAAGAATACTTTTAATAATATAATATTACTATTTCAATAGTTCAAACAGTAATTTATCTAATGCCATAATAATTATAAAGAGTTGCAAGTCATGAAAAATTAAAACAGAGTACTGAATTTTGCTTTAGAGGAAAGTATTTGCTTAAATTAATTTTCTAAGGTTTAGATGGGCTTCTTGTTTTATCTCTTTGTCCTTTTGTTTTTTTTCTTCTTTTTTTTTCTGGAAAAAGCAGCTAAGAACAACTAGGTCAAGATGAAAATCATTTTTAGCCACTTAGCCATAAAATTTGTTGAAAGCAAGTTCTTGCTGTTCAAAAAAAAAAAAAAAAACCCTGCGTAATACTGCAATTTTTTGAAGTACAGAGTATTTATTCTCTATTTCTTGGAACAAAATTCATGTGAGGGAAAGTCTCTACTGCCCTTTTCTGCTTGACTAATCTGCTTTTAGTGTGAAAATGCCTATTCTATTAATGTGTATCCCTATTAAATTAGAGAAACTCTAGATTATTCATTGAAAAAATAATTTATAAAAAGATTTCATCAATATTTATTGTAAGTTGCATTATTATCCCACTATTTTCATAAAAAAAAAAGTTAAATTCTAAAAAGAATTGAGAACAAAAGCATTTCTTAAAAAATAACTAAATTATCAACCTGGAACATTCCAGATCATGTAGTTCTTTGTGGATGTGCCCTCAGAGATGTGAAATCTAGATACATTTTTTCAATAAAAAATGTAATTAGGAAACATTACAAAAATCATTATCTATTTGAGCTGACTGGAGGCAATCCTTTGTTCATTCCTCTCTCGCACTCCTGGATATTAACCTTCAGAATATTTCCCAGCAGACCAAAGTCATTACTTTCTTAGAAAAGGCCAATTCAGCCTGGCTGTGTGGCTCTGTTCTATATTTATCACCCAGTAAATGAAGGTCTGGGTGGAGCTGGAATGCTTAAAGGTGGATCAGGCACCGTGGAGCATGGTTAGGTGCAGACCATCCAGCACTGTGATGTTGCAAGGCGTGGAACTCAAGTTCATGGTCCCACCCACACTCTACCACCCCACATCCCTGGACAGGAGGTGCAAGGATGGGGATGTCACAGAGAAGAGAGGATGCAAAAATGCTCATTAGTGTGACAAGATCATCACGCTTTCAGAAAAAGCCAGTCTACTTGAAAACCCAGAGCTCTGGACCGAGGACTCACAGAGCTGAGGGAGCAAAGGAGAGATCAAGATAAAGATGGATTGAGGCCATCAGATCATGAGCCTTTAGATTGCTGAACAGGCCAATGGTATCAACTAACAATTTTTTAAAATATAATTGAAAGCACTACGAGAATCCAAACAATAGGAAATAAGTTAATATCAATTACAACAAGTCATTTGTGCAGTATATAGAGTTGTCTTATTGCCATCAGTTGTATCGATCCTTATCCTGATACAAGTGTTGAAACATTCATTAATATTATCCTCAGTACACACAGATCCAGCGATGCCCTAATGATGTTTGGTTTTGTACCTTGGATTCTCCAGTGTTCTAGCAAGTGCATGAGCCATGCTCGCCACAGCATAGGACCAAACAAACTTGAGACGGTATGGGCAGTGCCTCCTTGTAGATGTGCTTAGAGTTCAAACACCAGACCTACCCACTCTGAGGACCATCTTTCTCTAACTAGTGGGAGTGCTTAATTATATGCCGCAGTCTGGCTGGGCACAAAAATAACCAGGAGGTCATGAGCCACTTGTAGGTTCAAACAAGAACTACTTTATTCCCCGAACCCCACAGGAACACTCCAGAACTCCACGGAATCTCCATGAGAACCAACGGGAACTCAAAGGGAACTCTGCGAGAATTCAACAGGAACTCAAAAGTAGCGGGCACCCGAGGTAGCAGGAGCCGCCTTATTGCTGGACAGCAGAGATTTTATACACAACTGAATACACAGCTTGTTTCAATTTAGCATCATCCAGTTATAGCAATCAGTCATTATCTTAATAATTATACACAGCTTAACTTAATTATCATCATCTTAATGGCTTGGTGGCGTTACTTCTCAACCACTCCTTCTGGCAAAATGCCAGGCGCCATCCTGACTTGGTTGTGGCTCTCAACAATTATATATCAAGAGTATTCCCAGGTGCTGATTCTCCAAGCAGCTCACACTGCCCTCCAACAGCTCCTGGCCAGAGGTCCCAGGTGCGACAAAGCTATTTCACTCCAGGGACCCCAGGTCACAAACCTCCTAAAAGACTGTAGAGGATAAAATATTGGGGAGCCACAACCGACTTTACCTATTGCTACCTTGGCAGGACTACAACTCCTCCAAGTGTTCTTGAGTTGAATGAGAGCCAGGGGCTATGGAAAGAGATTTATAACATGGGATGAGGACATTATAAATCATGGGTACCAAATGATTGTTCCCTTTATTCAATTAAAAATCCCAAATAGACGTTAAACTTGTCTGAAGGACCCTGGTGCCTGGCCTGGCCTCAGGCTTCCTTGCTGCTGCTTCATCTGCCCCCAGCTGAGCACATTCACCATTTCACATCAGATCTGCAGGAGCCACTTAACCTCCCAGCCAGGTGATCCAGGGACACAGAAGTTCTCCACAAGACCCACCCAATGTGGTCAGTCAGTGGTGGCCCTCAGAGGATACGTCCAAGTCCTGTGACAGCAGGAACACTGGCAGCTGGAGAGGCAGGAAGGAGTCCTCCCAGAGCCTTTGCAGAAGCCCGGCCTCTCTGGATTTCAGATTTCTATGAACTCTGAGAGAACAGACACCAGCTGTTTAAGCCACCAATTTTATGACCATCTGTTTTGGCAAACCTAGGAAGCATGAATATTCTAAATCAAGGCTAGGTGACACCAGGTGGGGTGGGAAGAGCAGGAGGAAAGGGGTTGGAGAGATTGAAGATGCAGGGACACCAGAGGACAGACCATATATGACAATTTGATCTTGTGCAAGTACTTTGGTGCCACGCATGAAACACCATTCATTGGACCCAATCAAGCTTAACCGAATCAAAGACCTGCCACAAATCCCTAAGCCAAGAACACAGTTTTAAGGAGACTGTAGTCTACTTCTGCATTAGAAATAGAAAATTCTCCCTAAATGCACATGTTCCCCATACACTTTTCCCAAAATGAAAGCTTCACCTTGTGATATTATACAGAGCAGTCTACCCCACTGTCCCTCTGCCCTGACCATCCTCTGGCCTCAGCTTTTCCCTGGTGCCTGCCTGAATCGTAAGAGAAATGAATATGTCAATGACAGCATTAACTGCAAGAGTAGCAAGCAGTAATGTTGCACTTGCTATGTTGGAGAACAGTTCTAAGTAGTTTATATTCTTTTTAATGACACATGCTCACAAGAATGGTCTGAAACAGCACAGTCACTATCTTCATTTTGCAGATAAGGAGACTGAAAATTGGAAGTGACTTGCTCCAAGAGACATTTTGCTAGTAAACAGCAGAGACTTGGTCTCATGACACAGCCTGCACCCACAGATGGAGACTCTTATGGGGTGCTCTCTGTCCCTCAAAGAGAGTTTGAAGTCCTCACTCCCAGGACCTATAAAGGTGTTCTTATTTAGAAACAGGGTCTCTTCAGTGTCATCAAGTTAAGATGAGGTCATTTGATTGGGCCTTGATCCAATATGACAGGTGTCTCTATAAGAAGAGAAGATTAGGACGTGAAGACATGCACCGAGGACAAAGTCACATGAACACACAGACACAGAGTAAAGATGCCAGTGTGGAAGTGAGGCAGAGACTAGAGGACCTGTCACACACCAAGCAACCCCAGTCTCTGCCAGCAGCTGGAATGGGTGAGAAGGACCCTGCACAAGAGGCTTTGGAGGGACTGGGGCCCGGCCAGTGCCTTGGGTTTAGACTTCTGGCCTCCAGAACTGTGAGGCCATAAATCCAAACCCAGTTTCAAGCCTCTGAGTTGATGGTACTTTGTCACAGAGGGTCAAGGAGATAAACACAGAAACCTAGTGAATCTCCAGAAATGACCTCATATTTTTCCTGTTTTTGCTTAGATTTTTATCTTGAAATGTGATATTCAGAAAATCATGGACATCTGAGTCATGAAGCAAGTAATTTCCACTCAGGTTCAAAAATCCAAAAATTCCCAGGATCCTGGAATCCCAGGAGCTCCCTGTGAAGATAAAGCTCTGCTGAGTTCCATGGTGGTCACTTGCGGCTTTTCCTTTTGCCTCAACAGGCCTCTGTGGGTTTTGCCTGACTTGTACCCTGTCGAAGGGGCCCTGGAGCTTGGAGTCTGGCACGTGGCTTCCTTCTCTTGTCAGTAAGTCCACGAGGCCTTCCAGCGTGGCACGGAGATTCCGGTGGGCTGCTCCCATTTCCTTGTCCCAGGGGGCACCCAGCTGTGATGTGCTCTTTCCCTTCCACGACATTTCTGATTTAGCTGGTTAATTTCCAGTTAAAGACATTTGTTGAGATCTATATTCCATTTCATTAAGTCTGTAAATGATATTGAGGAAAACTGAGATCTTCTCAGTACCAAATATCCTAATACGTGAGCATGTGCCTCTCCCCGCTATTGACTGCTTAATTCCCTCTTGAACACATCTCACAGTTTCCTGGATGGAATTACTGTGCACACTTTATTAGATTTTTTTAAGTACTTGCCATCTTATGCCATTTTAATTTTATGTTCTGTTCATTTTTATTATTGACTTTGTACCCATCAAACTTGTTGAACATACTTATTAACTCTAATAATGTGACTATAGATCCTGTAACATCTCTTGTGTATATTACATAACATTATGTACTTTTATTTCTTCCTTTTAAAATACCACACATTTTTTCCTCACTGTGTAGCCCAAAACCTCTAGTATAAATGATGTAGCAATAGTATATTTTGACAATATTTCTATATGCTCAGGATTTTTAAAGCCCTGTTTTAAAACTATGACTACTTATAGTTCTATGTCTATATATAAAACAAAAAGTCTGAAAATGGTATGTATGCTATAAACACGCCCTTTTTCAATTTTGAGGGGAAGGTTTATAAAATTGGTGTTATTTCTTCCTTGAACATTCGATAGAATTTTCTGGTAATGCCATTTGGGCCTGATATTTTATTTGTGTGATTTGATCGTTTCTGTCTTTTACGGATGGGTCTCCTTTGTCCTATTTTTAGATTTAATAAAGCTGTTTGGACCATCCTCCCACGATATTATCAAGTGCTTGTCAGTCTGCAGCACACAGCCCTTTTCATTTCCGATTCTGGATCTGAGGGTCTGGACTTCTCTCCCTTCTTTCCTTCCTGCTTGGGCTCTATCCATGTCATCAGTCCTTTTCAGGAAGCAACTTCTGACTTTGATGATTGCTGTGTAGGTATTTTGTATCTCAGTCATTTCTGGTTTTCTCTCTGCTCTTTCTTTCTTCTAGTATCTTTGGTCACTTTGGCAGGTACCTGTGCAACACATAGAGACGAGAGCACAGGTCAGTGCTGTTCACTTCACCTTTCCTCTTCTGTGAGTGCTATGAGAAGCTGCCTAAGCTAAACAGGTAGGTGAAATGACCCAGTTGACATTTCTGAAAAATTTTTCTGGCTAAGATCAAAAAAGATGATATCATAATTAGCATATTTTATAGACAGTCAGTTTTATTTTCCCAAACATAAACACTTCAAAACAGAAATAGTGGAAAATCTTCTTTGTAATTATAGAACTGTTGAGATGATAAACATGAAAGAAAAATACTTGGAAAAGAAAGTGTTTTATAGAAATTAGGCCTCTAAAGTAAGGTGTGAAAGGAAATAGTGTCAGTTCCCTGGGTGTTGGACCAGGTGGGGAGAGAGACCTCAGAAACCAGATGAGCAAGCCCGGGACCTTAAGACAGACATCTGCAGCCTCTTTCTAGGGCCTGGGGAACTGGTTTCATTATCCAAGTTCATGGCCACGAGGCTCCCAAAGGAAGCCAGGGCAGCCCCTGGAGAACTGCAGGCCTTGGTATCTTAAGAAGCAGTACCTCTCAGTCATTTCCTTGTAGGAACTTGGTGGAAAGCAATGAGAACACACACTGTCTTTCACAGTTGCCAAGGCTGATTGACTGACCTGATTATATCTAAAACAAACAAAAAGCAAGAACTCCTACCTACAGAGTTGATCTTTTTCAGAGATCAAGTTCATTTTGTTTGAACACATGTAAAGTGGGAACTTCGAAAATACTTCAAAACAAGTACCAACATCCAGGGAAGACTGGAAATCTATCAAAGCTTTCTGCTCAAACAGAGCGTCATTGTTGCATGTACACGGCCACTGGTTTCTGTCCTCTGTTGAGCGGGTCCTTGGACAGTCAGACATATTTCTAATCTTCAAGCACTGGAAGTAGAAACCATCATAACAAAGTCGAGGACACCAGTGATCAACACTAAGCAAACTTCCCATGTAACAACCAGAGCAAACCAGGGATTAAAGAGGGTCACCTGGGAAGTGTCTGGAAACAGTAATATGGAAACACAGAGGAGAGCCTGGCATCCATGAACACACTTGCATACCCAGTTTAGAAAGCAATGCTGGTTTTCATTGTTGTTTGTTCTTTAGCAATCGTGTTAGGATGTGATATATGTTACATCCAGCTAGGAATATGGAGAGAAGAAGGAGGACCGTGGAAGAGGCTCCTCTTGCTTTGACTCATTCTGATAGGAGCTTACAAGGAGGTTGCATGTCCCCCCCCCCCCACTTCTTACACATCTGTCTTGCTGAAATGAACACATGGAGAAGTCAGAAATCCTCGGAAGTCCTCTCATCTCCAAGGAAGGTACATCTTTCTCAGGACATAAGTTATAGTAATCTCCCCCCAAATTTAAAGATCATCCTGGATGGTGTATGAAGAATCCTCTGAAGAGGAAAATAAGAAAAAAAAATGGTGATAATGATTCTGAGGACCACACAGTGAGACTGAGGGAGAACGGACATGAGAAAAATGAGCCGCAGTGGAGAGGATGGTGAGGGTGGCCACCACCGGCGAGTGAACAGAGCACAGATCCCCCCACAGAAGTGCGGCATGAAGACTGGAGAGCAATCTAGTTGAATTCCTAGTTCCCCTGGCTCAGAGCTGCTGAGTTCCTCTGAGAAGGTTGTCTCCATTTTCCAAGGGCCAGGACACTTTTCCAAAGTCCAAAGAGTGGTACCCATACCATACCTGCGTCTTAATGGTGGTCTCCATCAGCTGTCAATCAACTTTCTACAAACACATATATGAGAATAGCAAAGCCTCCAAAAAATAAATTTCTAATATAAACAAAAAAGTATATGCATATTTTATCCATTGTTTTCATTTTTAACAAATATTCCAGGTTGGTTCAGCATCCTGGAATGAAATAGGCAATATCTTACCATGATTGTGGATATAGAAAATAGCATAATTGTTTTGGGAAACACTTAAACATCATTGTACAAAATCCTTTAAAATTTTACCCCTGTTTTGCCATTGATACTTGTCATGGGCATTTTTTTTCTTTTTTCTTTTTCTTTTTGGTACTGGTGTTTGAACTCAGGGGCACTCAACTACTGAGTCCTTTTTTGTATTTATTCAGAGACAGGGTCTCACCGAGTTGCTTAGTGCCTCGCTAAGTTGATGGGGCTGGCTTTGAACCCATGATACTCCTGCCTCAGCCTCCAGAGCTGCTGGGATCAAGGGGTGTGCCACCATGCCTGGATTGTCATTAGCATTTTTATTAAGGAAATAATCAGTTAGAGCTGCACACTAACCCTTGTGTTCAGTCATGTTCATTAAATTATCTTACATATGCACAAAAGGATAGAAATGATGTAAATATCTGAAAGATTTGGTTACTTCAGGCTGTTACAGAGGTGATGTATTGTGGCTTTTGCTGCAGAGCAAACCATGTCAAAACATAGTGGATCACTCACAGGTTCATAACTGGGTCTCAGCTTGACAGCTCTTCCCCATGCTCTAGGAACAGATCTTCTGGCTGTTTTTTTTTTTTTTTTTTTTCATCTTCTCTGTAGGGTCCCTCAGCTGGGAAGACCAGGGAGGCTGGGGCTTCTTTCCACTAGATCCTCATCCTCCAACAGGTCAGCTTGGACATCAAGAGGGAGAGTAGAACTGTGTAAAAGCCTGGAAGCCCAACCTCAAGCTCACAAAATGTCACTCCAACCCTGTGCTGTGAACCGGAGCAAGTCAGAAGCCAGATCAGATTCAGGACTAAAGGGACAGACTCGTCCCTCTCATGAGAAATTCCCACAGTTGTCTCTTACCATTAGGAGAGTCTCCTGCCTGGCTCTGGATCCCAGTTGCTAAGTCTAAAGCTGTGAGAAAGCACATCTGTGTTGTCACACAGTGAAAGATCCACTGGTGATTGTCTAAGGAGCACAGAGGAGGTGACAACAGACTGAGTGGCTTGACTTGATCACCCTACAACAGGCACCTATTGCAAAACACCACATGGTGCCCTAAACATATGTAGATATTGTTAACTAAAAATAAAAAGATGTTTTTTTAAAAGCAGGATGCGGGGAAAGGGGAAAAAAAAACAAGGGGGAGAAATGAATTACAGTAGATGGGGTAGAGAGAGAAGAGGGGAGGGGAGGGGAGGGGAGGTGGGATAGTAGAGGATAGGAAAGGCAGCAGAATACAACAGACACTAGTATGGCAACATGTAAATCAATGGATGTGTAACCGATGTGATGCTGCAATCTGTATACGGGGTAAAAATGGGAGTTCATAACCCACTTGAATCAAAGTGTGAAATATGATTTGTCAAGAACTATGTAATGTTTTGAACAACCAACAACAAAAATTTAAAAAAAAAGATAAAAGCAGGATGCAAATTTGAATATACAATGCCGCAGTCTGGCTGGGCACAAAATAACCAGCCGCCACACAGCCTTGTAGGTTCAAAACAGGAACTCCTTTATTCTCCGCACTCCCCAGAACGCCACACACTCTCCAGGAACCACCAACCGGAAAATCCCTCCTCTGGCACTTCCCCAACCAATGCAAACTCTTCAGGAATCCCCAGGAGAGCTCAACCGGAACTCAACGGGAACTCCACACGAACTCAAAAGTCATCATCTTAATGGCTCGCTGGCGTCACCTCTCAACCACTACTTCTGGCAAAAATGCCATGCGTTATCCCGACTCGGCTGTGGCCCTCAACAATACAACATGATGGAAAGTGTATTAAAAATCAAGTGCTGATATAAATAGGCAAAATAATACACCTGAAAGTTAACAATGATGGTATTTCAGAGGTAGGGGCATAGAAGATATTTCCTTTGGTTTTGTACCGTGAAAGCCCTAATATGAGAACATTTGTGCATATGTAGCCTGTGTATACACACAGAGAATGCATTGGCTTGCACTCTAAATGGGTGAGTACATATTCTGTGGCAGAGGACGCATGGGGGGGTGTGAATATTTCAAGTACAGGGTAGCCTCTGGCTATTTAGAAACATAGATTTCTCCTGATAGGGAAGGAAAAATCAATAAATTGACTTAAATGCTCTCATATAGGGTGTCACAAGACATTTTTGAAAGTTATAAGCATCATTAAAAGAGTAAATGTAATGAAAATGTAAAGAAGAAAATGGAGAACAGCAGGGGCTTCATGCAAATGCCCACTAATGCTTCTCTAGTGAACTTGGTGTGCTAAATGCTTGTGTGGCTGAGCTCCTGCTCAGGGAACAGAGCCACAGATGAGAGCCCAAGGCCCCCAGCCTTGTAATGAGTCAATATGAGAGCAGAGAGCAGGAGTTAGTACTATAAGGAGCTGTGGGGTGCTCCTGCAAGCTGTAAAGCCTCAATCACTGGCAGAGACCCTGGGTGACAAAGACAAATTGTCAGAGGAGGAGGAGGCCTCCAATCAGTCCCAAAGAAAGTGCAAAAAGAAAAGCCAGACGTCCAGCAAGAAGTCATCACCAGTTTCCAAGCCTTTGCTTTCTATCTGTGTCCCACAAGGCAGGGGGAGCAAAGGGTCTGTCTCCCTGGGACCTCCTTATAAGAACACTAAACCCACGAAGACTCCATCACCATGAACTAATCACCGTCCCATGCCCCACTCCTAGTAGCATCACCTTGAGACTTGGGATTTCGACATGGGATTCCAGGGAGGGAACAGACATTCAGTCCATAACAGAATATATTGTGAAGACAGCCAACTCACTTAGCTTCAAAAGGAGTCAAAGTTTTTGGCCAAAACAACTGGATGGAGTCAACATTTATTGAGACAAATAATAATCACTTCCTAGGAGAAACTCAAACTCTTGATCAAAAGCCTGTTGCATTTGGGATGCCCAGGAGATATCCAGACTGAGACCACAAGTCAGCTGTTGAATCTGCAAGCAGAGTACAAAGTTCAGAAGGCAAAAAGGAGGCTAGAGATAAAATTTTCAGGATCATCAGAATATAAATGGGATTGAATGAGACCACATAATGAGGAGATGTTTGTTTACAGAAAACAAATCTTGAATAAGATGGAGATAGATTTTGCTTATGGAGAGAAAACCACTGTGATAAACCTGCAACTTCTTTCCAAACTTATCATCCAAACTCCCAAAGAGTGTCTACAGAGGCTGAGCACTGAGAAGTGCACTTACCATGTCAAGATGTCTGTGGCTCCACAGAGTAGATGACCCAAAGCAGCCTGGGGGAAGGGCACCTTCAAGGTCATTTTCCTGGAAGTCCAGCAAAGGAACTGCTTCAGATGGGGTATGTCGTCAGATCAAGGTTCTTCCCCTTTGCGTTTCTGGGTCATAATTTCTTCTAGATATGGTCTTTGCCCTCAGGCCGGTTTTCCTGAGCACAGAACTGATGTTCCTGCCCCAAGTTCCTTGCAGAACATGAACATGGTCCAGAGGAGAAGAGAATTCCTCTCCTGGGAGTGTCTCTCTCTAACACAGGGCACCTCGGTCACTGGTACTCCCCCAGAGGCCTCCTCTCACCCATTGTAGGCCAGAACAGGTGTCATCCTGGGCCTTAGCCATGCTCTGGAGAATGACCAATGCTCCTTGTGGCTCTCAGGTGTGGGGGCTTGAAACCATCAGATCCCGGAGCGTTTTCCACCAGCCTGCCCTGAGTGACACATGTGTGACCAAGGGGAGACACTGAATGGAAGTTGGCTTGTGTTGAGAGGAGTGAAGAGGGCAGTGGGCACTGAATAGGAGAGAGAATGTTCTAGAATGTCCTCCCATCAGACCAGAGCCAAGACACCCAGGAGCAAAGAATGTTTATTGGGAAAAACAATGAAGAGAGATTGATCCTTCTAAATGACCAAGCAAACTACAAAGTCATCGTCATAAAAAGTGAGGACTAGTAGTCAGGAATGGGCAGGAAATGAGAGTAGTCAAGAGCAGCCCCTGCACAGAGAACGAGTCAGTCCATGACAAGGGCAGTGTCCGGAAGCCAGCAGAGGAAAGAAGCGGGTTAGTCAATGAACAGCAGTGTGCGGTCGGCTCCCCACTCAGGAAAAAATAAACTTAGAGCTCCATCTCGCAAAAGGCACAAAAATAAACTCGAAACATAAATAAAAGCTTGTAAAAATATGTGTGTTTCTTCAAACAGAAATGGGGAAACATGAAATGTCTCTGTCATGTTTGGGTGAGGACAGTGTCTGCAAAGGAGTGTCTGGAAGGCTTTAAGGCGCGGCAGCTGGAACATCTGGATGACCTAACATGTGGCGATCCGGGTTTCACCAGCAACCTTGGAGAAATCACCCGCACACACGGTGGGGGATAAGTCACTAGTTATCTTACCAGCACACAGAAGAACCCCCGCCGACTGAGTCCCAGGGCTTGGGCCTGAGGCACTGCCTGCATGGTGGCCTTTCTGGGAGGGTCAGGAGGAGGCCTTCAGCTGGTGGGAGCCCCGGGTGCCCACTGAGGATGACCAACACCTGAGGATGCTCTGACCACCTCTTGGTCTCAGAGGGGACTCCTGGGAGGAGCAATGCTGAACGGCCAGGCCTGGTCGGGGCTGAACACCCCTGACTCTCTTCCAGCTGCCTGCTCTCTCCCTGCTCCCCAACTGCCCCCTCAACAAGCCAGGCCCAGAACCTGAGGCATGCAGGGCCCTCTAGGACCTCCTGGTTTTACTGCTCCCTTTCCTATCCTGCTGCCTTCAGTTAAAGCCTTCTGGAAAACACAGGCCCTGTGTCAGAAGCCCCGGCATCCTGATCCTTTGCTGAGACGGTGGCAGTGGGCGGTGAATAGGGACACTCAGAAAACAGGCCCCACCAAAGATTCAAACCAGAGGTAGAAGAAGAGGATGGAGTCTGGGCAGAGATGCAACTCACAGAGAATCTAGGGATGTGGCCGTGTGTGTGTGTGTGTGTGTGTGTGTGTGACCCGAACACTTCAAAACAGATTCAGAAATAAGGCACTGCTTTCAAATATGCTTTATTGTTTCTTATCTATTTCAATTAAGACTGTGTTGCTTCCACAAGAAAGACAAATCTTTTATAAGTCCTTGGCTTAATTGTTAAGGTGTTTAAATTAACAAGCAAATGCACTTTCAGACATGCAAGGAAAAAATGAGAAGTGCTTTTCTGGCTCTCACTTCATAAGTAAAAGCTGAGATCTGGTACAATCTGAATTAAGTTTAAATCTTATTTGGCCCTGGAGTTCAAGCCCACTGTCTACAAGAGAGACACTCAGGGCAGTTTTCTGAGTCTGGGTACCAGGTACATGCAAAGACAGGACAGGACCTAACCTGACCCTGCTGCTAGGGTCCGGGGTGCTTTGGCTTTTCCACTGCGGTGACTAAAGGATTTGACCAGCACAACTGGAGGGGAGGAAGAGTTTATTTAAGAGTTCCTGGTTTCAGAGATCTTAGTCCAGAGAAGGCCGGCTACGTTCCCCAGGGCTCCAGGTGAGACTGAGCATGTGGCAGAGAAAGACTCCAGCTTCAGATTCAAAATATATACCCCAAAGCCATGCCCCTGATTAACCACTTCCCCCAGCCACACCCTACCTGCCTCTAGACACCACTCAGTTAATCCCACCAGGGATCGCTTCACTGATGGGGTTAGGACTCTCACAATCCGATCATTTCTCCTCTGAATCGTCCTGCATTTTCTCACCCATGAGCTTTTGGGGGCCATTTCATATCCAACTCATAACAAAAATGTTATGTTGGGCTTCTGGGACCTAAATGTCCACTAGAGGATGAGTGGATAAAGAACGTGAAGAAGCAGAGGGTAGAATAGTGGTTACCAGAAGCTGCAGAGGTGGGAACAGGGTGGGGCTGGCCAAAGGGTTCTGTCTTGGTCAACTCTTCATCACTGGGATTAAAATACCCAAGAACAGCCAAGAGGAGGAAAAGTTTATTTTGAGCTCATAATTTCAGAGGTTCAGTCAATGGTCAGCCAACACCATTGCTCCCGCCTGAAACTAGGCAGAACATCATGGCGGATGGGCATGGCAGAGGAAAGCTCTGAGCTCAGGGCAGCTGGGAAACAGAGGGAGGGCAGGGCAAGGAGCAGGGACAAGATGCAGTCCCCAAGGGCTGTCCATAGGGACCTACTTCCTCCAGTCATACTCTGCCTGCCTACAGTTACCCCCAGTAGTCCAATGAAATTGATAATCCATCAAATGAATCAATCCATTGATTAGTGCTTGCTCTCATAATCTAATCACTCAGTCTGAACATTCCTGAATTGTCTCACACATGAGCTTTTAGGGGGCACTACATTCTCAAACCAAACTGGTACGAAGCCATAGGAAGAAGAAGGGATTTTTCTTTTGAGATCTACTGCAATGTAGCAAGTATAGAAACTAATAATACATTGCATTTCCGATTGTGAAGAGAGTAAAGATTATATGTTCTCACCACCAAAAGTAAGTATTTGAGGTAATAGATATGTTAATTAGCTTGATTTAATTATTTTATATTGTAATCATAAATCAAAACATCACTTTGTACCCCATACATACAACTTTACCAATTTAAAATTAAAATCCAAAAATTTCATAAAGAATTAAATTTGAAAAAATTTATAATTGGAAATTTGATTATTACTAGGTATTGGATAGTATAAGGAGTTGCTGCTAATTTTTTTTTAATGTTTATTTTTTAGTTGTAGTCAGACACAATATCTTTATTTATTTATTTTTATGTGGTGCTGAGAATCAAACCCAGGGCCTTGCATGTGCTAGGCGACTGCTCTACCACTGAGCCACAATCCCAGCCCCGCTGCTAATGTTTTTAGTACACCAGTAATATTGTATTTATGCTAAATAAAAAGGCCCTATGTTTTAGAAATGCATAATCAGATATGTACAAATGATATAAAAACAAAACATGTTATATATATTCAGTGGAATATCACTTTTCTCTAAAGGAGGAAGTCCTGACACATGGACAGCACAAACCAATCTTGAGGGCATTGTTCTAGGTGAAGTAAGCTGCTCTCGGAGGTCAGTTCCACATGATTATGCTTCAGTGAGGGATCTAAAGGACACCAACCCCCAAGTCAGAGGGCAGCATGGTGGTTGCCAGGGTCTGGGGGAAGGGAGGACATGGAGTTGTACTCCCATGGGCATAAAGTTTCAGACATGCAGGATGAGTCAGGGTCCGCAGGATGAGTAGGGTCCGCAGATTTGCTGGGCTGACAGTTGATAACACTGTACTGTACACTTAAAAGTCTCTTAAGAGTGTAGATTGCATGTAGATTTACCTTGGGAAAATAAAAATTTTTACAAAGACAACACATTTTTCCTGCAGTAACAATGGATCCCTCTGTGTCGCTGGCTGGCAGAGAGTCACAGCACAGGCCCCTGTGTTGGTTCCAGTGGACGGTCAGCATTCTGAGCCACAGTTGTCGCTCTCCTCCACTCGGAGGCCGGTTCAGACTCTGAGCACCCAGGGCCATCCCATCTTGTCCTCCCATCCTGCCCTCCTGCTGTCACACTGCTGGGAGTGAAGCACCTACTTCAGCCTGTTGAGTGAGCGAGTGGGTGAGTCAGGAGATGAACAAACACAGCACCACAGGACTCTCCTCAGTCCCTCCCCTGAGGCCGCAGCCCCCTCATGCTGCAATGGCTTGTCTTGTGTCACATGACTTCAGGCAGGAAGACTAAACCCTCACCTCAGTCTGTGCAAAAGAGGGTCCTCCTCCTGCAGCAGCAGAGACGTTTTGATACTGATGTGGATGTTAACTTCTCTGGACGCAGCTTTCTGCTGCTTGCTGTTATGAGTAAGGAAGCCGTCCTTTCTTGCCTGCTTATTGTAATCCAAGAATTGTCCTAAGCTCAAGAATTGTGCAAAGATAGTGGAGATGACTTCATAGGGCACCCCATGAGGTAGACACCCTTTGTCCATTCTGTACATGAGCCACCGGAGGTCAAGTGATGAGTGATATAAAGAAGACTGCTGGTGGAATTTCCTTGCCTGGGTCAGTTGCACATAGCAGTAGAAACCTCTAGGAAGCATAAAACCTAGCAAGAAATCACTCCCAGGCCTGAATCTATGTACTGAGTGAGAGTTTGGGCAATAAAGGAGTTCCTGTTTGAACCTACAAGTGCCTCGTGGAGGCTCGGTTATTTTGTGCCCAGCCAGACTGTGGCAACGGAGTTTTGGAAAATAATTTCAAACAAGATTAGTCACTAAGTATGGCCTTTATGCTGAGCCATCCAAATCAATAAATAAGGCTGGGAACTGGTTCTCTATATATCAGGACATAAAGCTGGAAAATAGTTCAGTATATATCATTACATAAAGCTGGGAACCGGTTCAGTTCAACTTTCAGAGACCAAATGAGAAGCAGAGGGTCACAGGAGGCAGGAGGAGGTTGGTGGCAGGTCAGCTCAGCAGCAGCAAGCATTCCCCAAGGCTCCCTCCTCCTGGGCTGCGGTGTAGCTCTCACCTCAAGGGCAGGTGTCTACCTGAGGATCGACTCATGGACACTGCAGAAAGTGTACCTCCTACTCTGTCCACACATCAGGACACTGTGAGCCGAGTACAGCACATGTATAAAAGTGCACCGAGCACAAATGCACAGCGTAATAACTCAAGGGAAAGCATACACATCCAAGTAACTGCCAACCCACCAAGAAATCAGCTTTCACCTCCATGCCCCAAGGGTCACTGCTAGGAGGCAGCATGACCATCTTCGTCCCTCCTCCCAAAGGTACAGAGGCCCTGAATTTACTTCTCAGTTGAATGCGGTGGTGCAGAATTTGTTTGTATCGCTCCTTAGCCTGTCGTTGTAATGATTCCTCCATGACTTATTTACCCATCGTAATCTTGTTGGCTATTTGTGATTATGAATGTTCATATATTTGGGGGTCTGTCTTATATCAAGTCCATTTATTTTGACTCTATGTTATTGGTTTGTGCTTTTACCATGGCACAAATACCAGTTTATCATAGTGTTTTCAAATAGTTCTTGTTCTGCTCCCACCTTGTTTTTATTTTTTCTGAGTCATCTTGGCCATTCATGGTCCTTTGATCAATCTATATCTTTGCAAAACTGGAGGGCGAATTCAAGAGAAAATTTCAGGGATCATTATTTGAAATGCATTCTGTCTACAGAATGTCATGAACCAGTGGATGACTGAGATCAGTTTTGTTTACCTATTGCTGTGTGAAAACATCAGCATACAATTTGGAAGCTTGAAATAACACATTATCATCATCTTTCCTGAATTTGTGGGTGAACTGGACTTGGTGGGTTGGTTGTCTCTTGGAGTCAGGGTCTCTCTTGTCCAGAAAGTCAGATGTTGGCTGGGTCAGGAGTCACAGATTGATGGCTCAACTGGGCCTTGTCACTCCCCTGCCTGGCCTATCAGCTACTTTGGCTGGAGACACTGGGGATGGCTGGACATTTCTCATTCCCTGGGTGGCTTCTCCCAGGGCCTCTCTCTTGAGATTCCTTGCAACAGAGCAGATGGGCTCTAAAGGGTCACTTCCCCTGAGTAAAAGTCCCCAGAGACCATGGGGATGCTGCAGACTTTGGGGACCCAACCTTGGAGGTCACGCAGCTCACTTTGGCCAGCCTGCAGTGGCTGGGCGGATCAAGTCATAGGACCTCAGATCCAGTGAACTGGGGCTGGACTTCCTCTCCAGGGGGAATGATGACAACAATTGCGGCCACCTATCAACTACTCCCAGAAGTCAGTTTCAGGCCCTTTTCTCTTGAATCTGGGTTGTCCTTGGTATTTAACAAATTCTAAGATGGGAAGGTCTCTTGTCTTTTTCTCTATGCCTGTGGTTATTTCCCAGGAATCAGCTAATTCAGTTCTTCACAGCAAACCAGTTCCTCAGAGCAATGAATTCAGTAGGGAAAATTGTGAGTAGTTCAAATTCATAATGTTCGAAAGCTATTTTTCCATTATTCCATCATTTTTATTGATGTTCTAAAGATCAAGTTCACAGCATTTAATCTGAACAGACCTATTTCAAAACCCTTTGTCAAAAATAAGCCACATGATTCAAGGCTGTTGTTTAAAGAGATGGGACCTGTGGACAGATTTTCTAGCCTGAGATATGAAAGTTTTCCATTTTGTATTATTTCCATGTCAACCAAGATTTTTCCAGAGTATGAAATGCCCAGATTATAACAAAACATCCTCATTCTTCTTTATTTGTACCCTAGTTCTACTTAATCTAAGGAATAGATCATTTGAGGAGTATTCACCCTACACATATAAAACACACAGAGAGTTAAAATACAATGATCTCTGACTTCAGAATCTCCCTAAAGCTAACCTAAGGGTTGAGAAGAGGGCAAGGAAGGCAAGATGGGAAAAACTCTAAAGTAGACAATTGAAAATATCATACATGACAATCTTGAACAAAGTGTTCCTGGAATTTCCTTACAGTAGAAACATCTCTAAAGTGACAGCATTGCTAAGAAGCAGCTGTATTCAGAAGCTTCTTGCCCAAGGGCCACTGAGAGCATGAACAGCAAACCTATTGGGGTGGAGGGAAAGGTGCTGTCCTCTCGCGAGGCTACAGGGCTGGGACAGGGGAAGGAGCAGTGCCACACACGGGGGCTGCTGCTCGCCCACAGCTGCAGAGGGGACCCTCTTAGAAGTGGGCCCTCAGGCCAGGCCCCCAGCAACTGTTCCCCTCCATCCTTTCCACTCTTCTTCCACAAAAGCCCTGCACTCACATGGCGCCAAGGACGTGGGGATCCACTAAGGAGTGTGTGAGAGACTGGTGGCCTCATCAGGCAGCCCTAAATCTGGGTGGCATCATGCTCAGAGCAGGCCATCCAGGGAGGGGACATGCGAGGGTGTACCAACACCTGGGGACAGGCCCGCCTGCCCCACACCCATGTGCCAAGGACAGAAATCAGGTCCTCATCTCATACCACATACAAAGTCAGCACAAAATGCATAAAGGTCCTAACCTGGAACTGGAAATCCCCTAGGAGAAGGGGAAAGCACATGACAGGGTCCTGGGTGACAATGACTTTTTTTTTTAATAAACCCCAAAGTACAGGCAACAAAAGTAGAAACAGATAAATAAGAGTACTTCAAATGGGGAAAAAATGATTACTTCAAATAAAATAGCTTCCACCCTGCCAAGGGAGCAGCCATCAGAGTAAGGAGGTATCGACAGAGTGGGAGCCACATTTTCAAACTGTACAGGTGTAAGTAGTAACATCAAAACACACAAGGAACTCAAAAACCTCAATAGAAAGAAAACCAACCGCCTGATTAAAAAGTAGGGAAAGACATTTCGTCTAAGAAGACATATGTCAGTGGTGCATGGGTACAGAAAATGGGCTTAATGTCCCTAATTATCAGATGCAGATTAAACCACAATGAAGGTTTCCCCACACCCGCCAGAATTATCAAAAAGATGAAAGGTCATCAGTGTTGTTGAGGATCTGGAGAAAAGGCCAGCCTCGTACACTGTCTAGGGAAATGTAAACCAACACACCAGGTCAGGCAGCATGGAGTTTCCTCCACAAAAGCAAAATAAAACACTCATATGCTCCAGCAACCTCAGCACCGAGCATGAATCAAAAGAAAATGAAACCAGTAAGTTCCAAGGATACCTGCACTTCCACGTTCACTACAGAATCATTCACGGTGGGTAAGATATTGAGTGGAACATGTCTATCAGCAGGTGAATGGATACAGAGACTATGGCACACACACGGTGGAACATTATGCAGCCTTAAAAAGAAAGAAAGCCACTCACTGGAGACAACATGGGTAAACCTGGAAGGCATTCTCTAAAGGAGTAAACCAGGCATGGGAAAAATACTATATACCATCACTTAATATGTGGAATCCAGGAAAGTTGAACTTACAGAAGTGAAGAGCAGATCTGCAGTCACCAGGGCCTGAGTGGAGTTGGGAATTAATATACATATAGGGAATTTATATATATGTATATGGAATATATATATATATATATATATATAGAATATATATATAGGGAATTTATATATATAGGGAAAATATATATATGGAATTAATATAGGGAATATATATATAGGGAATTTATATATATAGGGAATATATATATATATGGAATTAATATAGGGAATATATATATATATATATATATATATATATTCATATATTATATATATTATATATATAATGTCCACATTGCTCCCAGACTGCAGCACCCTGTTACTCTAACTACCATGGAAGTCATAGTGCTTAAAAAAGGACACCATAAGTTAGGATGATAACCATCATCGTCCATTAGAAGCAAGAGCTCAGATTTGCCCCCTTTTAAGTTTTGCCTCCAGTTATGAAAAAGCAGACAGGAAACAGCATTTAGATGTTCATGAAGAAATGAAGCCTGTAACCGATGTGATTCTGCAATCTGTATTTGGGGTAAAATTGGGAGTTCATAACCAACTTGAATCTAATGTATGAAATATGATATGTCAAGAGCTTTATAATGTTTTGAACAACCAATTAAAAAAAAAAAAAAAGAAATGAAGCCTGCACTGGAAACCAAAGAGGACAGCCTGAGAACAAACGCATTTTAAAAAATGTAAACTAAATTTTGCTGAGTGGAAACACAGAGTGTGGGGAATTCAAATGTGCTTGATGACAGACTGGCCATATTAACATCCTAGGAAAATAACGCCAGCATTCTTTACAGACCTAATCGCAATTATCAAATGTTTTATTACTTCAAAATGAAAATTATTGTTTTCAAAGAAATTATTAAAATACCAGGTCCTATTGTTAGGGATGAAGAAGAGAAGTCTATCTATCATCTCTCTCTATATCTATCCATTCATCCATCCATCCATCCTTATACCTATCAATCTGTTCACTCTTTGTATCTATATATAAAAATGCTCGCTTTCATTTGGAGTGATAATGAAGTTCAGTGAAAAAAAATAATGTCCTTTAGTTCAAAAACTGAAAATCAATAGTCTTTCAGCCGGCTGTGAAATTTAAAACAGGACAGCTCCATACATATTGCATTGTACAATCAGATAAAATTTAAATTGAACAAATGTTCTGGGAGAGGTGAAAAATGGTACAAAGACTGAACATGCAAAATCCCTAGTACAGATGTAAATGTGCTATATTTTACATCAAAACATTTTTAAAGTAGAATAATGGGAAAAATAAAAAAGCTTGAATTCAAATTATTATTTTCAAATTCAATATTCCTGGGTAAGAGAAATGAGGAAAAAGGTAGTTTGGGTATAGTAATGGAGAAGAGCAGTTTAAAATACAGCTATAAAAACATTAACAAGAAGCAAACAAAACGATAGGATTGGTATTCCAAATTATAAGGGAGAATTAAGATGCTGATCAACACAGATTTATAGGATGAGCATAAACTAGAAATGAAATTCTGTGTGAGGAAATAAAATGTTAGTCAAGAATATAGGCAATCTGTTTTTCATTAAAAAAAAAAAAACAGTGTGCATGATCAGTCTGCCACTTCTTTTCATTTTTCAAAAATTTGCTCTCAGGTGTTCACGGCTTCTGCAGTGAAGGCCAGTTTAGCTCCTCCATAAGCACTGAAAACATCTTTATCTTTCACCACCTGAGCTGTTTGTGACAAGTGAAGGTCAAAGACAGAAGCTGAGATAAAAGAATGTGTCAGACGAAACCACAAATCACTTTATTTTTGGTTCTTGTTTCTCCTGAGCATAGAATCATTTGTACTCTGCTAAACTGTCTGCCTCTATAACATCTGTAATACAAGTCTACTGGACTTAATTTGAGATTGCAGGTAAACTTTCTTAATCCATGCTAAATGGTGATTTACTAAATGGTACCCATGGAAAACAACACATCTGAATTTTTTTAAAAGTGGGGAAAAATTGTAATTGTAATGATTCAGGCAAATTGGTTTGTGAAGCAAGTATATCAGTATCCTGATCTGAACTGTGTGTCTAATTCCAAAATCTCTGGAATAGATGAATCAGTAAGATATAAGATTTCCATAATTTAGGTCTTCTCTCTCTAGAGACCAAAGGATGTGACATGTTTACTTTCCATATGTTACTGTGGCAAAACCTTTCAACAAAGGATGCAACTTATTGGATTTGCTACAAATTATTTTCCAAACTCTTTTAGTACTTTAAATAACATACTGTGACCATCTGTTTCACTGAACCATAGATGTAGCAATTTAACTATGACTAATGTTTACTTTCTAAAAGTAGTTACTAAAGTAACTGTTTACGAAACAGGAAAAAAAAATAAAGTATACATATAAAGGGAACAGTTGAAGTATCATGTTATCCTATTAACCAAAAATATGGATTACTTTGTGGTACTTTATTTTAAAAAATCTGCTGATAGATCTCCATAAAATTTGGAATATTGATCTTAAATAAAATATACTCCAATAGGAAAAAAGTCTGATTCTTAGATGGATTTTATCATAAAAGAATGTGATATTAATTGATATAGGCTGTTTTAAAAATATTATAGCCTAATTGATAAAATATGCATATTAAAACAGAAGCTATGTTTGTAGTTTTTAAAGTTGTTTAGAATGCAATAATTTTGAGGCATTGACAAGAAATAATACAGGATGGGGAAATAGGAGTCAGTAAATCTGAAATAAAACTTAATCCTTAAGCTTGTAGAGGTGGTAGAAAGCCCTGTGAGGTAGCTGGTATTGTCCTGATTTTATAAATGTGAAATCTGCTATCTCCAGGAGTTCCATATCCTTCCTAGGTTGCACAGAGGGTGGTGGGTCCCAGACTAGAACTAGAGATTAACTGACCTTTCATGGTTATGAAAGCTCAGACTTGTTTGAAGTCTTGACCTTTGGTATGGTCAGCTGGTATCCTCATGCTGAATTCATATTATTCTTAAGACAGGAGAAATTCCAGGTAAGTCCCTGTGTCCCTCATGGCCAAACTATAGCAAATCATCAGTAAGAGCTTATTGGTTAAATGAATGAATGAATGAATAGGCCCATTACAAGGTGTGGAAATAGCTTTAGCTCACACTCATGCATTTAAAGACAGGATGAAGTTAAACACCAAGTTAAAGTCCAAATTAAATACTTGGAGTTCATGAGATGTGCACTGCTGCTCCTCAGTGACCAAGAATCCAAGTGACTATCACAGAGGTATCTGCCTCATGGTCCTCTCCCAACTCCTGTGCGAATTATTAGGTTGTTACTGTACACCCTGTTAAAATAAAAGAAACATGATTCAGAGAAATGACATTCTCCATCTCCGTATAGAGAGTGAGGTAGTCACCATTCATGACATTGTAGAATTCACAAGCAACCACTCCCTGGGTGAACAGATTCTTTGAAAAGTGCCCTGGCTGAGGCTGTGTTAGTCTAAACATGGGATTGGGATAATTAAAACTTGGTGAAAACCTATACATTTTGCAATTTTAAAGGTAGCATTGACTTGAATTCTGTAATTCTCTCAGAAATCCTATGTGTCTTTTTAGGCAATAGACCACTTGCATCCATAGAAAGGGTGACCTCCAAATGGTATTACAACAATAATATTCCACCAGGAATTTTTTCTCTCTCAAATACATGATAGAAGATTTATAGATATTTCAGATAAATCATTCTGGGCAGGCATTATGTCCAAGGTGAGGCAAGGTTGACCAATTGGAGCCACATGTCAGCTTCAGTGGAGCCCAGCAGAGGAGCCAGCTCTGGAGGAGGGTGTGGTTCTGGAGATGGGCAGGAAGCCTCAGTCTCGCAGTGCAGATAGAGACTGACACCCGTGAAGCTCTCCTCTCACTTCCAAAATGTGTGCTGGGGGGAAATTTCATCATGTTATGTTTTCTGTTGTTCTTTCTTTCTTTCCTTTTTTTTTTCTTGTTGTTGTTTATTTTTAGAAATGAAGACACACCTTGCCATGGCTCCAACCCAGTGAGACACTTTTCTCTGACCTGTGTGGACTTCATGAGTTGCTTGCTTTGATTCTTGATTAATAGGTAATTCCACCATCTTCTTTTTATTCAGGAACCTGTAGGACTTGTATAGTCTCAGCTCTTTATGGGGAAATGTCATTATTCCTCAGTGACGATTCCACTCACACATCCTTTCATTCTTTCGATTGCAGGGAACATCACAGAAACTGAACCTTACTCTGGGGTCTCAGGGCCCCACCCAGTCCCCGCTCCCCCGGGGGTCACTTGCTTTTTGCGCTGTGCCCCCGAGTTTATCCCAGAATGACTTGGTACCAGTGTATTCTTGATCCTGTGGATTCTGTGTTTCCAGTGCAGATTTCTTGGGTAGCTTTAAGTCCATTATAGGAAACATTTGTTTTGGTTTTCTTCACTTTGGTCACCTCTGATCACCTCAAATCTTCTCGGGAGTGATCCAACTTTGGTGTGCCTTCCATTCTCATCCTGTTTGTTTGATTTGCTGTTTCAGTAAGAAGATTTTATTCTTCAGACATGTTTTCTTAGGATGCCATCTCCCTTTCCATGTCTCTGATCATTTGTCTCAACTTCGAGCTGTTACTTCTGTGAAGAGGTGTGTCTCTAATCTGAGACACAGCGCAACAGGATTGTGGTATGTTCTCCAGGGCTCCTTGAGATTTGTTTCCTTCCCTTCCTTGTCTCCCTCTTACCTGGCATGTTCCTTCCTCATGCATTTTGTGGAAGAGTCCCCGCATGATTCCTGCTCAGGATTGCAAGGCGGGACCCACAATCTCTGCTCTGATGTGATGCCGAATATCAGGTCCAGGACAGATTTGTTTATCCCTCTGAGCTGCAGTCTGAGATCTGTGTGATACAGGCACTGTTTGCTTTACTGGTGGCCCAAGAACATGGCAGGAGGGAAGAGGCTTTGCCAATATGCTGGTGTCTCACCACTCATGTTGCTCATTGACTTAAGAGTCTTGTTCCCAACAGAGACCTAAGTTCTAACAGGGAGATGCCTCAGATCTTCAGGCCTCAGGCTGGGTGGTGAACCTCGGCGTCCTCACTACCCTTGCCCTCTAACCCCTAGACAACTTCTACCCAGCAACCTTTCAGCACTCCTAAGTAGGATGAGGTGGACAAAGAGGCCGCTCAGCTGAGATCTCTGCAGAGATTGAGGAAAACATCTCACAGCTTGCTAAATCACACAGCGGCTTCGTACCTTGGATTCAAGTTTGGACTGTTACGGAGTTGGGTTATGTCCATCTCGGCACTTGTTTGCTGAAGGTACTTTGGGGTTGGGCACCTGGTTTCTTCTACCTTTTTTATTCTTTAGGTACAAAGAGAAATAAATTTTATTAAAAAATTTCAATTTTCTACCTTAACTTGCAAGTTTATAATCAACCTCTAGTATTTTTATTCAAAAATCCTTTTCAGTCTATCTTGGATCTCTCTCTCTCTCTCTCTCTCTCTCTCTCTCATCTTAATCAGATGATTACTTTACTTCTTGAGATGCTATTCGATAATACAGTTGACTGACTTTTGTAAATAACTCTATCTTTACCTTTCTTTTGTTAGTATAAATACGATAAATCCTCACTGGAGTTGGAAAGAAAAGGCAAATGACTTAAATGCAAATGTTTATTTTGTGAATGTCTTATATTACAGAAATAACCAAGAGGAAACAGAAGGTCAGTGATGCCTGGCCTACCTGATGAACCTGGGCATGGCTCAGGGACACGCTCCGCCCAGCTTGGGTGGACTAGCACAGGAGAGGGCAGCCGGGCAATGCTGCTTCCCCAGCCCTCATGGCTCCTGGTGCACAGCCGTCCCTCTGTGCCCTCTTCAGCCCTGACCATACTAGAGAGTTTAAGAGCTGCATGTGCAGCAAGCACAGCCTGGGATTCATGGTGCAGACCTGAGCCTTGCGTCCTGATATCCCTGTGTCGTAGCTGGCCTTTAACATCCAGGCACACAGGCGTCCCCTCTGCTTCCCAGGTCTACCACACCCTTTCCCGCCTCTCCCCCTTCCTACAGGTGCTATCCCAGGTCTCCCAGAAGCAGCTTCTTCACCCTCCCGTGTCAGCCCCTCAACCCTATCTCCCCGGCACTGAGCCACACCCCTCCAGATCATCTGAGTGGTCCAGCTGTCATTCCTTCAACCACTCCTGTCAACACCCACAGTTGCTGCCCCGTTGATGTATGGGTCATCTCCACAAGAACCTAAGCTCTGGGCTGTGGGATACCTGGCCTGGCTTGTCCAGCACCATGTTTTTAACATGCAGTGAATTTCTGAAGCCTCACCAAGTGTGCAGGACTGGTCCCCCGCTTCCTGCTTGGCATTCACATTTCCTCCAGCATCCGCTCTTCCTCTAGCCCTGCCCCGTGCTGGGGACCTTCTCTGTCTTCCCAGGATCCTGCTCAGCCCTGCACTCCTCCAGCAAGCAGTTGGCCTCGTGGAGTGCAGGACTCTGAGGGCCCCCAGCTACACACATCTGTGTGCTGTGCCTGCCCCACAATGATCTTCCAATCCCCTGAACTGGCCAGGTCTCATCGGACTCAGTGAACAGATCAAGATAATGAGAAGAAGGTGACAAAGGGTGGGACGGGGTGGCCTGTAGCACTGATTCTGGCTGACTTCTGAAAGTCTTCATTGGAATAACACAGAAGGTCCAAGTTTGACTTCTCGAAGTTTCTATGGCCACAGAGGAGAAGGTTCTGACCTGCAGCTCAACGCTGTCTATTATGCCTCCCCTCTTCTCCCTCCTACATCCCCAGTGCTAAGGAATAAGAGGTGACCCTCCTCCTCAATCATGTTCCATAGGTATTCACTCTTTTAAAAAAAGCCTTGGGAGCAAAGTGTAAATGGTGTCTACACAGAACCTGCAGCTTGTCCTTGCAGGAGAATTTGTGCTATATGAAAAGAAAAATTAGTGATTGCTTTGTTGCAAGTGTTTGGGGGACATTAATTATTCCTTTTCTCTTCAGGCCTAGGATTGACCTTCCGCCACTCAGACCCATTCTCCAGGGTAACAGGAGAGCTATGGTGTCCTAGGACAATCATTGGTCGGTCCTGCTTGGGAGAGTGAGCTACCATCCTGATGGACTTGGGAATCTGGAGCTAATCTGCAGCTGAACAGCAATCCCCACAGGAAATTCCTTCTCCTTCCCTTTCCTCCACTGCAGCAGAGCAGCATCCCAGCAAACACTGCCAGAGGGTTTACCTTGTCTTCACAGGACTGCAGTGGGGTGGGGGGGTCCGTTCTCTGCTGTTGCCAAGGGATCCGATGAAATGACTTCATGCTCACGTGTTTCAGTCTGGCGGCCTATGTTCACTTGCCAGCAGAAAATGAGCTTCAGAGGGAGGATTTGGGTGGAAAATGCAGGATCAGGCACAGAAATAGTGAGAGTCCCGGCTTGTTGTGGCTGGGGAGCCCAAGTGCCCTCACTGTGCTGTTCATGAACTGCACTTCTAGGGAAAGCCACTTTGAATACTATTCCCTCTCCAAGCAACCAGGGAAGCCTCGTTTCTATGCCTGCCATTCAGGTGAGGATGTGTTCTCACCACAACAGGAAGCATGGCTTTGTCAGGCCACCAGGATGTCAGGCCAGGGTCTGTGTGGGCAAGTCTGTGATGTCCCAGGCCAGGGCTGGGAATCCAAAGAGGAGTACAGCTGCACATCCTTCCCCAAGGGAGTGCACCTGCTCCCAGGGAAGGCGTCCAAGGTGGCTGGGAGCAGGCAACATGGAACTCATCTGAGAAGTTCTGCCTGCCTCAGAGGAGAACTGAGGGTGTAGAGCTTCCATGATGCAGGCTGAGAATAATTTACTGTCACCAGGAAATCCACCCCCCCACACACACACGCACACACACACGCACACACACACACACACACACACACTACTTTCACTGTTATTTTATACGCCTAAAACCCGAGAAGATTCTATGTGACCTCTTGACCTTGTCAACTCTGTTTAAAACAATTTTTGTGGTTATTGCATCATAAATAAAAGGGCTTTTAGCTGCTGATAACCTGAGCAATAAGAAAGCTCAAAGAAATAAGCCAGATCTAAGCAATAAAGAAGGAAATAAACAAGCTGCACACAGGCTCAAAAGCACTCCCCATCCATCATGGTTTTCGCCAGACAAGAGTGTCCCCACTCAGCCAAGGTTCCAGTTCCCCAAGGGCAGCCACAGTCCTCAGGTATCAAATGGAGAATTCCCCAAATAGTCCCTGTTTAAAATGCATGCCCTTCTGAGTAGCAAGGTGTAAACTTAAGAGGCCCCACCCCGCTCCACCAGGGTGTGGATCACCCTGTCCTCTGCCTCAGTGCTCCCTGCTGCCTGCTGTGACCACCTCGAACATCACCTCCACTGTCATGGTAGCTCAGAGCCCGCGTACAAGTCGCTCTCACTTTACTCAGTAATGGTCCAAAGCAGAGGAGCCGCAGTGCTGGAAATTTGAATATGCCAAGGAGAAGCCTCAAAGTGCTTCTATAATGAAGAGGTGAAAAAAGAGTACAAAATTTTGAGAGAAAGAGAAAGAGAGAGAGAGAGAGAGAGAGAGAGAGAGAGAGAGAGAGAGAGAGAGAGCATATCCTGTCTCTTATACACNNNNGAGAGAGAGAGAGAGAGAGAGAGAGAGAGAGAGAGAGAGAGAGAGAGAACATATCTATGTGACTTGCATCACTGTATATGGTTCTATTTATTATTAGTTATTGTTAATCTCCTATGGCATATTTTTCTACTCTATTTTATTAGTTATTATAAATTTCTTACTATGTCTGATGTATAATTAAGCTTTATCATAGGTATGTACATGTAGGAAAGAGCATAGTTGGCACAGGGTTTGGTACTCTCCACAGTTGAGGCATCAGCTGGGGGTCTTGGGATGTGTCCCTTGAGGATTACTGCAATTTCTAGGGTCAGATTTTTTTTAATCTGGATGGAAGGACGTCATTCTTTTGTTGAAAGTAAAATTGGTAATTCTATGAAGAATTTCATTGGGACTTTGATGGGAATTCTGTTGAACCTACAAATAATTCTAAAATTGATGAAGAAGCACAAAGGACCCTGAATAGCTAAAGCAACCCTGAGCGAAAGGAAGAAGGCTGGGGCATCACACACTTGATGCCAAGACACAGTACAGAGCCTCAGGAACAAAATGCGCAAGCTAGGGCCACAGGAGTAGACACCCAGACCAAGGAAACAGAAAGAGAGCAGAGAACCCAGGAGCAACTCCATACACCCATGGCCAACTGATTCTCAACAGAGGTGCTGAAAACGTATCTTAGAGAAAGGACAGCGTCCTCAACAAAGGGTGGCAGTAAAACTAGACATCCACATGTATGAGACTGAGATCAGACCCCTATCTCTCATCCTGCCTGAGAATCAACTCCAAATGGATCAGTGGCCTTAATGTATGACCCGAAATTCCAAAACTACCAAAGTAAAAACGAGAAAATACTGAGATATTGGCACAGGCAGTGATTTTCTTCTAAAACAACAGAAAACAAACAAACAAAATGACAATTAGGATTAAATTAGGCTACAAAGTTTCTGCACAACGAAGGAAATGAAACAAAGCAAAGAGACAAACTATAGAATGGGAGAAAACATTTGTCAAGTATTCATCTGACAGAGGATTAATAGCCACAATATATAAAAAACTCAAAAACCTTAACAACAAAATTAATCCAATTTTAAAAAAGGACAAAGTATCTGAAACTTCTCAAAAGAAAAAATACAAATGGCAAATAAATATGTGAAAAATGCTCGATATCATTAGCTATCAAGGAAATGCTAATTAATACTACAATGAGATTCTGTCTTGACCCAGTCAAAATGGCTCTTTTTCAATAAATAAATAAATAACAAGTACTGGTGAGGATTCAGGGAAAAGGTAACCCTTACCCAACAGTCGTAATTGAAAATGATGTAGAGATTCCTCAAAAAAAAAAAATAGATCTACCATATGATTTAGCTTCCAGGCATCCACTTCTGTGTATATATCCAAAGAAATGAAATCAGCATCCAAAAAGGTACCCATATGCCCATGTTTATTGTGCCAGTATTCACAATAGCTAAGTTACAGAATGAGACATGAGACTAGCTGCTCATCAACAGATGAATGGATAAAGAAAATATGGCACATGTGCACAGTAGAATATTATTCATCAATAAAGAAGGATGAAATCCTGTCATCTGCAGAAAAATGAATGTGACTCATGTATATCAGGTCAGGTGAAATAAGCCAGAGACAGAAAGACAAGTTTCCCATGTTCTTTCTCAGGTGTGGAAGCAACAAACAAAGCAAAACAAACAAAGGCAACCTGAAAGTGGAAGAGGGATTACTAGTGAATGGGAAGGGTGAGGTGGGGCAAGGGCAAGAGAAGGGTGAATGGACATGATCAGGTACATGGAAATACCTCAGCCAGTCCCACTAATCTGCACAATTAATATGTGTTAACAATAATGATTTTAAAAGGATAATTCTAAGGGTAAAATGCCATAACTGCATTTGAATATCGACTTTATTTTATAATTTAAAAAATAACTAGATATTCACAGAAAGTTACAAAAATAATACATAGAATCTCATGAGTCTTTCTTCCTTTTTCTCCAAATACTGAAGAGTCAACTGAATGGAGACAATGTTAAATCCAGGAAATTTACTTTGGCGAAATTCTGCTAACTAGATTGAATACAACCCCGCCAAGTTTTCACAGGCACTCATGTGTGTGTGTGTGTGTGTGTACATATGTGTGTCTGTATTCGTCTATGTGTGTGTTTATATATGTATTTTGTATGTATATGTGGGCTTTGTGTGCATTTGTGTGGGCTGATGTGCATTAATGCTTTTGCCTTTGTGTTTACATGTGTTGTCTCTCTGTGTGCACGTTTTTGCATCCTGGTCCCATGTGTGCCACCACCCAATCAAGGTACAGAACCATTTACCACCACAAAAGCAGTCTCCTGTGCTACCCCAGCATTGCACCCACCCCTCCTGGCTCTGACCCTTGGCAGCCACTGGATATTCCACTCAGATTTAATCTTAACCTTCTCTTTGGCTCACAACCCTGGCTTGGACTTTGTCAATGGACAGTCTCAGACAGATTTTGCTCTGCTTCAAGATAAATTAAACAATAAGGAAAAGTCAAAGTAAGACACAGTGACCTTCCAGAAAACTGAAGAAGATAAATCATTTACTTTGCTGCTCTTTTCTTGTTTTTTTTTTTTTTTTTAATGGGATAAATTTTGTTTGATCCTCTCTGTGAGTTCAGAATGTAGAAAAGCTCCTGAAACACAATGTGAAGGGTAAAGGTCAATTTATAGAAAAATAGCATGACAACTTCATTTAAATTACAAATAAATCTGTTCTTCCAAAGTTTAGCCAAACTCCTCTTACAGATGATTGGGAAAAAAAAATCAGTTCTAAGGAGGTTTTCATAATGTCGTGACTCTGCTAGTTGTTAGCAGTACCTTTAAATCTGGTCTGTCCTGCATTTCTTTTTCATTTGGTCAGTTTATGTAATTTTTAAATAATTACATGACAAGTTCCCAAGGGAAGTTTTATGCATAGATGAAAGAACAGAAATGACATCAGACACTTGGATACTTGGAATTCAATAGTTTGTAAAGTGAACTCACTCCACCATTTAACATGTTTGCATTTCTAAAATGTAGTCATAATATTCATTGCGTACATATACAACATATAATGTATTTGCTTATTAGAATATAAATATATTGATGCTAAAACTATACTATATAGCTACTGTTAAATATAATTAAATTATTGTGTAGTGTACATAGCTCTGTATATGATATATAATGATTATATGATCTATATCAGAGTATATAAGTCATTATTATATGAAGTATATTTTATTGTTATGTCTGGTATTCATTATCCATCTCTATTTATCATATATTATACATGTGTATATATGTATTATATATAAACATATATGTATATGTGTGTGTGTGTGAGTGTGTGTGTGTAAACACAAGTCATTTCACCATGCATGGACATGAGGACTTTACCCTGCGTTTGTATTTTGCAACCTGTTAAGGGATGCTCAGAGTATCAGCTTTGCCATGGCTCCTGGATAATCCTTCACGTGAGACCAGATCTTGCATGGTCAGACCACACCTTGCTCAAGACCTGGTCTTGAGCACTCAGGTGTATTTGATGAATATGCTCTTCTTCTGAGTTTTGGTCTTAAGTTCCTGTAGGGTTGTCTTATTTCTCTTTGGGTCCAAGTAATGTCCAATAACAGTGCCTATTAGGTGAATGAGCAAGATGGAAAAATTGTTTTAAAAAATATTTCTACTAAAACAGAAAACAAATTTCAATCTAGATTGTTGCATTAAGACTGGGTATGCAGCTTAGTAGTAAAACAATTGCCAAGCATGAACAAAGTCCAGGGTTCAGTTACCACCACAGGGGAGAAAAGAAAAAGATTGCCAGAATGCTTTCGTCTGCTCAGTCAGCAAGTCTTTCAGGGCAACATTAATGGGTAATGACAATTCATCTCTGTAGTTTGTTGCTGTCCTTGGTGCTGAAAACAGCTCAGTCTGCTGCTTCAAAAACTAATAATGCCTAGCAAAAATGTCATATTTGCACACATTTTCTTATAGAATCTGTTGTCCTTTGCAATTGCCCTGGGCTTTAAATTGTGAGCTACTTACTTCATTGAGATTGAACATCTGCTTCAGCCTATAAAGTGCCTTCTTAATTTTTTCCAACAATTTATTTTGGAAATATTCAAATATAAAGACAAATTGAAAGACATAGATAGAAATACCCATACAACCAACACCTAAATTGAGCCTTTTGCTATTTTTTGCTATATATGCCTCACTACCTGTCAATCCATCTATGGATCCACCCTGAGTGTATGCGTTACAAATGAAGGCGTCAACACTTGTAAGCTCTTTCCTATGCATATCCTCCTATGATGTTCAATATTTCTTTCTAGCTATTTATAATAAAAGAGCTTACTTTTAAAAATTTTATCCCTGATTTTACACTCTGCTATGAATATTACAGAGAAACCCACCTAACACCACTGTTGTGAAAGTATGTTTCTCCGTGAGATGTCTGGTTGCAATTCCAGAGAGTTGGCTGAGGTCACCCTGGGCTGAAGTCACCCTGGATGCCAAGAACAAGTGGTGGCCATATTCTTCACCATGCCAAGCAGGAAGTCTGCAATGCTCCTGATGAATTGAGCCCAGTGTGAAACTGGCCTGGGCTTGCAAAGGGCCACACTTCTTCTCTCCACCTGAATGAAGGAAGAGGGGTCCCAATAGACCCCAGGGACTTTATGAGTAACTCCACACCTGCTCCATGGCCCTGTCCTTCCTCTCCCCCAGTGAGCAAAAGGTTCTGAACAGAAGTGCTGTCCATCTTACGCAGAGTCCACATTTTTATGTTGGTATAACAGATGTAGTTTCTTTTGAATCCCCCTCTGGTGTATACACTGGAAGTTTCCATGTTATTATTTTTATGTAGGTTCCCAGACAACTTCCCTTAAAAGTGGTGTTTTTCTAATTTGATGAAAAGTGCTGATTCCTGGTGGTCTACAGCAGATGCAGGCCCCTGGGAAGCCTCACACTGAATGCCAGAAGAGGCCCATCTCGCCAAGATGCAGGTCCCCCGAAGGGACTTTAGAATCTTTCTAGAGTTGATATGGAAATTCACTGAGCTCCACAGCTTTCTCTAATTTTTTTTAACCAGGAAATAAAATCAACCATTTAATAAAGCTCTTGGCCAATACCTTTATATATTGACTCTGAACTACTAATTTTTATGGGACATCTCAAAAAGAGCACAAGGATTACTTTGTATAAAAGGATTATTTTAATAGCGGGAATACTGTGTCATGCCCATTAAGTGCTTATGTGTGCCAAGCACTAAGTGCCCTTGTGTATCAACTGACTCAATCCTCCTGGCAGCCCAGGAACTGGGAGCTCTTATCATGAACATTCCACTGCTGAGGAAGCCGGGGTCAAGATAATGGGGTGATTTATTGATCCAGAGCCAGGGCAAGGCCAAGCTGGGGATTAGAGTGGGCTGACTCATCTTGTGCTTAACACAAGATGCTTCTTCTGAAATAAGTCATATGGAGGACACTTTTGTAAGATAAGGATCTTCAAGTGTATTCTCATACAGTGGACGATTTTATAAGTTTTCAGAATGACCCACTAATCCTCTTTCTCAACCAGCTGTAATGGAGTTTGACTCAGTCTTTGGCCACTGACCTGTCTCTAAGCTTTGCCTTCCGTCGTCGTCTCTTTGGCCTCATGTCTGCAGAGCTTGATAAGAAGGCCTGCTTCCTCCCACCCCACTGAGGAAGATGGAAACCTCCTGCAAATGGGACCTTTTTTTTTTTTTTTTTTGAGAGAGAGAGAGAGAGAGAGAGAGAATTTTTTTTAATATTTATTTTTTAGTTTTTGGTGGACACAACATCTTATTTTATTTTTATGTGGTGCTGAGGATCGAACCCAGTGCCCTGCGCATGCCAGGCAAACGCGTTACCTCTTGAGCCACATCCCCAGCCCTAATGGGACTTTTAACTCAGGCCCAACCTGACCCAGGTCTTTGGTCTGCCCACTGCATTAGCCAGGGTTCTCCATTGAGACAGGACCAATAGGAGATAGGTAGGTAGGTAGGTAGATAGATAGACAGATAGACAGGGAGACAGGCAGACTGAGGAGAGGGGGTTTACCAGGGGATTTGGTTCATGCCATCATGGAGGTGAACAGTCTTAGCACAAGCCATTAGACACTGGAGCCCTGGGTGCTGGTAGCTAGTCAAAATCTAAAGGCTTGAGAGTCAGAGAAGCCCACTGTGTGCCTCTCAGGGTGAAAGGCTGAGAACTACAGGATCTCTGGTATGAGCCCACAGCTGGGAAACCTGGAGTTGTGATGTCCAAAAGCAGAATAGAGTCCCAGATCCAAGAGAAAGAAGGCAAAACTGCCTTTCCTTCAATTTTCTGTTCTATCCAGGACCCCAGCTGATTTAGATGGTGCAGCCCACACTGAGAACAGCCTTCCCTTCCCAGTCCACTGAGCTGCAGGCCAGCTCCTCTGAAGATACCTTCAAGGTACATCCGAAAGTAGCACTTCTCCAGGAATTCCTTAATCCCATCAAATTGATGCCTAAAAGTGACAGTAGTACTCTGCCAGTCTAGACCTGTCTGTGCTGCCCACACATGCCCAGAAAACCCTGTGTGGACAAGAAGCATTCTTTCAAATTAAATCACTATGTGGCATCATGAGTGCCAACCCTCAAGCCAAATTTTAGGTGGGATATCATTTCAACTCTGTGGAATATCCCCAAAACATGTCAAGAAACTTGGCTGGCAAATTTTTAGGTCTTTATTATTCTCATATCTCTTATAATTATGTAAGAAAAGAATTAAGATGATGAACATAAGGACATAAAATTTTACTCTCCCCAGATTGCTCCTCATTATAATTTTCTCCAAGTTGCCTTTTATGACTATATTGTTTCAAACCCTATGTACCATAAATTCTTCAACCTCCTTATTGTGTTTTCATCTGCAGATTGCCTTCATACCCCTGGTGTAGATGTGAGGGCTAGTGAGCAAACACATCTTGCCTTGACCCATGTGAATGCCCTGATCACCAGAAGGCCAAAGCTCACAAGCCAGGGGCTTATAAGTGTAGAACACCTGCAATTTCTTTATGCTAAAAGACTCTGTAACGTATAGAAAGTGACAGTTTCTAAAGCATATTGCAAGAAATGTGTCATGGGTGATCGCTAATCCCATAATTCCTTTATCTTCCATATAATTCAATAGCAGTGAGATCTCTCCAGCTTGAACCCCCCAGCACTGCAGCCTGGGGTGACCACCTGCTCTGTGCTTAATTTGGAAGTAAATGTTGTTATTGTCCTTCAAAAACCCAGTTAGAGAAGCTCAAGGTTGTAGCTGGACACATGGTCACTCATCAGAGAACATGACCCAGCTTCTCTTGCAGGTAGTTGTGACCATGGGACTTCCTGTGTCTGATGGATTCAAGCAGGCATGACAGAGCTTGCTCTCCATGTCCCTTTCCCTTTCTCATGGTTAATGCACAGGACAACCCACGAGATGAAGGAGCAGCACCTGGTCTCTGAACTACCTCATGGACCCTGTGCTACCTCCACCACCCAGGCTACTCTGCACTAGTGGGGTCCAGTGGCAGGAATCATCCAAAGATGCTAGTCTTTTGGGCTTTCCACCCCATAAATAGCAACTGCAACCACTTGGTGGTTCAAGCCACATTTGGGGACTTCTCTTCACATATTTGGTTAAACTACATGTCGGACACACGTCACCTTTATCTCGTGCCTTAAAAGCTTCATAGTCTCCTAACTGATCTCTTCATTCTTGCAGGTAGCCTCACAACCCAAATCCATTTTCCACTTGGCTGTCAGAGAAATCTTTCTTAGAAATCCAAATTCAATTGTCACCCCTTGTATAAGCCTCTCTGATAGTTTAGTATTTTACTCTAAATGAATCCAAATAACTTACCCTAGTTTATATTTGTGTGTGAATTTTTATATGCTAGAAGCATATGAGGAGAAGACTAATTATAGCTAATTGGTTTATAAATGCAACATTCAAATGACTAAGGATGATGAACTTTAAAAATTAGGTTCCCTTAAGCCTTTAAGCCCTAATTGTACATCTGATTATTCTGTTACAGAATCTAACAAAATAAACAAGCACATCTGATAACCACTGTTATTGTCATTATTAATATTAGACTAGGCTAAATCTTGACTGAACTGAACTTACTTAAATTATTTATATAATTTGCAGATTTATTTAGTTGAATTTCCTTAGATATGTTAATTACATTTATAAAATTAATGGTCTGCATTCACTTTAAATATTTCCAGTAGCTAACTAGACAAGTTTTACTTACCATAATAAGTAAAATTATTCAAGATCTTACCTTCATGTGCCTCATACTGACAGCAGTGGAAAGTATAGTCCACAGCCACCCCCATGCTGCCTGTAATTATAAATAAAGTTTTATTGGAACACTAGCACACATACTTATTTATGTGTTATCTAAGGCTGCTTTTGTGTTGCAATGGAGATCTGAGTAGTTGTAACATAAACCATATAACCCACAAAGCATGTATTTACTGTATTAACTTTTACAGAAGAATTTGTCCACTCTTGCTCTAGTATTGAAATGTTATGCATAAAAAATCAAATTGTTCTAAATATTAGTTTACCTTTTACAAAGTAAAGTAAACTTTCTTAATGCCACTTAACATAAAATAACAAGTCTAAGATCTTGGCACATGTTGATCTTTTTCCAAAATGGCATTACAAAAACTTGTAAACACCCAGAGAAGTTAATGATTTGTAATGATCACCAGTATGATACTACGTTCAGAGTCTTGCTGTCTTTGTTTCAACGCAGATGGAGCCAACCCTCCATCCTTTTAACATTCCATCAGTGCATCTCTCCATTCTTTTCCTTGGATGCATTTCAAAGTTACACATTAGAGTATTTCACACTAAGAAGTCAGATCCCTCCCTTCAGGCCATTTTATCTGCCTGGAATTCTCCTCTTCTATGTCTGTATTTGCCTGACTGACTCCCTCTCATCTTTAATGTCACTCCCTCAGAGAAAGCTACCCTCTGCTTACAACCAGAGGTAGCCCCGCATCTTGCTGTATTGCTGCCTATTTTCCTTTTGGATTCTGCATTTGTTACCCAGTTTCTCTCCATGTGCCACCTGTGAGCACCATGTCTGAATCACTCACAGACGCAGCCCACAACCTGAAACAAGGCCTGAGACAGAACAGGGGTATGGAATATTCTCCTTGAAGTAATGTTTGAGCGAATGCATGAAAGAGTTGGTGATTTGCTTTTATTTGATAGAACAATGGTCCAATGTTTACTAGAACAATAATTTCTCAGTGAAACAACAAAAGCTAACCAAAATAATCCATCTGAATGTCAGATCTATTTGAACCATGTCTATTTAAAGGTGCTGGGATTGAGGGAAAATGTCCACCTGGGTAACGCAATTGTCTCCTTGCCTGGACTGACTTAGAAGGGAGTTTGTCTTTAAGACAGCTGTCACAAGCCTGGTGGCATCAGTGATCATTATCTGGGCTCCACCTGCTTGCTTGGTTTGCCTTGAAGACATCCTTTGTCCAAGTGGGTGCAGGCCTTTGAAATGGAAATGCAGGTGGGCCTGCTAACAGTAGCCATGGGCTTTCTGTGATTGCTGCAACTGGATGATAAGCAATGCCAATTAAAACACTATCAAGCCCTGCCAAGGAAACGTTAATAAGACAGGCAGGACAGAGATGTGCACAACAAGCCATATGTCTGCTGTCTCAGATCCTGTTAGCATTTGTGGGAAAAAGAGATTAGAATTTTGCAAATTTAAGCAAGACTCATCAGTATAGCTGAAAACAAATAGGAGCATAAAAAAGTAACTGAAAATCAATAACTGAGAATTGGGTATGGTTAGGGAGGCCGATTAGTGTGTTCCTAAAAAACCCTGAAGTCCCATCTTCCAAAGGAAAATAACCTAGAATTCCAGAACTGATGGAATTTTAAACCCTTGGCTACATTCCTCTTTTCCATTCTGAGACATCTTCAGGGATGTCATGCCCAGCCAAGTCCTGTACTCACGCTGGTGAGATGGTGCTCCTAGAGTTTCAGGTGGTGGTCATTTAGCACTATTTGGAGTAGTCTGTCACCAGCTGCTCACTGAGTCCAATGCACAGGGGTGGCTGAGCATCTGAAGGGTACCACCTTGGGAAGTGTTGGGAGCACATCAGTCATTTTCTGAGTTAGGAGAGAGAACACAGCTCCTTGCTCCAGAAAATGCCATGTTCCAGACTCAGGAAAGAGCATTGTGCTCTTATGTCCCATGGTGTCTCGGAGAAGAATCGAAGCACTTCGCCAATAGCCCGGGCAACCCTGGCAGACAAAGCCCTGCTGTGGTATCACCTGAATGACAACATGAAATCAGAGTTAAATAGGATTTTGTTTTAGCAACAACAAGAGAACTATTTTAAAAATGACCACAGGCCCTTCTCCTACTTCCAGTAAACATGTTACATAACTCCTCTTATTAGGAAAATCTGCAGAATGAAATGGAAAATTCCAGGCCTGGGTCAGGATCTCCATGTGCCACATGCAAGACTTTGCTGCAAGTAAAACGTGTTTAAGTCTGTTTCGTTTGGTTTGTCTATGAGATTCCCTAAATTAAACATAAACCCAAGTTATAGAGCCTTGGGGTATGAAATGGAGGCTGGTAATGTGAAGACAAACATGATGATTTGGAATAAAACCTAGAGCCAGCTGGGTGAGCCTCAAGCCATGGTCAGTGTCATTGCAGTTTGGATCTGAAATGTCCCCTAGGAGCTCACGTGTTGAAGGTCTGGTTCCCAAACCAGCAACAGTCAGAAGTGGGGCTTGGAGAGGTGCCTGGATCATGGGGGATGGTTTCCTTCATGAATGGATTAATTCCATGGTGGAGATTGCTGGGTTTGGGGAGGTAATGGACACTTGGGGAAGTGGACCTGATTGGAGGAAAGAGGTGACTCGGGACAAGCCCTTGTGGGGAGCACTTGGTCCCTGCCCCTCCTGCCTCCCCTTTGCTCTCTCTCTCTCTCTCTTCTGTCCTTGTTGTCTGCCCTGAGGTGAGCAGCCTTGCTGCACAGGTGGCCCTCGTCCCTCCCTAGGTCAATTAGGTGCTGTGTGACAGCAGGGAAGCTGACTGCCAAGATGGTGGGATCCAGGTCTGTGCCTTCTGTGCTTCCCGACCCTGTTCCCCAGCCTGGGGAGCTGGCCGTGAGTGGGCATTGGCAAGACGGACCAACAGCAGTGCTCTTCCAAACACAGGGGCTACAAGAGTGGGCTGTGCTCGGAGCTGTGGCCTCAGAGGATCAAGCTGGATCCTCCCCCGAGTCATGGTCCTCACACTGGCTGTAGTCACGGAAACCAAGTAAGAGGAGGCCCACTTTCCTTTGAGGATTTGGGGATCCGAGTCAGACAAGACTGCCCTTGCTGGGTCCCATGGCAGTTTGTCCCTGCTCCTGCACAGTCACCCTGCTGTGCTTTGTGTATTGTCCCCCTCCACCCTGGAGGTCCACAGAGGCAGGTGAGGAGCCACAGTGATTCCTACCCCTAAACACAGAGCTCGGCATTCGGGATTCTCAGCTGAATCAGTGAATGTGAACAAGGTGCTACTCCGAGGTAGTATGTGTGGGCTACCTGGACAAAGCTACAGGAGAAGCGAAAATCCAAAGGGTCATTTGAAGAACCCAAAATTCTCAATTGCATTTGGAGCCTCCCCCATGCTAGTAAGTGGGATGGACACTCAGGGGATGATGAAGTCTCTACCTCTAGGACTGCTCTGGGGCTTTGAGACTGGCCTCTTGCTGCCCCTGGAACAACCCTCTCCTGACCAAACATATCCTATAATATCCTTCTAGGCAGTGGGATGGACTGCAGGAAGGTCATCAAATGGGCTTCTCAGGGTGCTCCTCTCAAGCACAGTCCTGAGTGCTAAGGAAACGTTAGGACGACTAATTCGGATGGAGTATTGGATTTTTCACAAAGGCCAGGGAGCAGTACTGCAGAGGCTGCCTTCTCAGGGCTGTGATCTCCAAAGTCCTGCCAAGGACAATACAGCAAATCACCAAGCCATTGATCCTGACATAGGCCTCGTAGTTGTGAGTGGGTGGGGGAGGCTGTAGCTTTCAGTGAGAGCTCATCAGTTATAAAACATAGCCGTAGGCGAGTGCCCCCTTCAGCCCTGCTCAGAATGTAATGTGAAACCCCATCTCTATCCACATCATTATCAGACATTGCTCTTCACCCTCATGGGCATCTGAGAGCACCCACCACCCACACTGCGCTCACGCTGGTTAATCTCCACTACATGGCTCTTTGCAGGCTGTGCGTCTGTGTTCATGGGAAACAGTCTAAATGCTCCAGTGCTGTGTGTGTTAACAGATGGGTCACATGAAATTCAAATGGCAGAGCCATCCTAACAGCTGAGATGAAGGGGCAGTGGTACGAGAACGTGCTCTATGGAGGGCTACCTCGCAGAGACGATGGGCAGCACCGCAGAGCATCTCAGCTAAACCGTCTTAGCAAGTGCTGTCTCACCTACTTTGTTTGGTCAGTGCTCACTGTTTCCATCTGGAAGCTGATAGATTCTCAGGAGGAAGCAGTTCCCTTCATTTTGCTTTTGGTGTGTGTTTGTTCATTTTGTTTGGTCTAATGAACGTGATAGCTGACCTTTTAAATTAAGCCCTGGCACAGTTACACTTGGCCTGCAGAAGACATTACTGCCTCCAAGCACCCAGGCCACGTCCTTTCATGTGCTTTTCCAAATTCAGGCCTTTGTGCTTTCTGGTCCCTTGTGCTTGCATAGGTTCTTTATACAGCTACCTCTTTCTCAGAGTCCAGGGCAGACTTCTCTTGTCATCTACTTTGAGACTCTTCCTGGTTTCTCCAAATAAAATGCTCCCCACCCGCTCACACATCCAGTCACTATGCTGGAATTTCTTCAGAGCGCCCATTCCTCTCTGAGAGTAACACCCTGTCTCCTACCTTCCCCCAAAGACCCTGCTCCTAGCAGGCCCAGAGTGCCTGGCATGCTCCACAGGGGTTTGGGGAAGATGGGGAAAGAGATGCTGTGGCTCCATGTCCTCCTGTCTCCAGAGAAACTCCCGGATGAGACCAAGCATCCGTCTGCACTCACCAGTATGGCTGCCCGTTCCTGCTTGTGTCTGGGGAAAGCCGATGATAAGGAGGCTTGATCTCACAACAAGCAAACACAGTAGACTTTGAGGTCCTCAGAATAGTTTAGGGTCCACTTTTGAAACCCTCCTTATGCATGTGAGGTGCCCCACAGAGTTCAGCTCAAGGGAGAGTGACCAAGGGACTTAAGGACCTCCTCAGACTCCATTTTCCCTTTGTTTTACCCTTTAAAGAAATCTTAAAATGAAAACATTGAAACAAAATTAATCACACAATATCTGTTCCTGAGTGATGAGTCCTTGGAAGAATGTCTAAAAATACTTCTTTGCTTCAAGATCAATTTCAATTTCCAGAACCAACCATTAGGGAGGGGAGCCAGCAGAATCCATGAAAACTGACTCGTTTTTCCAGTTCTCTTCAACAGATGAACACGAGCAACAGCAAAAGTAGACAGACGAGCTCCTACCACGGGGAACCGCTTTCCACTGCCCTCAAGGTAATGGAATTCATGGGAGATCTTCCTGAATCCTGGTGTCTCTAGGTTGCCATATTGGTAAACTCCTTCCTTTTCCTTCCTTGGATAATTTCTTCACAATCTCATAAACAAGGGCTTGCTGTAGATGTTGGAAAACCTGAGACAGAAAGGAAAAGCAATTCTCCTTCTTCCTTCTGACTTCATCAGGTGATAGCTGGGTGTAGATTTCTGAGCACTCTGCTCCTTATCCTGGGACACACCAGGACTCTTCTTCTGCCATTGACCTTTGTGTTTGCTTATAAGTTATTTTTTCACTATTGTATAAATTGACATTTCTGAACAATTTCAGGTTTTCAGGAAGGTTACATAGTACAGAGAGTCATCTTTGATGAAAGCCTTTGGGGACTAGATAACTGTGATGGGAGCGACTGAGGGTAAGTGATAAGGTAAACTGCTCGCCCCTGAGGGCAGGGCGAGAGGATGGGTAGCCATTTTAAGATTCTTCTTTTGTTATTTTGTTTCACTTTCGTTTTAAGTTGCCTGTCCCTGGAGATGTGTAAGATGGAAGAAAAACCGCTCACATCTGAGGAACAGATAGGGAGAAAGGACGGATGGACATTTCAGGAGGCTATTATAATGATTTTGTGTTGTTCCAATTTTGTTTCACTCTGTTTCAGTTTTGTTAGGCGTTATCTTGTTGGGTTGTATTATAGTAGAAATACGGGATCAGAAATTAGTAAAAAACAAACTGAAAGAGTGTTAAGTAAATTGTTAGAGGAAGGAGGCATCTCAGTAAAATCAAGAACAATCAGGGCATACGTTGATACAATACAAAAATGTAGCCCATGGCTTTTTAAGGAGGAGTTGTTAAATATATCACAATGGAACCATCATGGTGAAGATTTAAAAAGAATAGAAAAGAAAAGCCCAGGGACTCTGCCAGTTGGCACATTGCCATTGTGGACGTTCATATCTTGTTTGCTTAGTCCAAAGCCTTCAGTTCAGACAATGGTAGAGGAAGAAGAAGACATAATGATTCAAGTAAAAGAGAAGGTCTCTCAAGTTAGTCAGACAGAGGAAAAGATTCAAGTAAAAGAGAAGGCCTCTCAAGCTAGTCAGACAGAGAAAGAAAGTGTAAAACAGAAAAAGCCATCAGGGGGAAAGTTACAACAGGAGACTGCTACTAACACCTTTCTATCACCAGAGGGTGTAAGTGTCCAACCAACAGCACCACCTCTACAGGAGACTGCTACTAACACCTTTCTATCACCAGAGGACGTAAGTGTCCAACTAACAAGGCCACCTCCATATGCTGGGAGGTCCCCAACCCCCGCAGTTGATAGTTGGGATCCTGAGACAAGATCTCAAATATTAACATGCCCTGTATTTGAGGCAGGAGGGCAGCGATTTTACCAAGTTTTAAATTTCAAAACAGTGAAGCAGCTAAAAGAGGCTGTAACAACCTATGGTCCTCAAGCACCCTTCACTGTAAGCATGGTCGAATCCATTAACAACTTGAACATGACGCCAGCAGATTGGGCTAATATGTGTAAAGCTGTGCTAAATGGAGGACAATACCTGTTATGGAAGGTTGCCAATGAGGAATTTTGCAAGGAGACGGCTAGGCGAAATGCAGCAGCTGGTTATCCTCAGAGAAATCTAGATATGTTGTTAGGAAAGGGACCTTATGAGGATCAGCAGCAACAAATTGCATATGATCCTGGTGTATATGCACAAATTGCTGTAGATGCAATTAAGGCATGGAAGACTTTACAAGGACATGGAGGTTTACAAGGTCAATTATCTAAGGTAATACAAGGAGCTAATGAACCTTATGCTGAATTTGTAGATAGGCTTATTCAAACAGCTACCAGAGTTTTTGGGAATACAGAACAAGCAATGCCATTACTAAAACACCTGGCTTATGAGCAAGCGAATCGTTGGTGCAGAGATATCATTAGACCATGGAAACATGAAGATTTAAACACATATATTAAATTATGTAGAGACATTAATGAACAAGAGCAAGTCGTGGCAGCTGCAGTAAAACAGGCTTTAGATGCCAGAGACATTAATGAACAAGGGCAAATTGTGGCAGCTGCAGTAAAACAGGCTTTAGATGCCAGGCCAAGAACATGCTACAATTGTGAACAAACAGGACATTTTAAAAGGAATTGCCCCATTGGAGGAGGGTTTAACAAAACTAGGTATCAAAGGAGTAGAATACCAGGTATTTGCCCACGATGCCGTAGAGGGAGACATTGGGCTAATGAATGCCGTTCTCAAACCACCATAGAGGGTACTCCATTATCAAAAAACGAACAAGGACCAGGTGTTTATCCACGATATCGTGGAGAAAGGCATCGGGCTCCATTGCCAAAAAATGGACAGGGGGGCCCAATGCTCCGGGGCCCAAAACCACAAATATACGGAGCACTGGAGGAACCCAGCAACCCCATCAGGGTAGTGCCCAGGACACATTGTCCATCAGATCCCTCATCAGACAAACCAGAGGGAGCGCAGGGTTGGACATCTGCGCCTCCGCCAGAGCAGTACTAACTCCAGAGATGGGAGTTCAAATCATTCCCACAGGGGTGAAAGGACCTCTTCCCAAAGGAACAGTAGGCTTATTATTGGGACGCAGCTCTTCTACTCTAAAAGGACTTATGATAAGTCCTGGGGTAATTGATCCCGATTATGAAGGTGAAATAAAAATTATAGCCAGTTCTCCAAAGGGTATATCAGTAATTTCACCAGGAGATAGAATAGCACAGTTACTAATAATACCCAGCCTACATGATAAATTTTCCAGTCGTACTGTAGAAAGAGGTTCCAAGGGATTAGGCTCCACAGGTGTAGATTGGGCTATGCTTTCTTTAAATTTAGATTCTCGCCCCATGCTAAAACTAAATATTCAAGGACATGAATTTAATGGGCTACTGGATACAGGTGCAGACCTTAGCATCATCTCTCGTCAAGAATGGCCAAAACATTGGCCATTACAACAAGCCACTCAAACGCTTCGAGGCCTAGGAGTGGCGACTAATCCCCATAGAAGTGCAATGGTATTAGATTGGAAGGATCCTGAAGGATGTGAAGGAACTATACAGCCATATGTATTGGATCATCTTCCCGTAAATTTATGGGGACGAGATGTCCTAGATCAATTAGGTTTGACATTAACAAATAACATCAACCAAAATGCACCCACTATTATGACTAGACAAGGTTTTAGGAAAGGAAAAAGATTAGAAAAACAAGAACAAGGTATAGCAGCACCAATACAAATAGATCAAGGAACAGACAGACATGGGTTGGATTTTCAGAAAGGGCCACTGAGACAATAAAAATTACTTGGAAATCAGAAAGACCAGTATGGGTTCCTCAGTGGCCCCTGACTAAAGAAAAGATACAAGCAGCCCATGACCTGGTCAAACAACAATTAGCAGAAGGACATATACAACCTTCTGTATCTCCCCATAATACTCCCATTTTTGTCATCAAAAAGAAATCTGGTAAATGGAGATTATTGCAAGATTTAAGAGCCATTAATAATGAGATGGTTATTATGGGACCTGCTCAATCAGGGATTCCTCAATTGTCTGCTTTGCCAAAAACCTGGTATGTTTTAGTTATAGATATTAAAGATTGTTTTTTTTCAATTCCAATTCATCCTGAGGATAGTCCACGTTTTGCATTTACTATCCCTGCACTGAATCATGAAGGTCCTGATCAGAGATATGAATGGAAAGTACTCCCTCAAGGGATGGCTAACAGCCCAACTATGTGTCAAATTTATGTTAACAAAGTAATCCAGCCACTTAGAAATCAAAATCCTGAACTACAAATATTTCACTATATGGATGATGTATTATTAGCACACAAAGATAAAAACACATTGCTAGAATGTTATGCCACACTTACAAACTTATTAAAAAATTATAATCTAGAGATAGCAATAGATAAAGTACAATTAAATTTTCCAATTAATTATTTAGGAGTTCTATTATCCTCAACCATGGTCCGTCCACCAAAAATTCAAATACGAGTAGATCAACTCAAATCACTTAATGACTTTCAAAAGTTATTAGGAGACATAAATTGGATAAGGCCTTATTTAGGTATACCAACAGGAGAGTTGGGACCTTTATTTGATATCCTAAAAGGTCCATCAGATCCAAATTCACCCCGAATGTTAACGCCTGAAGCAAGAAAGGCATTAAAAATCATTGAAACATATATGGAAAATATGCATTTGGATAGAATTGATATAAGTTTGCCTTTATTATTTATTGTACTACCAACAAAAAATATTCCTACAGGAGTATTTTGGCAAGAAGGTCCATTATTATGGATACATTTATCTTATTCTCCTAACACTATTCTTACTAGGTATCCTGAGGCTGTAGGACAATTAATACTCAAAGGAATAAAAGCAGCAAAGGGAGTGTTTGGAATTTCTCCCAATAAAATTATTACTCCATATACTATGAATCAAATTGATGAGTTAGCTAATGAGTTAAATACTTGGGCAATAATCATGTGCAAATCTAATGTTTCATTTGATAACCACTTACCATCTAATCCTTTATTGTCTTTTTGGTCATTGCATCCTGTAATTTTTCCAAAAATGACAAGAAAAACACCTATCATGAATGCTCCAAATATATTCACTGATGGGTCAAATAATGGTACAGCAGCAGTAGTTACCCCTGATCAAACTTTTACATTTTTAGTACCCAAACAATCAGCTCAAAAGGTAGAGCTTAATGCAGTTTTACAAGCTTTTGTGATGTTTAAAGATTCTGTATTTAATTTATTTTCTGATAGTCAGTATGTAGTTAATGCTATAGTATCTCTTGAAGATGCTGGTAGGATTTCCCCTTCTTCTACTGTTTTCTCTTTGCTTTCCACTATACAAAGTCTAATCTGGGACAGAAAAGATCCATTCTTTATAGGACATATCAGGGCACATACAGGATTGCCTGGAGCCCTTAGTTTGGGCAATGATTTAGCAGATAAAACTACACATGACATACATATTTTCTCTACACTAGAAGAAGCTATAAATTTTCATAAAAAGTTCCATGTCAATGCTAATACTTTACAAAAGCGTTTTAAAATAACTAAGGAACAAGCTAGACAAATAATAAAACAATGTCAAAATTGTGTGACCTTTTTACCACAAGTTAATCTTGGAGTCAATCCTAGAGGATTGATACCTAACCATATTTGGCAGATGGACGTCACACACTTGCCAGAATTTGGAAAATTAAAATATTTGCATGTTACAGTTGATACTTCTTCTGGATTTTTGATGGGCTCCCTTCATGCCGGAGAAAAAACTAAAGATGTTATAGCTCATTGCTTACAAAATTTTGCCACTGTGGGTGTTCCAAAACAGTTAAAAACAGATAATGCCCCTGGTTATACTTCTACCTCTTTTAAACAATTTTGCTCAACATTTGGCATTACTCATATAACAGGAATCCCATACAATCCACAGGGACAAGGCATAGTTGAAAGAGCTCATCAAACTATTAAAATGTACTTATTAAAGCAAAAAGAAGGAATTGGGAAGGGGTATATATTCCCCAAAGATAAACTTAAAATAACCCTTTTTACTCTAAACTTTTTAAATTTGGATTCATCAGGACTTAGTGCTGCGGAAAGGCATATGTGTCCAAAAAATGTACATAAGCCCAAGGTACTTTGGAAGGATATTCTAACAGGACAATGGAAAGGTCCTGACCCAGTAATTGTCTGGAGTCGGGGGTCTGTTTGTGTGTTTCCACAGGGAGAACAGCAGCCGATTTGGATTCCAGAGAGATTAACCAAGGTCCTGACCCAGTGATTGTCTGGAGTCGGGGGTCTGTTTATGTGTTTCCACAGGGAGAACAGCAGCCGATTTGGATTCCAGAAAGATTAACTAAAGCGATTTCTACAGACCAAAAAGAAGATGATTTGGCTCAAATCCATAACAACTGATATCCAAAACTCCAGTTTGGCTATTCTTACATCTGCAACAGAACCAGGATGCTTTTTTCAATATCTATTTTATTATTGCCCTTTGCCATATCATGAAGTTCTATTTTGTTTTTTGAGCTCATACAGACCTAGGTTAATGTTTTGCTGATCAGTTCTATTTTTTGACTATAGAGTTTTTAAACATTGCAATGGAGATTTCACCTGTAAAAAGTTATAAGGCCTTTACTATAATGTTATGTGTTGTATGTATTATATTATGTGTGCACACTTGTGTTTTGTGTTATATGTTTGAATGTATGTATGTCCATATATCATATATGATGAGCGCTCATGATAAAATGGATCCAAAATTTTTTTTTTCACGTGATTTATATGGTTTAATTTAAATTGGGTAAACAACTGTTGAGGATTGTTTTAATATGTAAACAAAAAAGAAGGTTAACAGATCTGTTTGTTTACTTTCACCTTTCCTTTTCATTATATTTAATAATTCTCTTAAAGACAATGTAAATTGTTAAGAAAATTGTTTTCTTTTAGTGCCTTCTGTAATGTTACATAATTTTTTCTTTAGCCATTATTGCCAGAATTCCTATCTTCATCCCAGTGCCGGTGAAGACAATGTAAATTGTTAAGAAAATTGTTTTCTTTTAGTGCCTTCTGTAATGTTACATAATTTTTTCTTTAGCCATTATTGCCAGAATTCCTATCTTCATCCCAGTGCCGGTGAAGACAATGTAAATTGTTAAGAAAATTGTTTTCTTTTAGTGCCTTCTGTAATGTTACATAATTTTTTCTTTAGCCATTATTGCCAGAATTCCTATCTTCATCCCAGTGCCGGTGAAGACAATGTAAATTGTTAAGAAAATTGTTTTCTTTTAGTGCCTTCTGTAATGTTACATAATTTTTTCTTTAGCCATTATTGCCAGAATTCCTATCTTCATCCCAGTGCCGGTGAAGACAATGTAAATTGTTAAGAAAATTGTTTTCTTTTAGTGCCTTCTGTAATGTTACATAATTTTTTCTTTAGCCATTATTGCCAGAATTCCTATCTTCATCCCAGTGCCGGTGAAGACAATGTAAATTGTTAAGAAAATTGTTTTCTTTTAGTGCCTTCTGTAATGTTACATAATTTTTTCTTTAGCCATTATTGCCAGAATTCCTATCTTCATCCCAGTGCCGGTGAAGACAATGTAAATTGTTAAGAAAATTGTTTTCTTTTAGTGCCTTCTGTAATGTTACATAATTTTTTCTTTAGCCATTATTGCCAGAATTCCTATCTTCATCCCAGTGCCGGTGAAGACAATGTAAATTGTTAAGAAAATTGTTTTCTTTTAGTGCCTTCTGTAATGTTACATAATTTTTTCTTTAGCCATTATTGCCAGAATTCCTATCTTCATCCCAGTGCCGGTGAAGACAATGTAAATTGTTAAGAAAATTGTTTTCTTTTAGTGCCTTCTGTAATGTTACATAATTTTTTCTTTAGCCATTATTGCCAGAATTCCTATCTTCATCCCAGTGCTGGTGAAGTCAAAGATAAAACCAATCTACAGCTTCTACAATAGCCATCACTGAACTGCTTGCAGAACTTGCCTGGACACATTGTGAGCTCACCTGTATGCATTGTGAACTATCTGTTGGTGCAGCGACTTGTGGTAGTGTTGGGGTATTTTTGCTGATGATGTCATCGGTGGTACAATTTTTCCAAAAGGAGCCGTCAATTGGCTTGGTGTATCTTCCTCCCTTCTGCTTGTCATGATCGTCCAGCTAAAATTTGGGGGCCAACAGAGGTGAGGCAAAGAACCTCACCCCCCCCGCTGGTACAAAGACCTCTCCACAGGTGTGGCTGTATACTGGACCGGTAGTCAGTGACGGGTAAGATCCAATTGCAATGGTACCAACCTAACGGGTAAGGACCATATGTACTATTGGACAACCTAAGGCAGGCACGGTCCCTAAGCCACATGCTTGTTGTTTAAACAGAGAGGGGGAGATGTTGAGAGCCACAGCGGATGGGGCCCCAGCAAACTTCCAGCTGCCAGAAAACTTCCAGCTGATGATTGGCTCACAGCGGCCCCAGCAACATCTAGCTGATTGGCTCCTCTGCGGTGATGCTCATTGGGCTGTTTCCCTGCCCTTTCAGACCATGGAGCTGCTCATTGGGGTACTTTTTTGGCTCTGCCCACGAGACCCAGCCAATCGGCCTCAAGAGCAGGAGGATTGTGGGAGGGGGAGAGAGGCTTGTGGAAAGCCAGTGGTGGCAGTTGGGGCTCTGAGGGTTTTTCCTGAGAGGCTGTTTTGTTTGGCTTGTGTGGTTCTAAAAATAAAGTTAGTTTCTTTTGACAAGTGGCTCCTGATTGTGCCCAGCCAGACTGCGGCACTTCTGACTTCATCAGGTGATAGCTGGGTGTAGATTTCTGAGCACTCTGCTCCTTATCCTGGAACACACCAGGACTCTTCTTCTGCCATTGACCTTTGTGTTTGCTTATAAGTTATTTTTTCACTATTGTATAAATTGACATTTCTGAACAATTTCAGGTTTTCAGGAAGGTTACACAGTACAGAGAGTTATCTTTGATGAAAGCGTTTGGGGACTAGATAACTGTGATGTTCCCGTGACATTGTGAGTACATTCTATGATACTGCATCATATGCTTCCAAATGGCTACTGCCTTTTACCTATTTTTTTTTTGTATTAACTGCTTTACTAAAATTGTATGAAATTAAAACCGATTCTCAGCTGTGAGTCCGTCATCTACATACAAGTTGCCTTTTCATGTTCAGTTCTTCTGTTTCTTATTCTCCTTGATTTGCACTGGTGGGAGCTTCAGGGATCTGATGAATAATGTGCATGATGAAAGACTTTCCTTCCTCTTTAGGACTTACAGGGAAGTGCTCCCATTGTTCCTGCCTCAGTTCCTCCAAGGCATTTTTGGAGGTAACTTTTACTGCTCATTTGATTCCTCCCTTAGTCATTGATTTGTCATTGATCTTCATGATCTTCATATTGAGTCATTGATCTTTATCGATCAATTGATCTTCACCTTGAGCCAGATTTGGATGCATCTGTTAACTCTAAAGTTTATATGACACCTTGCCTCACAATTTTGTATCTTTTCACTGTGCTCCACACTTATATTACTTTTTGTTGGGCGTATATCATTGGAATGTTGACTACATTACTTTAAAATTCAAGAACAACAGATGTGTTTATTTCAAATACTAAATAAAATGTTTTTAATTCCATTGATTTTGTATGTAAAGAATCTTAATTCATTGTAAATCATTGGTTTGTTGAATGCATTTTTTCATATTCATGATGCCACTTTCAAAATTGAGGGAATGTGAGTTGCTTGGCTCGAACCCCCTACACCTGGATGTCTGTGTCGACAGGCTGTTGGGTTGAGAGGCCAGCACACACATCACTAAAAGCATCTCCAGGACTTCCGGGGTGAGCAGTAAGTTGTAAAATAGGACCCAGATTCAGAGTCGCCGTCGCACAGGAGCCTGGATGGTCCAGACACGGCTCCTTGTTGCTTCTTCCTTCTACTTTCCTCTCTGGGTGGACAGTGGTGGAGCTGGCCTTCAGATCCTTGGAGGTTGCTCTCAGCTAGGTGGAAACACCCCAGCTGGCAGGCCACCGCCCGTGGCCTCCTCCATCATGGCCGGCGGGGGTGTTGGGCCTTTCTTCCTGTATCCTTGACGCCTGCTCTCTTCCTCCCCCTGCTCTAGCTGGAAGACCACTGAGGCACCCACACTCTTGCCTGAGACTGACTGGGAACTTCCGGGGGATGAGGCCGAAATGGCAAATTGGAGTGCAGCCTTGGGGCTACAGGCTTCAGGGCTCTTGACAGTTTTAGGCAGATGAGTGGATAATAAGAGTGCACTTTGGGAAGGAAGCAGCTTCAGTGGTGCAGGAGAGCAGGGGAGAGGGCAGTGTAAATAGCCAGGGCTGGTAGAGAGGCCGAAGAGTCCTGCCCTCCACCCAGAAGTAGCGATGATCTGCTTCCAAATGCAGAACCAGTGTGTGGGAAGTCACCACCTCTGCGCTCTGGAATCAGCAGTGTCACCATCCAGCAGGGACTCCTTCCTTACACGTCAGTACTGTGAACTCCTCAGCCATGCCACTGTCCTGCACTTGGATCCTTGACATGGACACAAAATGAAAGGCAAAAAATTTAAAAAATAAATAAATGAAACGTTAGGCCTTTTACAGATGGAGTCTTGCCTGTGCTTTCCCTCTCTTTGTGTCTGTGGGGAAGAATGGAGGGGAAGGGAGAAATGGGAGGTGTGAGATTTAGGGAGACACGCAGAAGCACCCGTGTTGGACACTGGACAGCGCCTCTGCCCACGGGGAGGTGAGAGGAGAAAGCTCAGCAGGCCAGGAGCCGTCCTGTCCAGGCGCCCAGGATGGAGAGCCTGGCCGTGTGCAGATGTCCCTGAGTTTCTGGCTCTGGCTCAGCTTTGCCTGGTTTCCTACCTGATTCAGCCCACATTTACAGGCGGATACACTTTAGCACGTTTTTCTCTATTTTAAATGATGTATTGCTTCAGCTTCACATCCACCTCAACAACCCCCAATTGCCCCTGCTCGTTTTCCCTCCTCTGCTTTCCTTGTGGTGTTTCCCCTATGATAATTATCCTTAGCTATTGAATGACTGCATTATTTTCTAAAACGGAAGTTAGAGAAGACGGCAACATAAGAAGAGAAGCGCACCGTGTTTTTCTTTAAAGAACGCAAAAAAAGCAGAGGAAAATGAGACCAAACTTGTCAGCCCTATTTATTCAAGAAATTGCATCCTACTTGGACAAAGATCCTTTTCTGTAAGTGAAATTACTTGGCCAGGATCCTTTTTCTAAGTATACAGAAAACACACCAAGGGGACCCCCAAGGTTGTCTAGTGCTGGGTGATTCTGGGATGTACACAATGAAGGGGGAGTGGCTGTTGTCATAAATACAGGTTATAAGGTTTAAAACCAGGCTGGTGGATGGTGGGCAAGGGGGGTGTGTCGAAGGTCCTCCCTGTAAACTTCCCAAGGACTCTCAGATTCCCCTCTCAGTGGCTGTGTCGGGAACCAACCAGGAACGCGTCCTAGAGAACGTGGCTTCTCCCATGCGCCAACTGTTTGGAGGGAAAATGATGACATTCACTTCTTCAGAGAAGTAGCTAAGAAGAGACTTCATATTTTTCTGGCTGAGCACTGTGCACCTCAGTTGGAGGAGTCCCTTGGCTCTTCGAGGCTGGCCAGGCTGGCTCCCACAAGATACTGAAGTTGGAAGAAGGTTGGGGAGCAGACCTTAAGAGGGAATGGCCTTGGGACACACCCACAGCTGTTAAGCTTCTTTGAAAGCCCTAGAAAAATGGAAACAATAGTTGCACTGATGGGTCAACCTTAAACTAAATTTTAACTCTGTTATAAGCAATTTAGAGGAACATCATGGCGAGTGGAAAAGGAACCCTGGGATGGCCCTGCAGCAGGACAGCAAGGCTGAAAATAGACATTGACAGAGAAAGAAAAAGCAAGACTCACCAGGCATGTGGACACTGATCCCTGGTATCGGGATTGTCAGATTATAGTCCATCTTTGTGCTATTTCTACCCTAGGTGATTGTCTATGAGGACCCTGCATTCCCTCATCACAAGGGGGAGTGAGTTTTCAGACACCACGAGGTTCTTCCTTTCCCTTCTAGATCAGCCACAGGCAGGGTCTTCAGGTAGGAAAAGGACAGGCCAGGTGACCCGGGCTTTCCGAGGTGCGGATACACAATGCAGGGGGAGTGGCTACATTGATGCGTCCTGGAGGTACAACACCACTCCCTCAAAGACACGTGATTGCGTAGAGCACACCCATGTGAGGGGGAGGGACTGGGGTGAGCAGAGCCCTGTCTCTGGACACGGTGTGCTGTGCTTACAGCAGTGTGTCAGGGGACCCCAGGTCACCACTGCTAGTTCCCCATCTAAATCTGCCTGCCAGTGGACACCTCACGTCCCACATCCATCTCCAGGACCTGGTTTCTGAAAGTCAAGACTGTCTCCGGGGAACTCACCCTCCTGGCTCACCTCTGTTCTACCCTCTGTTTGGTTATACAAAAACAAAAAGTCCCAATTGGGTTTAGTTTTTTCTCTGAAATGTAGTGCAAGAGTCCCTGGAGGAGACCATAACCTTCACCACAGCTCCCCCCCCCAATAGCACACAAAGCCACGCACCAAACAAACAGGGGTTCAATGTACTTTAGCAGCGAGTCCAGTCCACGCTCAGAAGTCCCGAGAACATCCATAACAGCACACTCAATTAGCACTTGCTGCTAGGTTTTCTGGGTGTTCATAAGATCATCAAAAAGAAAATCAAGGTGGAAAAAACTCAAAGGCACTGAAGAGGACAATCCAGGCTGACCAAGATCAGGCTGGAGGAGCCTGGCTCCGGAGGCGATGGGTAGTGTGGCGAGGGAGAGCCTCAGGGATCCACCACCGGCTCCTTCTCCAAGCACAAGGGGAGTCACCTAACTAGAAACGCTTATGTCATGGTAACGTATGGCTGGGAAGGCCCTGAAAACGTTGCTGATCTCTTTACTAATAACTGCTGCTGGATTCCACCTGCCATCTGTCGCCACAGCACAACCAGAGGAAGTTTCTTCTCAAAATGTCAAAATGTAGCTCTGTGCACCAGGCTCATCTCACAGGGCACTACTACGGGAACAGGGCTCTGCAGGCGGCTCCACAGAGCTGCTCTCTGAGGAGCCAGGAGCTGGCACACCTGTCCCTGTGCAGAGGAGCCGTGGTGCAGGGGCAGGACCAGCGCCCCAAATGCTCTGGTGCCTGACGTCTGAGAAGAGGGAGACACTGTGAGGTGACTCTCACTGCTGGGTTCTACCCCACAGCCTCCTCCTGATGGGGCCAGGGCAAGCCAGGAACTAAGGAGCATTCTGGGAGGAAGAGAGGAGCGAGACAGCAGGAGCCCCTGAAGAGGACGTCTGGGCCCCGTGAAGCCAGTTGCCTCATGCTCGGAATGCAAAGGAGCGGAACCAGAGGGCCCAGCTGTGGCATTCTCTGGAGGTTTTTTTCTTTTTCTGAAAGTTGAACCCAGGGGTGATTTACCACTGAACTGCATCTCCAGCCCTTTTATTCTTTATTTTGAGACAGGGCTTCACTAACTTGCTTAAAGCCCCACTAAATTGCCAAGGCTGGCCTCGAATTTGCAATCCTCCTGTCTCAGCCTCCCAAGCTGCTGGATCTTTTAATTGAGAGGATACTTGTGCAGGCATCCTTCTCAATACTTCTCCTTTAAGAGAATTCATTCTGGAAATACAGCCTGGCACTGGTAATCAATGCTGACCACATGAAAGAACAGAGAACCCCATCGTATCCACTTTGAGTTAATATTATATGTATTTATATATTACATGTATTCGTATTATAAATCGGTGAATATATAATTAAGAAAATAATATATAATTTTAGTTAAATGTATTATATACTTTAAATGTATAATATTACAAATATATAAATGTGAATATTACAAATATATGTCATTATATGTTATAAACATATAATATGCAACACATTATGTATTTAACATATTTGTATATTAATAATGCATGTTATTAATTACTAATCATAGTATATATAGTGATTAACAAAATAAATATAGGTAATATTTATAAGTATAAACATGTACTATATAATTAATGTAATGTATTATATGTTATATGCTAAAATACATTACAAAAATATATTTTAAACTTATGAACTATATAACAACATAATTAATATATTAATTGACATAAGATTTCACTTGAAATCTTTTTCAAGGGATTTTTCCTGCATCTTCTTTCTTTTAAACTGATTTTTTTCTCTGGGTGATTCAGTTCCCAATAAATAATAGTGATGACATAGTTTGTTTCTCTCTAGCCAATTTCTCAGTGTATCTTGTAAACATTTTCCAGAGATTGGCTCTGGGCAAAGTCTGAGCACGGCAAGCAGATGCTGACCTTTCCCTCGGTTTGCATTTCAGATGAACTGGAGCGTTTCTGAGCGTGGACCTCTTGCAATGCCCAGCAGGAAACACTGGGCTGACGGAGGTTTTGAAAGCAGCCCACCCGGCAATCGTGTTGGCACCACAGGGACGTGAACAGCTCCCCAGACGTGAGCCAGGCCAGGAGCAGTGGGCACGTTCTGTGCAAACTCCACCGCTCGACAAAACAAGAGTTCAGCGTTTTGTGCTGCCTGACAGGATGGACCCTGCTGTGCTCCTGCTGTCCGAATCCTGTTTGATTGATACAGAAAGCACTCCCGAGACCCATGGCCATCTGAGAAACCCGCCCAGAGCCTTGGAAATGGAATCCAAGAGCAGACCTGTGCTTTCCATTTTTCATCGGGTGGGGACAAGCACTGCTCCTAAGCGTGGTCACTTCACTATCACTGGTATCATCTCTGAAAAGCTGTGGCCAGTGTCCAACTTCTTCTCAAGTGAACTGTTTCAACAATCATTCATTGAGCACCTACTGTGTGTAAGGCCTTGTGCTTGAGCTGGGTCCATGGTAAAGAGGCACCCCTGGCTGTCACTAGCAGTGGGAAGATGCATTCCAGACACCAACCCACTTCACCCTGGCAAGTCTGGAGAGAGCACTGCGGTTGCTCATGGGAGAAAATCCAGGAGGAGGCAGTGTGGAGGGAGGAGACCGAGCTCAGTTTCACAAACATCTCATTCAATGAACGTGTAAATGATATAGATTGAAGATCAATGAAAATGTTGGTCTGGATCTTGGGAGGAGGAGACCAGAGTGTGGTAGCTTGGATCGGGCACCAGTGCTCAAGTGAGGGACCTATGAATGTCCAATGCCTGCCAGGGGTGTCCCAAGCAAAATCTAGGGCACAGCTGTTGAAAAGCTTAATACCTCTAAGAAGCACATGCATGAGTGTGGATCTGGTGTGCAGCTGAGCTAGGGAGAAACAGGGAGAAAGAGAGGAGGAAGCCATTGGTCCTGGATAAAATGCTCACAGTGGGCCATTTAGCCATGGCTGCCACATAGCCGTGGCCACCATTTTTAAGTTGATGCCTAAAAGTCATGTGTACTGGTGGGGAACACTGTGATGCTGCATACATGCAAACAATGTGTAAGTGGGCAGGCCAGGGTTCTGGAATATCCACCACTACACACTCACGGGTTTCTTTGTGTTGGAACATTCAGAATCTTCTCTACTGGCTAATTTGACATACAGATCATTTGTTGTCAACTGTAGTTGTTCTACTAAAAGAGATTATTCTAGCAGTTGTCACGGGTGGGCCCACTGCCCTTCACAAGTGCCTCAGGAGCCCCTGGTGGGTGCTGTAGGGGGTTGGCTGGTTCCTAGGAAGGTCTCAAGACATGATGGCAAGCTGGCCGGGTGTCAGTCAGTGGGGGTGGTGGTGTGAGTATACATTAGGGAGTATGCACATGTGTATTATATGTGATGTGAGCATGTAAACAAGGTTGCATATAAAAGGGGGGTGTGCATCTGTGCGAATATGCATGTAAGTGTATTAATGAGTGTAGATAGGGCATGAGTGAGTTTGAGTATGTGTGTTAGTACCTGTGGGGTGTGAATGTGTGCATGAGTGTGGGTGAATGTGTGCATGAGTGTGGGTGAATGTGTGCATGAGTGTGGGTGAATGTGTGTGGGGATGAGTGTGGACTGTACAAGTGTGGACATGGTGTGGGGGTGTGAGCCTCACACTTAGGTGGAATGGGAAATGGATCTAATGGTGTCATCCAGCTCTTGGCTGCTGTGCCTGCCTTGGCTGGGGCTCTGTCTGGGTCTGCATCTGTGTATCATTTAACTAACTGTCTTGAATGCTGCTTTCTTCTGTGGAGTCTTGGATAAAAGTTCAATTCTCTTTACCAGAATTCAACAGCTGCTGTAGACCAAATGTGAAAACTTCTAACATGCCAGAGAAAAGGTGTCTTCCCCTTCAGCCGAGTCTAGCCCTGGATACAGCACCTGGATGGGAGACCGTCCTCCTCTGCACGACGTGGGCCAAGGGGTCCTAGCGGCAGGGTGAGGGCTGTCTTTAGAAGTTAGTTCTGGATCTTCTCAGCTGCACTCACTGGTGATGGCTGAAGCCCGTGACGGCAGGCCCATCCAGCTTTGCCATGAAGAGACAAACTCAGAGGAGCAGCCCTGCCCTGCCCTGGGAAGCTCTGGGCTCATCTTCCTGGGGGGCTCCCCCATGATGAGCAGAAGGAGCACTTTGCTCTATTATCCATGTAGGATTAAAGATAGAAAAGCAAATACCAGAGAGGGCATGTTTAATTGAAGGGCTGTTCTGTTGTCCTTCCTGACAATAATGAGACAGCAGTGTTCTATAGAAACAATCCATAGAACGTTCCAGAAGGACCCAGTAAATCTATCTTACCAATGCTCTCAGAGCAATCTAACAAGAGTTTTCAGTGATGCAAAGATTCTAAAGGGAATATCACTGGGCTGGAGAAATCCAGATTTCCATTTCAGCTTCATCAGGTATTACTGGTGCCCTTGGAGGAGTCACTGGTGCCCTTGGAGGAGTCACTGGGGCTCTTGGAGGAGTTACTGGTGCTCTGGGTTCCTGTGTCCCCCAAGCCCCATTTTCATGAGATAACCTGAGATCCATATAGAAAGATCAACAGCTGGTATTGGTGCAAGGGCCTTGCTCCACCTGTGTGCAGTGCGGCAGATAGCACTCCTGCAGGTCAGGTAGCAGAGTGTTCAGGTCTGAAAGAGCAGGGCTCTCGAGAGTCCTGGGGAAACCGGCACCGTGTGCAGACCTCTGGGGAAAGTGCTGCATTTCATTCCAACTTTATTACCTGCCCACATGTCTCTGAAATTACCCTCAGCAATTCTAGTGATTTATTGGTAAGAAAGGTTAATGGTAAGTGATTTTCAGTGACCACAGGGTATCATAAAACGCATTTCCTGTGAATTCACACAGACCATGGGAGGTGTGACAAATTTCTGCTGATTTCTTCAAACGCATATTTCAAAGGCCTTGAAACTTCAGCCCCAGTTGTGCGAGGCCTAGTTGGAGGTCCACATGTCATGTGCTTGTGATGGTAGTCCACAAAATGCAGTTTTCAAAGAACTAGCAATGCAGAACTATTTGGGTCTCGTACTAAATTGTATGAGACTTGTTCCTCCAGGAGAAGAGCAGGGTCATTCCCAGCCTCCTCTGAGCAGCGGAAAGCAGCCTTCCTGTTCATCTGGGAACTCATTCCCGGGGTCTGTCTGCCTGGGGAGAGAGGGTTTTTGTGGTTGCTTCCACTTCTTTGCAGGTGAAAACCAACTCTGATGATGCCTGATGAGTGAAACGGATTCTTAAGCAAATCTTGAATAGTGTCGATAAAGGGCAAAAGAAAATGCCAAACTGGAGCTATAGAGGGTGAACTTCAACCCATCACCAGCGCCTTCCCCTTCCTCCTCCAAGTTATTATTTGAATAAAATATTAAAAGTGGCATTTTTAGTCAAGAGTTGTATGAACTTTATGACTTTTATAATCTCTTGGCTTTTCCTATTTGTGGGCAGAGGAATACCAAGATAAAGAAGAAGGGGGAAGAGATAGCCAGGACAGCCATTGGCACAATCGCCAGATGCAGGTCACAGTCATTAAAGGCAACAGAGCCCAGACATTTCCTGCTCTCCTCTGCTAACTTAACCAACTAGCAAATATGTCTATGAGTAGCTGCTCTTTACCAGAATGCAATAGCTGCTATAGACCAAATGTGCATGCCCCTTCAAATTTATAGTGCCATTATCAAAGAGACCCCAGAGCCCCTTGCCCTCTTCACCATTTGAAGACACAGGAAAACCATGCTGTTACCCTGATCTCCTGGCCTATAGAACAATGAGAAGTAAATCTCTTCATTGACAAGCCTTCTGATGTATGGCATTCTTAGCCCATCGAGACTAAGACACAGGCTTCCTGGAGGTCAATGCTGAACTATGAAACCAGATCATGTAGAAGATAATGTGTGGGAGACTCTATTTCTTTTCTCTTTTTTTTTTTTTAATTTTTTATTGTTGGCTGTTCAAAACATTACATAATTCTTGATATATCATATTTCACACTTTGATTCAAGTGGGTTATGAGCTCCCATGTTTACCCCAAATACAGATTGCAGAATCACATCAGTTACACATCCATTGATTTACATATTGCCATACTAGTGTCTGTTGTGTTCTGCTGCCTTTCCTATCCTCTACTATCCCCCCTCCCCTCCCCTCCCCTCCCCTCTTCTCTCTCTGCCCCCTCTACTGGCATTCATTTGTCCCCCTTGTATTATTTTTCCCTTTCCCCTCACTTCCTCTTGTATGTACTTTTGTATAACTCTGAGGGTCTCCTTCCATTTCCATGCAATTTCCCTTCTCTCTCCCTTTCCCTCCCATCTCTCATCCCTATTTAATGTTAATCTTCTTCTCATGCTCTTCGACCATACTCTGTTCTTAGTTACTCTCCTTATATCAAAGAAGACATTTGGCATTTATTTTTTAGGGATTGGCTAGCTTCACTTAGCATAATCTGCTCTAATGCCATCCATTTCCCTGTAAATTCTATGATTTTGTCATTTTTTAATGCAGAGTAATACTCCATTGTGTATAAATGCCACATTTTTTTTTATCCATTCATATATTGAAGGGCATCTAGGTTGGTTCCACAGTCTTGCTATTGTGAATTGTGCTGCTATGAACATCGATGTAGCAGTGTCCCTGTAGCATGCTCTTTTTAGGTCTTTAGGGAATAGACCAAGAAGGGGAATAGCTGGGTCAAATGGTGGCTCCATTCCCAGCTTTCCAAGAAATCTCCATACTGCTTTCCAAATTGGCTGCACCAATTTGCAGTCCCACCAGCAATGTACAAGTGTACCCTTTTCCCCACATCCTCGCCAGCACTTGTTGTTGTTTGACTTCATAATGGCTGCCAATCTTACTGGAGTGAGATGGTATCTTAGGGTGGTTTTGATTTGCATTTCTCTGACAGCTAGAGATGGTGAGCATTTTTTCATGTACTTGTTGATTGACTGTATGTCCTCCTCTGAGAAGTGTCTGTTCAGGTCCTTGGCCCATTTGTTGATTGGGTTGTTTGTTCTCTTATTGTCTAATTTTTTGAGTTCTTTGTATACTCTGGATATTAGGGCTCTATCTGAAGTGTGAGGAGTAAAGATTTGTTCCCAGGGTGTAGGCTCCCTATTTACCTCTCTTATTGTTTCTTTTGCTGAGAAAAAACTTTTTAGTTTGAGTAAGTCCCATTTGTTGATTCTAGTTATTAACTTTTGTGCTATGGGTGTCCTATTGAGGAATTTGGAGCCCGACCCCACAGTATGTAGATCGTAGCCAACTTTTTCTTCTATCAGACGGCGTGTCTCTGATTTGATATCAAGCTCCTTGATCCATTTTGAATTAACTTTTGTGCATGGCGAGAGAAAGGGATTCAGTTTCATTTTGTTGCATATGGATTTCCAGTTTTCCCAGCACCATTTGTTGAAGATGCTATCCTTCCTCCATTGCATGCTTTTAGCCCCTTTATCAAATATAAGATAGTTGTAGTTTTGTGGATTGGTTTCTGTGTCCTCTATTCTGTACCATTGGTCCACCCGCCTGTTTTGGTACCAGTACCATGCTGTTTTTGTTACTATTGCTCTGTAGTATAGTTTGAAGTCTGGTATCGCTATACCGCCTGATTCACACTTCCTGCTTAGCATTGTTTTTGCTATTCTGGGTCTTTTATTTTTCCATATGAATTTCATGATTGCTTTCTCTATTTCTACAAGAAATGCCGTTGGGATTTTGATTGGCATTGCATTAAACCTATAGAGAACTTTTGGTAATATCGCCATTTTGATGATGTTAGTTCTGCCTATCCATGAACAGGGTATATTTTTCCATCTTCTAAGATCTTCTTCTATTTCTCTCTTTAGGGTTCTGTAGTTTTCATTGTATAAGTCTTTCACCTCTTTTGTTAGGTTGATTCCCAAGTATTTTATTTTTTTTGAAGATATTGTGAATGGAGTGGTTGTCCTCATTTCCATTTCAGAGGATTTGTCGCTGATATACAGGAATGCCTTTGATTTATGCGTGTTGATTTTATATCCTGCCACTTTGCTGAATTCATTTATTAGCTCTAATAGTTTCTTTGTAGAGCCTTTTGGGTCTGCTAGGTATAGAATCATATCATCTGCAAATAGTGATAATTTAAGTTCTTCTTTTCCTATTTTGATGCCTTTAATTTCTTTCGTCTGTCTAATTGCTCTGGCCAGTGTTTCGAGAACTATGTTGAACAGAAGTGGAGAGAGAGGGCATCCCTGTCTTGTTCCAGATTTTAGAGGGAATGCCTTCAGTTTTTCTCCATTCAGAATGATGCTAGCCTGAGGCTTAGCATAGATTGCTTTTACAATATTGAGGTATGTTCCTGTTATCCCTAGTTTTTCTAGAGTTTTGAACATAAAGGGATGCTGTACTTTGTCGAATGCTTTTTCCGCATCTATCGAGATGATCATATGGTTCTTATTTTTAAGTCTATTGATGTGGTGAATAACATTTATTGATTTCCGTATATTGAACCAGCCTTGCATCCCAGGGATGAATCCTACTTGATCATGGTGTACAATTTTTTTGATATGTTTTTGTATCCGATTCGCCAGAATTTTATTGAGGATTTTTGCATCTAGGTTCATTAGAGATATTGGTCTGTAGTTTTCTTTCTTTGAAGTGTCTTTGTCTGGTTTAGGTATCAGGGTGATGTTGGCCTCGTAGAATGAATTTGGAAGTTCTCCCTCTTTTTCTATTTCCTGAAGTAGCTTGAAAAGTATTGGTATTAGTTCCTCTTTAAAGGTTTTGTAAAACTCTGCTGTATACCCATCCGGTCCTGGGCTTTTCTTAGTTGGTAGTCTTTTGATGGTTTCTTCTATTTCCTCAATTGATATTGGTCTGTTTAGGTTGTCTATATCCTCCTGACTCAATCTGGGCAGATCATATGACTTAAGAAATTTATCTATGCCTTCACTATCTTCTAATTTATTGGAGTATAAGGATTCAAAATAGTTTTTGATTATCTTCTGTATTTCTGAAGTGTCTGTTGTGATATTGCCTTTTTCATCCCGTATGCTAGTAATTTGAGTTCTCTCTCTTCTTCTCTTCGCTAGCATCGCTAAGGGTCTGTCGATTTTGTTTATTTTTTCAAAGAACCAACTTTTAGTTTTGTCAATTTTTTCAATTGTTTCTTTTGTTTCGATTTCATTAATTTCAGCTCTGATTTTCATTATTTCTTGCCTTCTACTTCTTTTGCTGTTGTTTTGCTCTTCTTTTTCAAGGATTTTGAGATGAAGTATGAGATCATTTATTTGTTGGTTTTTTCTTTTTTTAAGGAATGAACTCCAAGCAATGAATTTTCCTCTTAGAACTGCTTTCAATGTGTCCCATAGATTCCGATATGTTGTGTCTGTGTTTTCATTTATCTCTAAGAATTTTTTAATTTCCTCCTTGATGTCTTCTATAACCCATTGATCATTCAGTAACCTATTGTTCATTCTCCAAGTGATGTATGCTTTTTCCTTCCTTCTTTTATCGTTGATTTTCAGTTTCATTCCATTATGATCAGATAAGATGCATGGTATTATCTCTACTCCTTTATATTGTCTAAGAGTTGCCCTGTGACATAATATATGATCTATTTTTGAGAAGGATCCATGTGCTGCTGAGAAAAAAGTGTAACTGCTTGATGTTGGGTGGTATACTCTATATATGTCAATTAGGTCTAGGTTATTAATAGTGTTATTGAGTTCTATAGTTTCCTTATTCAACTTTTGTTTGGAAGATCTGTCCAGTGGCGAGAGAGGTGTGTTGAAGTCTCCCATGATTATGGTATGGTGGTCTATTAGACTCTTGAACTTGAGAAGAGTTTGTTTGACGAACATAGCTGCACCATTGTTTGGGGCATAAATATTTATGATTGTTATGTCTTGTTGGTGTATGGTTCCCTTAAGCAGTATGTAGTGTCCCTCTTTATCCCTTTTGATTAACTTTGGCTTGAAATCTATTTTATTTGATATGAGTATGGACACTCCTGCTTGTTTCCGAAGTCCATATGAGTGATATGATTTTTCCCAACCTTTCACCTTCAGCCTATGTATGGGGAGACTCTGTTTCTAAAAGGGGATTTTTTTTTTAGATTAACAGGGTTTAGAAACTGCTTTGTGAGCACCAGGCTGACCCCAGCCTGTATCTGGAGGCTGCATTGGCACCTGTGCACTGGTCCCAGCCCATCAGTAGGAGCAGGTACCACCAGTCCCTCAACCCCCACCTGACAAGAAAGAAGAGGGATTCAGGGGAGCCGATGCCACCCCAGGGACTGGCAAGATCCAGCATGTTCTTGACCAATCCTGACCCTGAACTTGACCCTAGATTCCACGGATATTCCAAGATGTGGAGGAGACCTCACTGAGAAATAAATGCCTCCAAGTATACAAAATGAAAGACTGTGGACTATTCTTTCTCCAAGCAGAGAAGAGACCAAATAATTAGTAACATATAAGCACCACTATTTATCTCTGATACTGTAGATTTTACAAGCTTTCTATAAATGAGAATTTGCTTTCTTTTCTTCTTCAATAAAACCCTAGCCTATTTTTCTTGTTTTGCCTTTTGGAGCCAATATGCCAAAGATTGTTTTATAAAATGTCTCCCTGAATTATTGAATCCTTTTCCTTCCAAACATATGAAACCATCAAACAAAATAAAATACATTTTGATGGAAGTTAATTAAGTTTCTTTACATTAGTAGCTCACCTATCATGTTCCCTGCTCCGTTTTAGAAAATGTTCCATGCCAGCATTAGAATGGTCTGCAATCGGATGCTATGAAATAAGGACATTTGAAAATTCTGGGTCAAGAAAAACTCCAGTTTGGCTCCCAGCCCATCTTGTGTCCTTTTAGATGACATTTCTCTGTAGACTCCAAGACAAACGTCCACTTGCTTCCAGGCTTCTGCCTTTCCTATCTCATTAGGATTCTGCCTCTTTACAAAAGGAGAGCAGGCCCACCTAATGTGGCCATGGAGCATTCAGGAACTCCACATTGCTCTGATCTACTTGCTTTCTTCCATTGAGTCACTGAATCAGAACTCTCAGATGTATTGCCCCTGGCAGTAGGAATGACAGAATTAGAGGCCCAAGTCACTTGTACAACCCTCCTGGGGAAATTTTGAAAATCTGTCAAAGCTAGGTTTCTGAGCAATCAGAGTTGCTGTACCTCATACCTTTATTTCTGCCAAACTTTTAAGCTTGACACCATTGAAATCTCTGGGTTTCTCCATGTTTCCTCTAAGAGCAGCACTGCCACCTAAGTTCACCTGTTTTGCTGGAAAGCATAATACAATCTGCAGATTTTCTTCTCATTTCCATGGCATCTCAGACAGATCAAGGTCTAATTTTCAGGTATCAAATGGTTTTAAAATATCTGTTTTACTGAAGATTTAAGTTTGGCCTTTTATGAGCATGTCCACCTTGGGCAGTATCACAGAAGAGTCATGGCCAGAGGGATGAGCAACAGACAGAAGCTGCAAGGCCCTGCTGAGGATCTGACCCCTGAGGCCTCCCCGCTGCCATATTCTGATCACAAAGATAGCAAAACACTACAGGAGAGGTCGGTGCTACTGCTGGTTCCCTGGGATCCAAGCACCAAACTTGCACCTGGATAGTAGCCAAAATACTCAAATCTTCACCACCTGGATCATCCTCAAAGTTCAGAGACTAAATCACTCTCAGAGATACCAAAACTAAACTGAAATCTCCCTAATAAAAAATTTAAAGAACATTACTCCTTACCCTCCCCTTTGTCTGACTATAGGCCCATCTCCTTCCTTCACTAACCACATCTCAGTGGAGGAGGCTCACCTTCCCAATTCCCATCAATTGCTCAACACTGGGAAATCTGGTTGTGCCACTCAGGCCCAAAGACCACAGCAAACCCAGCCTCTGCTCCACGGTCTGCACCTCTGGCCATTTGGATGCCTTTAAGCTCAACGAAAGCCAGTGTCAGCACCTTCTTACAAATTTAGATCAGAAATATCAAAGAACATTGCTACAGGCAGCTCAGGGCCATTCATAGCAAACCTTGTAAAGGGAATGAAACTTGTGAGGAAGAACAAACTCACAGAGGACCACCTTTGGAAAGCTCCCTGTCAATCTTGGGAGACAAACAAGATGGGAGTTGGCACCATGGAGATGTAAGTGGAAAGTGTGACTTTTTCATTGGAATTTACCTTTAACCATAGCCAGCTCTCTTCATGACAAAGCAAACAGTCATGGTGTAGCCCAAGTGCAAAAGGTGACCATCTTTAAAAACACAAATTGGTAAAGCCCATGGCTTGGGGAGATTCACGCTCAAGTCAGGGTAAGACGGGTTTGCTGGTGCCCAGAGCTTATCTCCCGCTCAGAGCAGATGAGCTGCTGCAGCTTGGGAACTCTCCAGCCTGGCTCTCCTCCACGCAGTCAGAAAATGCCTGATGTGGAATTGAGTTTGGCAAGTCCTACAGATGAGAGAATTGAGAAGGTGCCTCTCCTGGCGCATGAGGGCAAGCCTGGCAGCAGTGCAGGCCTGTGGTGCAGGCTTCCACCACCAGTATGGTTGAGATGTGGAGGCAGTGGGCCACAAGGTTCCGGCTGTGCACTGTGGGATGCTGGCAGTGCCCTTGGCCTGCACCCACCAACACCAGAGCACCACTCCTTCCTGTGAGGACAATCCAAAGTGTCTTCAGAAGTCACCAGTGTCCCCAGGGAGTAGAGCATCCTCTTGTGTGGGAGCCACTAGTGTAGAGCCCCACGCACGGGACATGACTTCTAGGCCTACGTCCCTGCAGGGGAAGGCCAGGATGACAAGCTGTATGATAGTGCCACCTGATCTACACTCCAGTGCTGTGGTGCTAGGCAGGACAGAAGCCAGTGACGTCATCCAGGACCTGGTTCCTGGTGTCCGTCAGCAGATGACAGCCACTGTGCTTGGCCCAGTAGCAGGGTTACTGGTCAAATCTGATGTTGGTAGATGCTGCTGAGCTCGATGATGGGCTAAAAACTCCGTGTGAAGGAAAGAGGGGAACCAATAATCAGAAGTCAGTATTGTGACTTATTCCAGTGGCTCCCAGACACCTATTTTTAGAATTGGACTAAGTTGGTTTCATAAGAAATGTCTAGGGAGCTTGTTAAAAGTGAAATATGAGTCTCCCAACTGGAAACTGATAAAATTAGTCCTGGTGAGAGGCCCAGGAGTCTGTCTTCAGCATATTTCTCTGGTGATTCTGAAAGGAAGTTGTTCTTAGGTCACTATGGGGGCTACGTGGCAGAGACCACGGTGGGTCTCCATCCGTACCTCTCCATCTGTGCAGGAATGGCCAAGGCAGCCTGGGTTATTTCTGAGATACAGAACTGGGGGTGCTTCTTACTTTATTTTTCATGAGCCTTTATTTCAGGATAAATGTTCTTTATTAAAAACATTTGCAATTTCATAACCGGAAAAGCTTAAAAGAAACAAAAAGCCTAAAATAGAGTGAATACAATGTTTTGGCATTCTTCCAACTACAGGCTCAGTGTGGACAGAACAGGATGGCTCTGGGCAGAGAGCCCATTAAAGAATTCATGTTATGAGCCTGCTTGCTGGTGTTTGTATGCAGAGAGCCTTTGTTTTATTTTTTGAGAAGTAAGCTTTTATTGCCGTAAACCACTGAGACTGGAGTGGTCTGACCCAGGGACCGACCCACCGTAGTTAATACAACTACACCATGCAGAGGATATCTGATCATTCTTCCTTTATTCCTTCTCCTTTAAAAAACAAGACTGGTTATTCTTTAATGCTCACAGCAGGGGTCTTTTTTTGTGAGAAGGAAATAGGAGTTATTTCTTTGCTATCTTTCTTTTTTCTGTAACTATGGTTTAGAGTACAGTTTATCCCCTCTGTCACTTTGGCTGCATCTGAACATTCTGGAATGTGGTACTCTCTGAGACATGCAAGGCTAAAGGCCTACATGCAATTTCCTCTTTGCCTTGAGTTGCCTGCTGTTTAAATTTTCAGCCTTATGAAATGTCATTGTGATTTATGCTGACTCAGCCACACTGCATTCGGTAGAGTGCAAGTTGCCCATGGGATCGTACATAAGTAATATAGTTTATATTAGAGTATATTCTAATACATTATGAAGTTAATAGTGTATGGTACTGTTCTGACCAAATGTGTGTTTGCAAAGAATATGCATTCTGGTTTAGCTTTCATACCTTCACAGATAACTATCACATCTAAGAACATTAGATGTTTTGAATTTAAGTTTATATCTAATTGATACATAAAAACAAAATATAGATATTTTCAAACAGAAGACATAAGATTCTTAATTGAAGTTTACTTATTCTTGAAGGAAAGTGATTTTGGTGAAACAGCTTATCTAAAGGAGATTTACGTAGACATCAAAGGACACTCTGTGCCGCTGGAATGTATCAGAGCCATTGCTGTGTCTTTCAAGAGGTGTCCCATTCCTTGGAATGAAGAGGTTCCCACATGGGATGGAATTCCTTTCTTCTTCACTTCCAGCTGCATGAAGAAGACGATCCCCTGCCCACACAGAGAGCTGCATCCGGAGCACATTTTTGGTGGTAAAGGGTGAATGGAGGGCAGCCTGCCTCTGTGGGTTCTCCCTCCACTGCCCTCCCCTGCAGTGTTGAGAGGGAGCTTGTGCAGAAACACAGGTGCCCAAGATCCTAGCGAGAGGGTGGACACCCCAGCCCCTGCATGGAGGACAGGCAGCCAGACAGGCAGTGAGACCTGTCCCAGCCATAGAGAAACTCTTACTAGGTCATTGTCACTGCTATATGATCTAGCCCATCCTGAATGACACTTCCGTTTTGAAAACTGAGGTCTTTATAATGAATTCATGCAGAATTACCTTGGAGGCTAAGTGCATGACCAAGAAATCCACAGGTGGCTCCTGGAGGTGTGAACTGTGGCTTGAGGGGAGTCTCTGCCGTTGACATGGCTGGAGTGATCCATAGATGGGAAACCAGCAGTTCCCAGCAAGCTGCTGCTGCTGCTGGAGAACATAAAGGCACTTACAGAACTAAATGACTGGAAGGTTGAGGAATTTGTAGATCACAGCAGACCTCCCAGCCCTGTGTGTCTATAGAGATGTGTTGGCACCCAGGCTCTGGACTCTAGGATGTAGAAAATTTTCAGGAAGAAGGAATTCCCTGAGGGGACAATTCACATATGATTCACCCCAGCAAAGCCTGGGAACTGAGATCTCAGCTCTCCTTCTTCAGCATCGAGGCCATCTTCACTACTCTCATGATGCTGGAATGTTGAATTAACGTTGTGTTGCAAATATCCAGGATTAAGAATCCTTGGTATGATGAGAAATATGCTTACTTAAAATCTCCAGTAGGAGAAATCGGAAATGGACTATGGGTGTAATGTTTCAAGAACTTTCAATGATGGCTTCCATAATATTTTTTCCACAGGCCATTTTCCCAATTCTATCGATGTTAAAATGCAGCCAGAAAGATTATAATTAGCATGTGGTTGGTGCTATGAGAAGTTAAAGTATGACATGCCTCTGAAAATGTGCTTGTTAGCAAGAGACATAATGCTAAATCACTTTGACAAAAAACCGGCTCCTGCCATGGTGACCTGCCATGCCAGCCAGGCTGCCAGCTGGGGAGACAAGCCCCAAACTGCAGTGCATCTTGAGATTCCCTAGCGTTGCCAGCAAGTGTGGAGTCATTTAAGGAATCGGCCAAAACCATCGGCCGACCTAAAGCCTAACCACTCTCGAGTACTTGACAGTTACAATGGAGAACCTGCTCATTAGTGCTCTCCACGCGCATGGTGGAGCCCTCACGGCCGAGCCCCTCACACACGTGACACTGTGAGGCCACTGTGACACCTTTGCAACATGGGAGCTGTAGCCACACACAGGGTGCCTCTCCTGGGCACTTTGCCTGAGGGAAGAGTCCCTGCAAACACGGCCTCGCCCAAAGTTGCAGTGTATTATGATGGATGCCCCACATCAATCAAGTGACTAAGCAGGAATGCCCTGTGCATTGTTTCAAAGCCTGCTCTCTTCATTTTCATATTGCAAACTCATTTACATTTAAATGAGTTACATATATCATTACTTATATGCCATTCATTATTTTTAAATATCACGTAGACTCTACCACCGCCCCACCACCCCCAGAGAAAAACTGAGCTGATAAACTGTAAATTAATTGTTTACATCAGTATCTCAACTCAAAATGTAGAATTTTTTAAAATGTGTAAACTAAACCTCCTTCATCCATCACTATCCAGATAATTAAATTTAAATGAGACCTCTAAGATATTAGAAATTGGCTCAATTTAGTGCTTTGACTTATCTCTCTTTCATTCTCTGGGTAAGGATAAATTAATCTGGATTTCCTTGTGTTTGATGTGGAGCTGGTCAGTGGCTCTGACTCTGGCCCTAGAAGGGACACATCTGAGGCTAATGCCAGGAAATATCTCCTCCACATGGGTGCCATGTGCTACCCCTCTGCCGTCCATCCCTTTGTTTAAAAGTCTCCTCAGACTGGCTCTTAAGGTGACCAAATTGCAGGAATCCCCTGAGTTAGGAATGGAACCCAGAGTGGCCATCAGCTGATCTGCAGGGGAAGCTACTGGGAAGGTTCATCCATTCACACCACCACATGGACTCCTGGAAAGTCACATGTGATCCAGAAGCTTGAACTTAGTCCTCATGGCCATGCCTGTCACAGCATAGGAATTCAGTAAGCATAGACTTAAATGAAATTAAGTGCTTAAGCTATTAAAATGCTGACTTAAAGTGGCATCTCACTAGGTTTCTATAAACCTCTCTGAAAAATCCCATTGATTTCAAACCGAGACCAAAGAGAGAAACAGCTGCATTGGAAACTAGGAAATGTAGCCGATGAATGGCCAGAATATGCATGCGTGTCCACTCATCATATGGTCATTGGGTGACATGGGAGAGCAGGGCCAGGGGTCACACACGCTCTTCCTTCTGCCTAAACTCCCGGGCACGAGAAAGCATGGCGCTTATTGCAGAAGTCCAGGTTCTGGGAATGTCTACTCTACTTCCATTCATCCCCACCTGGAGGGGACAGGAGAAACCAATGGCTGCACAGGTCTTATTCCAGTTGGTTCCACTTAGTAGTAATATCAGTGAAAATTCAATGGGCTAAATATTGTCAAATTCAACTTCCTGTCACAACTATGTGATTATCAAATCTAATTTCCAATAAACAAGTGAATGAACAACAGACAATTCAGGATAAAATAATATAATGATAACCGCAGCTTAAGTGGCAGAGCTGTTCTCAAACAAGCCACTCTCCTTTGTGATGATGAGAGAGTTTGTAATTACAAACGTGATAGCTAGTCTCTGCCCTCCTGCTCCGTCATCTAGATATTGTTACTTTTCCAATGTTATTCTCTTACAATAGGCATCTATCACTCATAATTAGGGGGAAAAAAACCCGATGCATTCAGATTAAAATACAAATGATTTGGTGTTTGGCCAACACCTGGGCCCCATGTCCTAGTCAATGACACCTGTCACAGTGTCACTGCCTCTCAGTCTCCACTTATCATCACCCCCCACACACTTCCTTCAGCTACAATGAAGACTTGGAATTGGAGAAAATCCTGTGCTGCTTAGTTTATTCATTCATGTGTCCCTTCTATAACCAGGATGATAACACAGAACTCTTGTCAAAGCTGTGTTAAAGATGCAAGCCAGCAGGAAATGTTGTTTCCTGTCCAATAAATGACTATGGACCAATGTTCCTCTGTGCAGGAGGCATTTTGTGAGTTCTGCATTGTCTCTAATGAGACTGGCTTCTCACTAGGGAAGATTTGTCTTACCAAACCCAGCTCATCCTTGTTTTGCATCTATTTTCAGTGCTACCCAACACTACATGAATATATTAATTATTTTTCCATCTCTTAATAGTTTTATTAATTAATTAATTTTAATTAGATATATATGACAGCAGAATGCATTTTGACTCATTATACACAATTGCAACACAACTTTTCATTTCTCTGGATGCACACAATGTAGCATCACACCATATGTGCAGCATACATGTACCTAGGCTAATGATGTCCATCTCATTCCACCATCTTTTCTGCCCCTGTGCCCCCTCCCCACCTCTCCCTCCCCTTTTCCCCATCAAAGTTCCTCCATTTTTCCCGTGCCCCCCTCCATTATGGATCAGTGTACACTTATCAGAGAGAACACTCCGCCTTTGTTTTTTTTTGGGGATTGGCTTACTTTGCTTAGCATAATATTCTCCAATTCCATCCATTTACCTGAAAATGCCATAATTTTATTCTCTTTTAATGCTGAGTAATATTCCATTGTGCAGTTATCAAGAACAGACAACAGTAAGTGTTGGTGAGGATGTGGGGGAAAAGGCACACTCATACATTGCTGGTGGGACTGCAAATTGGTGCAAATAATCTGGAAAGTGGTACGGAGATTCCTTAGAAAACTTGAAATGGAACCACCATTTGACCCAGCTATCCCACTCCTTGGTCTATACCAGAGGACTTAAAATCAGCACACTAGAGTAAGGCAAACTATACTAAGGCCACGTTGATGTTTATCGCAGCTCTATTCACAATAGCTGAACTATGGAAACAACCTAGATGCCCTTCAATAGACAAATGGATAAAGAAACTGTGGTATGTATACACAATGGAATATTACACTTCTTAAGCTTTGAACAGGGTATGGAAACTTTTGCTGATCAGTTTCCAAACAGGAACCTTTGGGGATGCAACTCACGTTTCATTCCTGTTCTGGAGCTTCATGCACGTAGTCCTGTGCCCTCTGCTACGGCCTTCCCGGTGAAAGCAGCCATGGTAGGTTCCTGCAGCCTTTGAGGTTGACCCCAGTGATCCCCAGGCTTCCTTCTCCAGGGAGATTGCAAGCATTTGCAGTCACCAAAACCTTAAATATTAACATCTAGGGACTCTGAGTTCTGCAACTCCCAAACTCAGAAACAAGGGTTAGCTTTGAACTTCCTCCTTTAATGTTGGAGGGGTTTTGTACCTTGAGGCGGTTGTGATTCAGTCATCAATTCTGATTAGCAAGATGTGGAAAGTTACTGTCTGTGCTGAAGGGACATTTGCTCTTTTCTTTAAAACCTTACTTTCCATTTTGGTTTTAAAATCGAATTGAACCTTGTAAACCCAGCCTCATTTCCATCAAGTCTGCCAAATTGTGTGTGACCATACTGTAGAGGTGGCACAAGGTGGTCGTGTTTGTTTTTATTTATTTAGGAATGACTTATAATGGTCTTACACGTTTCGCTATGATCACAGGATGTTCTAATTGAATGTGAACTTGTTTTTTAGGATTAAAATTCTTACAGGGGTATTTCTTGAAGCACTGTTAGTTTTATGTGCATCACAGTTCTCCCCTAAATAGCCAAAGGTCACACTAGATAAAGTTCTGATAACCCCAATTTTTAGCCTAAACATTCAGGTTTCTAGAAATAATCATCTGAGCTGTCAGTCACAGAGGATACATGAAGTTGACCCCCACATGGGCACAAGGAGTGGGCACTGGGGTGGAAAAGATGAAAACATGAAAGCACATCAGGTCTGCTTTTCAGGCAGAAAATTCAAGTTAGAAATAAAATTGGTTCCTATTAAATAGTCACAGAAGCTCAGTTACATTTTTATGACAATGATGACAGTTGAATGTCCAAAGTAAAAAAGGTCAGAAGCCTTTGGAAATGTGCACATAAATTTCCTTTGGAGGCACACAATATTGTGATTTTTGAAGACATTCATGCTTATATGCCCTGGCTGCCGTATCCAGAGAGAAATGTTACTCAGGGAAGGGACACCACAGGGAGGTCAGCTCTGAGGTGTGCCCTTGGCTTCAAGCGATTCCAGGGGAAAGAGACCCGAAACTCCACTTGGAGGCTGTCCATTGAAACGTGCGCTCCTTGTGTGCAGAGAGGAGAATAATACAACAGCACATCTCTAAACCATGTTATTTCTACAAGGAGATTCTCATTCAGCTTGAATTGAAAGTTAATAAAAGCAAACACAGACAGCCCAGGCTGCTTGTCACTGAAAGGGGCAAGGTGGTTCTTCTTGCTTCCATAGTTTAGCTCTCCAAGAACATGGCATTTTATGGAATATTTGTATTGGTCAATATTCTGACAGTTAAGTTGTTAAAAGCAATACTAAATTGAGTATTTCATGTTTGTGACTAGGAGTTGGATTGATGCAAGAAAATCAAAAGTTTTCTGTGAATTTTTTTTTTTTTTTTTTTTAGAGGGGGCTACTGGGGATTGAACTCAGGGGCACTTGACCACTGAGCCACATCCCCAGCCCTTTTGTGCATTGTATTTAGAAATAGGGTCTCACTGACTTGCTTAGCTCCTTGGTTTTCGCTGAGGCTGGCTTTGAACTTGCGATCCTCCAGTCCAAGCCACTGGGATTGAAGGCATAAACCACCCTGCCTGGCAGTTTCTGTGTTTCAAGTAGCCTACATACTTATATTTAGTAGTGGTTACTGAATCAGCAAATCTCTATATTTCTATTCTTAATGTAATTTATAAATTCTAAATTATTTGACATGTGTTTATTTATTTATTTATTTATTTATTTTTGTCTTACAAAGCTGGGATATCTTTTGGGTGTATGCATATTGTCATGTTTCTGTTTTGTTTTGGTTTTGGTTTTACTACAACAGACACATTACATGGAGACCAAGGAGTTTTCAAGGATAATTTTAACACCTCTTCAAGCCCTTCACAGAGCCTGCTGGGTCTGACTATGTGGCTCATAAGTACCAGGCTTTCCATATGGATTTTGAGAACCCAGTCCTTGCCGTAGTCCTCCCCTCTCCTCAGCCCCCCAGCTAGTATCAAATCATTCAGTCAATCACTCTTTCACTTCCCCTCTCCCTCCACTAAGTCTTTCCTGAGTACCTGCTCACCCCCGCAGGGAGGGCTCTGGATGGAGTTGTTGGTAGAGGGTAAACAGAACCTTTCCCTCCTCTCAGATTTCTTTTTTTTTTTTAATATTTATTTTTTAGGTGTAGATGGACACAACACAATGCCTTTATTTTTATGTGGTGCTGAGAATCGAACCCAGGTCCCACCCACGCTCGGCGAGTGCTCTACCACTGAGCCACAATCCAGCCCCTCCTCTCAGATTTCTAGCCTTTTGTGATTCTCCAATTCCAAGTCTTTTGGCGATCTAAAGTATCATCCCATCAACAGAAGTAATAATACAGCATTTTCTTTCTGCCTTGCAATTATCTGGCTTTACACACACACGTGGGGAAGTCAAATGCACATTTAGCACTATTATTAAATTTTTTTGTCACCAATTTCATTGTTCGATGAGTTTTCATCTTAAAGTCAACGCATTCAAACTCACTCCCAACAATACTTCTACCATGTGGTTTTTGAAATCTCTTCAGGTAAATGACCGTGATACTGCAGTTCCTATTAACACGTAAATTTTTTTTTTTTCAAAAGTGTGCTTCATTTTTTCTGTTATTGTCTTGCTCTTTTTTCCTTACAGACCTGGGAAGAATAACACTACAAAGAGAGAAAATCGTGTGATTTTTTTTTTTTAATATAGCACATTTTCTGCCAAAATGCTTCTTTTGCTACCAAAAAAAAAAAAAAATGAGTTTTGGTGCTGTAAATTCCCCGTCCAAGACAGAAAAGCTAAACAAAGAAGCACCATACAGTGGGAGAAATTGGTATTCAATTCTCCTGAATTATGTTGTCATTTTTCATTTAAATTTATTCAAATGAAGTATCTGGCTCTCCTCCAAAACATGCATTTCTCCTGTTGACTTCTGTTAGCAGTAAAGTAGATCCCAGTGGCCAAAGAGTTGGGGATTTATAATTCCTCTTGGGAGCCAGCGCCACTGTTTCCACATCCGGTTTCAACATTGTCAAACATTAATCTTGGCAGGATGTCAGAAGCTGCCAAGACCACTGGGCGGCTTGGCAGCTGTGCCATTCTGCATCTTCCAGTGAAGGCAGAGTTGCAGCATCTGCCCTGTTAAGTAGATCAGGCTGACTTCTGCAATTGTGCTAGGCATGAATGATGTGCCACATTCTGGCGGGTATGTGCCTGGTAATGATGGCCGAGGGGGTAGGGGGGGGGGGGGGGGGTGGTAGTGTGGGAGGGTTCTGCAGTGATCCTGCTGCCAAGGGCATCAGATATAGGAGTGATGTCCTTGGGGCTTCTTCCCAGGCCAATTTATAATACCAAGTTGTATTGCTTTTTTTTTTTTTTTCTGCAATAACTCAACCGACTTTCCCATCTTATTTTTGCTCAACAGAGACCAATGCTCAGAATGATCTGACCCAAATCTAATCAGGAAGCCATTGCTCAATGTCTTTCAACGTCAAATAGAACTTGCTGTTTCAACTAAGGTGTATTTCTCTGCTTCTTTATGTCAGCCAGATAGAACTGATATATGTTCAGAAAGGCAGGACTTTATCATGCTAGAAACAAATGCTAAGTTGTTTTTTTTCTTTTGTACTATAGAGTCTTTTTAATTTCTTTCTTTCTTTCTTCCTTTATTTATTTATTTATTGTGCTTCTTAGTTATATATAATATAGGATTCATTTTAAAATACTTTTTTAAAAAAAAAAAGATTCACCTAAATGGGAGCTCATGTGCATTCCTGGTGGACTGTAGGTTGACATAGTGGTATAGAAGATAAATTGGCATCATTCTAAATGGAGAAAAATTGAAGGTATTCCCTTAAAATCTGGAACAAGACAGGGATAACCTCTCTCACCTCTTCTAGTCAACATAGTTCTTGAAACACTAGCCAGAGCAATTAGACAGACGAAAGAAATTAAAGGCATAAATATAGGAAAAGAAGAACTTAAATTAGCATTATTTGCCGATGACATGATCCTATACCTAGCAGACCCAAAAAGTTCAACCAAGAAACTTCTAGAACTAGTAAATGAATTCAGCAAAGTGGCAGGATATAAAATCAATACCAATAAATCAAAGCCATTCCTGTATATCAGTGACAAATTCTCTGAAATGGAAATGAGGACAACTACTCCATTTACAATATCCTCAAAAAAAATAAAATACCTGGGAATTAACCTAACAAAAGAGGTGAAAGATCTATACAATGAAAACTACAGAGCCCTGAAGAAAGAAATAGAAGAATACCTTAGAAGATGGAAGGATTTACCTTGCTCATGGATTGGTAGAATTAATATTATTAAAATGGCCATATTACCAAAAGCACTTTACAGATTCAATGCAATTCCCAACAAAATCCCAATGACATTCCTTACAGAAATAAAAAAAGCAATCACGAAATTCATTTGGAAAAATAAGAGACCCAGAATAGCTAAAGCAATTCTAAGCAGGAAGAGTGAAACAGGTGGTATCGCGATTCCAGATTTTAAACTATACTATAGCGCAATAGTAACAAAAACAGCATGGTACTGGCACCAAAACAGGCTGGTAGACCAATGGTACAGAATAGAGGACACAGAGACAAATCCACAAAATTACAACTACCTTATATTAGACAAAGGTGCTAAAAACATGCAATGGAGAAAGGATAGCATCTTCAACAAATGGTGCTGGGAGAACTGGAAATCCATATGCAACAAAATGAAATTGAATCCCTTTCTCTCACCATGCACAAAAGTTGACTCAAAATGGATCAAGGAGCTAGGAATCAATCCAGAGACTCTGCATCTAATAGAAGATAAAGTTGGCCCTAATATTCATCACGTGGGGCAGGCCCAAAATTCCTTAATAAGACACCTATAGCACAAGAGTTCAAACCAAGAATCAACAAATGGGACGAATTAAGACTAAAAAGTTTTTTCTCAGCAAGATAAATAATATGTGAGGTGAATAGGGAGCCTACATCCTGGGAACAAATTTTTACCCCTCAAATATCAGATAGAGCTCTAATCTCTAGAGTATACAAAGAACTCAAAGAGTTAAACAACAAAAAAACAAATAACCCAATCAACAAATGGGCCAAGGACCTGAACAGACACTTCTCAGAAGAGGATATACAATCAATCAACAAATACATGAAAAAATGCTCACCTTCTCTAGCAATCAGAGAAATGCAAATTAAAACTACTCTAAGATACTATCTCACTCCAATAAGAATGGCAGCCATTATGAAGTCAAACAACAGTAAGTGCTGGTGAGGATGCAGGGAAAAAGGTACACTCATACATTGCTGGTGGGACTGCAAATTGGTGCAGCCAATTTGGAAAGCAGTATGGAGATTCCTTGGAAAGCTGGGAATGGAACCATCATTTGACCCAGCTATTCCCCTTCTTGGACTATACCCAAAAGACCTAAAAAGAGCATACTACAGGGACACAGCCACATCAATGTTTATAGCAGCACAATTCACAATAGATAGACTGTGGAGCCAACGTAGATGTCCTTTAATAGATGAATGGATTAAAAAAATGTGGCATTTATACACAATGGAATATTACTCAGCACTAAAAAACAACAAGATCATGGCATTTGTAGGGAAATGGATGGCATTAGAGCAGATTATGCTAAGTGAAATTAGCCAATCCCTAAAAATCAAATGCCAAATGTCTTCTCTGATATAAGGGGGGTGACTCAAAATGGGATAGGGAGGAAGAGCATGAGAAGAAGACTACCACTAAATAGGGAAGAGAGGTGGGAGGGAAAAGAGAGAGAGAAGGGGTGTTGCATGGAAGATGGAAGGAGACCCTCATTGTTATACAGAATACATGTATGATGTTGTGATGAGAAAAAGAAAAAAAAAGTATGTCACATTAGATTGGATAGAGAGAAGTGATGGGAGGGGAGGGGAGGAGTATGGGGGATAGGAAGGGCAGCAGAATAGAATAGACATTATGATTGCTGTATGTATATAGGTGACTCTATTACCAGTGTGATTCTGCAATCTGTACAATCAGAAAAACGAGAAATTATATCCCAATGATTCAAATGTATGAATTGCCAAGATCATTGTAATGTCATGTGTAGCTAATAAAAAAATAAAATTAAATTAAAAAAAAGAAGATAATTTGGCCTTTCCAAGCCAAAAAAAAAAAAAAACCTTTAAGTGAATTTCACATACTCTGTTCTAGAAATGTTGTCAAGAGGCCCTGAGAATTACTCAGTTCTCCCTTTTCCTTTATATATTTTAAGGGAGCAGACTGAGATATTCAGTTCTCATTCTCTTGTCCAATAAGATGCCATAAGCTATAATGTATAATCCTGTTTGTTTCTGATGTGAAAGTTGTCCTCAAAAATATTTTGTGAATTAGGGAAGCTATAAAAAACCTTAGACATTTTTCTGCATCCTGGGAAACAGAACCAATCCCCCAAAGCTGCAACTCTGTCTTACCTGGCATGCATTCTTGGTTATCAGTTGACATCTATGACTTCTGAAAGTGTCAGATACTTTTGAATTTTCTAATAGGTCACAAAAGAAGCTCCTGGGATTGTCTTTCCTCATGGCTGGAAGTAAAATTAATTACAACTATCTTGGATTCTATAATTAAATTGGAAGATTCAGAGTATTTCTTTAATTATACTTAAGTATCCTAAGGAAATAATTTTAAAATTTTATTGAAAAGTGTGTGCCCAGGAATGTTTTTGGGTGTTGCTGGTGTGAGCTGAGGAGATCCACAGTGGACTTGCTGGACACAGGAGGGGCCATGTGGTGGCCAACAGCTCCTGACCACATAGATGCAGCAAAAGTGTCATGCTTTCCAATGGCAAAGGAAACACGCGACGTGAAAAGAGGGACATGAAACAGGCCGTGGAGCTCCTCTAGATCAGTTGATGCTGAAGGGTTGAAGACCCGCACGTGCTTCGCAGCTGACACGGAAGGCAAGACTGAGAAAACGGGTCATTTTGTTTTGACTTCATATTCCTATGAATTTCCACTTTTATCCAACGGATATGGTTTATTTATAATAGACAAAGGGGAATGAAGGGAAGGGAGCGGAGATAGGAAAGAGTGGAATTAATCAGACACAACTTTCCTATCCTCATATATGAATACCCAGCCAGGGAAACTCCACATCAGGTACAACCACAAGAATACGATCCTGATTAGAGTAAGTTCTTCTCCATGTGTGTCCAACATGCCCCAATACACTCTATTATTATTATATCTAAAAAGATCAAATAGTAAATAAATAAATATTAAAATGCCATGAGAAAACCTAACAAAGTATCTTAAGGACCCTAATTCTTATGTATAGAGCACTAAAACTCTACTTAATTTTTAGTTCTATTTCCATATTCAGAAAGGATCAAAGCCTCATAAAAGCTGATTAATTTCTATGGACCCTATGACTTCTGTCTTTCTCTGTAGCACTCTGTTTTCCTATAAAAGAAGTAAAAATCTGTATTTTTCTCATAAGTTTTTCCTTTCATTTTTTTCTTTTTCTTTCCTTCCTTCTTGTTAATATCTAAGAAATCTTCACTGCTTAAAACCAAATGTTATTTTTTTAAAAGGTTATTTACTCCTTTCATTGTCTAAAAAGTCAGAAAATGTAATATAACTACTGATGGATGGAAAACCCATATAGAATACATTAACCAAACTATGGACTCAATGATATCTAACGATCAAATTCCATTTTTGAAAGAATAGAGTAAATTTCAGAAACCACACCTAATCTCTGCAATTCACTACCAAGGACTATGTGCAGCACATAAATCAGAAATAACATCTTCGTGAAGAGCTGGCACTATTTCTGTGTGGCACCATATAGCCCAACAACCCACTCATGGTGCAGTTGGCATGCCCAGAGAGGAGGTGCACTTCTGGAAGCAGCAGGACCAGCCATCTCAAAGGCAATTTTTTGTTGTTGTTGTTTGTTTCTAGTACTGAGGATTAAACCCAAGGCCACATAACCACTGAGCCACATCCCAGCCCTTTTTTATATCTTATTTTGAGACAGGGTCTCAAAGTTGCTCAGGGTCTTGCCAAATTGCTAAGGCTGACTTTGAACTTGTGATCCTCTTGCTTCAACCTCCCTCAAGCTGCTGGGATTACAGGCGTGGGCTGCCATATCAGGTTCAGAGGCTATTTTCACTCTTGTGCCCATCAGCCTTCAGAGCCCACAATGCCAGTCTAACTTGGAGTACCCACACTCACACACAGCATTTGAAGGTGCAGATTTCTCCTGTTGAAAGTCTCTGTTGAACGTTCCACAACCACTTCAGAAATGCAAATTAAAGCAGCCCCTTTTCCAGAGATGCCCAGGTAGGAGGCCCACCTATAGGGGTGCATACACTGATGCCCCTTCCTCAGACGTGCTCTGACCTGAAACAAAGGAGGTGGGAGGAGGGGTCCTCGAAGCAGCAGGAGTCAAGGAAGACAAGTCTCAGGAAAGGCACAGGTAGGCAGCAAATTGGGTGAACCTGAGGTTAGGAAATGCAGAGTGGGGCTCAGAACTACTCCTAGGCTCAAGAATAGGAGAGATTGGACCTCAACGAGGAGGAAAGGCTTTCCTTGAGATATCAAAATACATTTACAAAACCAATTGTGTTTCTATGTGTAAATCTCATGCTTTCATTTGCAAATGGTTAAAATGCACAGAACCCGGATTTCAAGCTGCTTAGCATGCCTTGCCATGTGGTGAAAGAATGTTAAGCAGAAATATTGTATCAATAGTTTTACAAATGTATACATACGGACAAATTTAACACTCAACTGAGGTTACTATGCTGGAAGAAAAATTCTTCTTAAACAGAAGGCTGTCAGAAAGTTAATCTTAGCTCGGGGCTATAAGAGATTCAATAATTTTAGCTCAGAAACAAAGAGACAACATGGAACTCCTTGTTTTTTTCCTCAAATTGCTACATTAATGGATCTACATTTTTCATATCCTCAATCTAATAAAAATGAAAAGTGAGAACAACAAAATGACCAACCAAACTTGCTCTTTGGGGAGTCACATTCTAGACACTGCAATGTGTACATCACCAATTCAGTTGTAGCTCGTGTCCACCAGGCCACCAGAAAGGGGAAGGGACATGGACGAAGGGCCTTCAGAGAGGGAAGAAACAATCATGGGGTTATGAGGTAACAAAGAAAACAGGCAGAGCAAGAGAAACTGGCGTGGAAGCTTTGCTGAAAGCCTGAACTTCAGAGAGAGGTCTGTGACAAGTCCTCTGCAAACGCGAGAGCATCTCTGACCCAAAGAATGGAGGGGAGCATGCAGAAAATTGTCAGAAAGCATGAACCCTCGTCAGTGGGAGAAGGGGTCTGAGCATGCAGAAAAGCTTGGGCAGGGCTGCAGGTCTCTTGAGACACAACCAGAGGTCATCATGGTGGGCTGGGAAGGTCTTCCTAAACACAGGAACAGCCTAATGCTTGGACCCTGCAAATCCCACCTATGGTGGTAAAGGACACTGCAGATGTGGTTAAGTTGAGATCTTGGGAGAGGAAGAATAACTGAATTTCTTAATTGGTCCTCAAAGCAACTTTGTGTTTTCTTATAATAGGGAGATCAATGGAACGTTCACTCACAGAGAAGAGGAAGAGCGAAGTTGCCCTTGAGGCAGAGATTGGAATGATGTGATTACAAGCCAGGGAGTGCTGGTAGCCACCAGGAGCTGGACGGGACAGGGAGCAGATGCCTCCCTGGAGCCCCTGGAGGGAGCCGTGTCTGCCAAGGGTGTGATTTCCCCCAGTGATACTAGTTTCAGACCTCTGACTTCCAAAGCTGTGAGAGAACAACTTTCAGTTATTTTAAGCCATGAAATTTGTGGCAATTTGTTATAATAGCCATAAGAAACAAATTCATCTTTGCAGCTACATTCCTTAATATTTGGAGTTAGTTAAAACTGCCCACTGAAGTGTGGGTATAATCATCTTCTACTAATCCTTTGTCATTATTTAAGACACATTTTAAAAATTATTTTTATAAGATCACAGTGGAATATCTGGCCTAACAACAATCAAACCCAGATCTAGGATTTGATAACAGCAGGATTCCCTGTCCTTGAAAATAAAATTCACAAGAAAATTGTGATTTGGTGAACCCCCAGGCCAGATCCTATGATGGCATGCAGAGGGAAGCTGGAGTTACACTATGAGTGAGATCCTTCTGTCTATCAAATATAGAAAAGCAAGGAAGAGAAAGATATTGTGGATGTCCTCATTTCTTGCTGCAGAAAATTGATAATGTACAGACACTAGCAAATACCAGCTGTCTATCAGATACTAAAGAAGCTATTTTTCACACAGTATCTTAACAATATTACCATTGTCCCCACTTAGTGTAGGAAGAAACTGAGTCTCAAATTAAGTAATGAATCTGAGATCACATAGCTGTTGACACTGGCATAGAAGTTTAAGCAAGGTTTGTCTGCCTCCAAAACCAGCACTTACTCTGCACTCAACCGTTCAGCCTCTGCCCTCAGCCAACCTCCAAGGACTTTGTGTGACACAGGGCAGGAGTGCATGCTTGTCAAGTGCTACATGCATTTTAACAAAATGGGATTATTTCAGTAGAGCAATACAAAGAAGCCAGGCATGGAGGTAATCCCAGCAGCTCAGGAGGCTGAGACAGGAGGAGCACAAGTTCAAAGTTAGCCTCAGCAGCTTAGCAAGACCCTAAGCAACTTAGCAAGACCCTGTCTCAAAATAAAACAGAAAGGGCTTGAGATGAGGCTCAGTGCTTAAGTAGCCCTGGGTTCAATCCCTTGTACCGAAAAAAGAAGAAGAAAAAGATGGAGGAGGAGGAGGAAGACAAGGAAAGAAAAAAAATAATAATATAAAGAACTGCACATACATTTACTAGATACTGAAATTATGATTTCTGAAACTATATTTAGTTCAAGGTAACTCAGTATGACCCGCGCACATTTGCAGCCCCACGTACTGTTCTCTGGGGATCTTGCTTGGCTGAGCTTCTCCGTGAGGTCCCGGCCTCCTCACAGCCCTGGCATATTCTCTGTCCAGACTGTCCTCAGAAGCTGTCTGCAGTTAGGTGCACTACACACCTCTGTTCTCCGGAAGCCCTTGTATGTGAAAGCCTCAACCTCTTCAGCCCTGTTCAAGACATCTGACCCAGAAACACTCCCTCGAGTTCTCAGGCTGAGGCCTCTGCTTCCTGCCCCTGCTCACTTGGTCTCAGGAGCCGTCCTCTGCCACCCACAGAGCTCGCCAGGCCCAGACTGCTGCCTGCACCTGGACCTGCCCTCTGGGCCAGCCCTTTGAGCCTCTTTACTAACCCCAAGTCTTCCTACCCAGTAGAATGTGTCCTTGTCCTGAATGGCCACCTGCAAGGAATTATCTTGGCATGAAGAGCCTCACACTGGGCATTTCCTGGGGGTTCTAGAGACACAGCCTATTCTCTCTTTCTCTCTCATCACCCCTCTGCCAATTCTCTCCTGGCTACCAGCTCTCCCTCTCCAACCCATGTCTTTTCTGCTGCCCGGGGCATCCCGCATATCTCAGCGCTAATCCATCTCTGTCCAGTTGCTCCAGCATCTTCATTGGTCCCCTCAGAACCCCTCTAACCTCGACCCACCTGAACTTTGGCTGATCTTCCAGTTGATTGATTTTACCAAATCAGTGAGACTCCCTTGTTCCCGTGCTGTGGTGCAGCCTTCCAGCTGCCCAGGGTCTTTCCTGGCCCCTCCTCACTCTGTTTCCATCCCTGGAAGGCAGACCTGGCTCAGCAATGCCCCTGAGTGAGGCACACCCTCTCCTGCCTTGCTGACCTGGCCAGGACAGCCCTGTGCTGTGGGCCTGAAGGGCTCTTCCCAGACACGCCACCCAGCGGGGTCAGTTTCTTTCCTCTGTGGTTCCACCGAAGTGGCCCCGGGGCAGCATTTCCAACCTCCCTGTGCTGAGGAAGCTGCCCTTCGCAACCCCCAAGGCTGTGCCCATGACCCTCCTGCAGCATCCTCACCCTGCACTGGGCTTTTGTCTTATGTCCACCACTAAGAGCTGCCCTGTACCTCCATCCTCACTCCCAGACCAGAGAGTGTTCTAAAACCTCTCGTGAAAAAACCAACACACGAGTGATTCACGAAGCACAGCTCACAGGAAAACCTAACCAGACCATGTCCTCCCCACGTTTAAAGAAGACGAAGAAGTCAACCAAGTAGAAAGTGGGAGCAGGATAAAGACTATAACAGCAGAAAAACACGGAGAGTGGAGGAGCCTACCAGCAAAATAAGTAGATTAATAAGGACGGAGTCTTAGGAGGTAAAGTTCACCGTGTTCTGAAGGTAGTTTCTGACTCTCCTCAGCAGCAGAATCAGGATCCTAGACTACTGCATGTTGAAGCAAGTGGCCCTCCCTCAGAAGTGGACGAGTCGCCACTGCTCCCAGGGAGCAACAACGAGGAGTCCTTGGCCACCCCGTCCCCACATTGAAGTCTTTCTGTTTTCCCTCTAAATAAAAAGACCCAGTTTCCCTCCCTGTTCACCAGATACGCAGCCCCCTCTTGATCGAATGGACAGAAGGGGACTCTGCCTTCGATTGGCTGCAGAGCTTCTTCCAGTGAGTGAAGCCAGCTCACCTTCCAGAGGTGACAACCAATGACCGCCTGGGATGCACCCTCTGCATTCAAACTTCTTCAGTCCACACTCGGGTTGTCTCCATGTTTCAATAATGAAGGTTTTAGGAGGCAAATGCTTGTTTCTCTATTTTGATCCTGGGTCCTATGTTAAGAGGAGCTCTGGTTCACAGTGTCTCACTCACTCTGTTAAACAGGGACAAACATTTGCAGCAAACTTCTTCCATCCACTTCTAAGAGCCAACATTTTAACCTTCCAGACTGTACAGACTGTGGTCTATGCCAGGTCTTGGCTTAATGCACCATCTTCCCACCCCTGCTTTTTGTCTAAGAAGACTCCATCACCTCATGGGCCAGTAACCAACATGTTTTCCCTCATTAGACTAAGAAAGAAGGAGGGCGCTTGGCAGGAGACCAGGCCTGACAACCTGACTGTGACCCCACTTCAGTGACAAGCCTCACATAGAAGATCGATATTCTCCTCCTGGCTTTTATTTCCAGCTGGTCCTCGAGCCTGCAGGTGTCATGATGGTCTTCATCATTCTGATCCTACTACCACCTCTAGCTCAATCATTGAAATATCTCCATGGAGAAGCAGAATCTTTTATTCCAAAGATTGATATTGGCAAGCTGATAAACTGCTAATTCTATTTCTGAAAACGGCCTGCCTAGAAAGAAACATTTACATTTCTGTCTGTCAGTTTTTCCCATTGAATGTAAACAATCATTAGAGCATCAGAAGGCGTCTCTCCAGAGGTGACTGACTCACAGAATGTGTACGTGATGGCATAAACCCACAGGCTGACGGTCCCTCTGCCTGTGTGCCACAAAGGGGGAAAACAATCCTCATTCAGAAAACTGTGCATATCTTTGGAGCAATTTTGACTCACGAATCACTAGACCTGTTCTTCTTATATTAAGTGGCCTTGGTTATTGGGAGTATTTAAATGAGTCTTTGCACATAAAGCATCAGAGCCATCGTGGAGCATGTGAGAGGATGGTGGGTTTCGGAAGGGTAACAATGTCTCTGCTGCAAAAAAGAGACTCATTGGAGACCTGATAGACCCAAGCATGGGATCCGGCAGAACACATGCACAGCCAGGCTCCAGGAAAGACCTCGATTGCCGTGGGAACCCAACTACTGTACCACACTCACGCCCCCCCCATCCCAGTCCCACAGCCCCCTGTGAGCGGCAAACGTTCCTGGTGCTTCCCGTTTGCCCACAGATTTGCAGATTCAGACCACAACTTCAGGACTAAAGGCAGGGCTTTTCAGCAGGGCTGGGTCCTTCACTGGCAGGTGCCAGCACCAGTGGAAGGATTATTGATATCCTAAACTAATGAACTTTGCAATAAGAGACCAGGAAAGACTGATGAGACTGCCATTTTACATGGGCCTTTCCCAGTCAGAAATGTTCTGCCCTGAGGAACCCAGGGAACAAAGAGGAGAGAAATGTAGAAATTTCTAAAATATTCTAACCGAATGCTTGGGTCTCCTTACATTTTAGTATCAGTGTTTCTATATGAAAAATAATATTTACCTAAATAAAAATATGTTGTTTTTCCCCTCATTTTGCTGCATTCAGTAACTACTTTTTAATGTACTGCAACATCCCTGGGGGCTTGGAGAACTAGACCCATAGCTCATCTTTGATCAGGCCTTATTACTCAGAACCACTGTTCTCCCTCATGATAACATGAATATGTGTCTGGATTCCATGCTCACATGCTTCAGAACCAGCATTCTTGGCCCTGGGCTACTGAGTCAGTACACATCTCTTGGAATTTCTTGGGTATATTTTCACTAACAATTTCCACAGAAATTGAGGTATTTCCTCTCTCAGAAAGATGGCATGGGCTAATCTGAAATATTCAAAGTTCTTCAGAGCTTAGAGAAAAGGAAATGAGGGGAGACCAATCCTTTTACGATGTAATTCTTTGCTCCTGAGCAGGATGAGCTGGCCACTGTCTCATGACCATGGTGGGCATTGCGACACACCTGCAGAATCCAATCCAGCTCCATTGCTGGACCCCTCTCCTGGCTCTACCCACACCCACCTCAGTGTCTCAAATCCCCCTCACAGATTCGCTCTGGGGGACTAAGATCAAATTTTCAGATTTCCCCTTCTAAACAAAACCATTTAGGTTACTTATACACCTTAAAACATCAGCACAAATGTGTCCTGGGTGCCTGATGGGTTCTAGGCCCTTGGGATACCTCAAACCAGACAAGAAGGCCATCTTCCTAGGACAGAGGAAACATAGACAGGGACAGGAGACAGGAGTCGGGACAGCCAGGCTGGGGCAGAGGAGAGGGGCAGCGGCAGACAGGTAGGTGCTGAGACCGAGAGGAGACCTCAGTGAGGTTTCCCATCTGAAACAGGAGGTGAGGGTGACGATGCTGCCCCTCACAGGTTTGTGTGAATGAACGGAACTGCAGGAAGCACTGACCGGGTCAGAGCCCTGCCACTGCATCTGCATGACGGAAGTGGTGTGGCAGCTCTTACAGAGCTGGACAAAGCAGCCGTGCCTGGGGAGCAGAGCATCCCCTGAGGGTGAGCTACTGCCCACTGTGGACTGCAAGAACGGTCACTGTGCAGCCACCGGCTAGCCTCTGAATTCACAGAACAGCACCAATGTTCTGTTGTGGGGCAGAACTTTTATTCATCATTCAGCAGAATCTGCCCTTGTGGGGTCAGGTGGACCCAAAAGCTCACATTCATTTCTGAGCCTCCAGGAGCTTTGCATGTGACCTTAACTGGGAATGAGTTTTGGAAATGTAATTCCATTAAAGATCTTTAGATGAGATCATCCTGGATTAACCAGGTTGACACTGAATCAGGTGATGATTATCCTTATAAAAACAGAAAAGAAGGAAAAAGAGGCCCGGAGGAGAACTCAGGCAGAGGTGGGAGCGGTGCCACCTGCCCTGGAGCCCTGGAGCCCCCAGGGCTAGATGGGGAAAGGAAGCGGGCTTCCCTGTAATCTCTGGAGGGTCCATGGCCTGCTCAGACCTTGGTTTTAGACTTCTGGTGTCCAGAAGCGTGGAAGAAAGCACTTCTATGGCCTTGGGCTGCCCAGTTTGTGGAGATCAGTTATGGCTGTCCCAGGAAGTCAGAAGCTCCTCAGCCTAGGGGTCACATCTGGAAACTCATCAGAAGACGGCAGTATTATGAGTCCAAAGATTCGCTGAACATGCCTGGCCTCCCTAACACCAGCCTGGCATCGCCTGCCTTCCACCTGCTCAGACACACATTAGCCTCGGACAGGCAAAATTATCTAATATGAAACCAGAAGTAACAATTTTGCTTTGTGTGCTCTTATCTCTATGCAAGGACTGAGCATTATCAATAAACTCATAAAATCTCCCCCAAGCAAGTGATATCTATAGGTTTAAGCAAACTGAGAACATGTTGGCTGTATTTTCATTAGCAAATACTCCATCAATCGAATTTTGGGGATCAGAACATTCTAAAGCATTGATGAATGGGGCTCACAGTCCCCTACAGTTTTACCACGTTTACCTGCAGTGAAGAAGCTTCTCAGCACCAAGATTTACCTGAGAAGAGAAGCTTGCTATTGTTACATCACAACAGAATTGATCTCAAGAAGCAGGGATCCTCTCTGGGGCACTTATGTCTTCTTCTGTCTCCTACTGGGTAAAAAATCAGGCAGCACGTGTAAGAACTGACCAGTATTGAATTGAAATCATTGACAAAGGGATGAATGAGATTTGGGTTAATTATGTTAAGTTTCTTTCTGAAAATTCTGACTTGCTGTCACTTTTAAAAGGCAGGTTTGTCATGTTGTTTCAGCTTCAAAGTCTGTTGAAAGAAAACCACATGAAAAGATTTAAAGAAAAAGAAACTGTAGACTATAATGTCTATAAAATGGTCTTCACTTAATAATGATGGTTTTTAGTAAAGCATAAATGAAAATACATCCTATAGAAACTGTCCTGTTGCTGAGGGATACAACCCATCAACCACACAGGATGTGAGAGAGAAGGAAACCTGAGGGCTGAAGAGAAGCAGCACGATGAACGTAGCAATGCTCATTCCTTCTCAGCTGTCAACCATTGGCAAGCACCTTTGGTATATTAAAGAGGAGGAGGAGGAGGAGAAGAGGAAGAACTCTTGGTTTTGTGATTTAGTAATATAATTGTACAGGACAACCAGGACAGCTGGCCAGTGGATTATGCAACTGCAAGTGTCTTTATGAAAACTTTCTGGAAAACTAAAAATTGCAAGAAAATAAGTAGCAATAAATTCACATTTTGGAGTGTGTCCCAAGTTCAAATAAAGATTCAGCCAAATATTTTCCATACTACACATAGAACAACCCAGCAGTTTTTGCTCAGAGTGGTGTGACAGCAAAAATAATTTTATGAAGTACAGAATAATCAGTTCAAGAAGTCAGGAAACATGATTCATAAAGATTTCTGTAAAAAGAGGGGTACCTTTACAAGAAGGAGGCAGCTGTTCTGAAAACCCTATTACCTGTACTTTTTTGCCCACTTATGCTAGATGACTAAGGAGTTCCTAACCTTCATATAAAAGAAAATATCATTCATGCTCACTGGGAGTATAAAAAACACAATGATGAATTGAAACACAATTTCACACCCATTCACAGTTTATTTCCAGGAAACTTCTTGAAAACTTTCTTGCTGGCTTGGGGATCGTTAGGCTCCCAGCGTAAGTACACATGCTCTGAGCATGCCGCTAATGGGAACCCACACCACAATGCTTTGGAAATGCCACTGCAAGTCCTCGTTATTGAAACCTAAAGCACCAGCTACTAAGGGGAGGGATGTACACCATGGCTGATGGGAGGCGCCTAATCTTCTCCTGGTGTCTTTGACTGTCTGAGATTCCAGGACTGGGTGTTTGTTCCAGATGAGGAAGGAGCCAGCGGGGAGCAGTCCCTGAGCCACACAGCTCCCATTTGCTTTATAAATTCCTTTCGCTTTGTGGGTCTCTAACTGCGTTCAAATGAGTTCTGATCCAATGGATGATTCCAGAGAGCTTTTAATCAAGCAAAGATTCAGGTCCCTACCTCTCTGAATAATTTAATGTAACTATACCCTGGAGGGCAATGCTTACTTAAATAAACAAGACTATGTGATCTGGAACACCCATTTCCAAATGTTATGCAACAGACCAGCTCATAATTAAAGAATATTCACTTCACATGGCCCAAATGCACATTTGTATTTCTCTCGTGGATACTTTACACAAAGCAAGTAGAGAGCACAAATATTTAAAAATGGGCACTGTTCGTGAAACCAAGAGCCATATTCTAAAAGGAAATCTGAGGTCAACATAGCAAATCGCTCACCATTGATGTGATGGCTAAGTCTCTATGGGGTGGGAGGGTAGGGACAGGGATTCATCCTTTCAGTTCATGTACTTAGTCTTCACTAGGGGGCTGCTGCCAAATTTATGCATTAAAAGTAAAAACTGTAAGTCAGGTCACATCTCATCTGCTGCCCAAAGCTCCCATGCACAAAACCAAGTTCAATCCAAGACCTTCCACTTATTACTAGTGTGACCTTGGGAAAGTTGCTTTAACTCCCTGAATCTTAATTTCCTCATTTATTCAATGGAATTATTAATCATCCTCAGAAAATTAGAAGTGAATAAAATTAGCGTATTTGACAATAGTATATATCAGCATTATTTTAAAAGCCCATTAAAATCAGTGTTTAAAATAAGGCATATGCCTCAATAAAAATTCTTAAGAACTTTGTTTTCGTAGCCATAGTGCCAATTTAGCAAGAAGATTAGTAAATTTATAGTTTCATAGAACAACTAAGCATAAATCAAGCTAAAAGTTCCCTTAGAAAGAAAAGAAGCTGCATGTAAAATATTTAATGGAACCTGGCATTGAGTTCCCCTCTATTAAAGCTGTTCAAGTGCTCGGAGCTTCCATTGTGGGTCAACAGTTCCTGACTCCTCCCAGGTTCTTGTTTTAGAACCTTAATCAATCTTATCAATCTTCCACATCATGCCAAGATTTGGACATTTTATTTCATATTATTATTTGCTTTTTTACTCCCCACAAAAAATTTTAGGACATTAACAAATACTTAACATGAGTCAATAGTGACATAACTGTTTGCAAGGTGTCCCCAAGGCTGCATAAGAGGTCAGGAGAAAAGTCAGTGAGGCCTTCCTACAGTAGCTCTGGGCCTAGGCACCTCTGAGCCCCAGGCGCCATCCAGGTGTTGAGGGGTAGCAGAGACCCCTCCCTGAGCCTGGGGACAGGTGTCGTCACTGCATGCTGTGACCCTGCAGTGACCTCCAGTCTGGAAGGTCCTCCCCTCTCAGAGTTTCCTCTCTTCTTCACACAACAGCTGAGGCACTCTCTGAAAAAATTCAAGTCGAGTCAAGTCTCACCTTGACCACCCATCAGCACTGCTGCCCGCTCCTTCTAACCCCCGGACACCCTTGGCCTCTCACTCCCTCACCACATCTGAGCTTAAAGGTCACATCCTTGGCAAAGGCTTCTGACTCACCCCGACTGCACCAGCCCCTCCATCTCTCCCAACACCTCACGCTTTCTGTAAACAGCACTTTTCATAATCGTGAATTTATGTGTGTGTGTGTGCGTGCGTGTGCGTGTGAGTGTGTGTGAATTGTTCAGTAAGTCCCCCGTGTTAGTCAGCTTTTCACTCCTGTGAACAAAAGACCTGACCAGAACAAGTAGAGGGGGGAAAGTTTATTTTAACTCTGAGTTTCAGAGGTTTAGTCCATGGTCGGCCAGCTCCATACCTCTGGCTCAAGGTGAAGGGCATCATGGTGGAAGGGCACAGCAAAGAGAAGTGGCGCAGGACATGGCATCAGGATCAGAGAGCACTTTGCTCACCAGAGATAAAATATAAACCCAAAGGCACACACCCAGTGACCACCTCCCACAGCCACACCATACCTGCCCAGTTGCCATACCGTTAATCTGCATCTGTGGATTAAACCCCGATTAGGTCATACCTCTCATAACCTAATCATTTCACCTCTGTACGTTCTTGCATTATCTCATACCCAAACCACAACATCCCCCACACTAAGCTTAAATTAGGAGGGAGGGCAGGGTCCATTCCTGTTGGCCCACCTGTTGAGACTCTGTTCACATAAGTGAACATAGTATCCATCATAATCGTTTTAAATGCTAGAATGAATGGATGCATGACTTCATCATATGCATACTGATTGTGAAACCCTTGAAAAAGTCCAAGTTTTCTAAATTAGACACATTTCCATCCTGCTCCAACATGGCCAGTTTTCTACAAACAATTATGAAAACCCAACCAAATAGAGAAACAGGAACAGGATGGGATGGAATCCTCAAAGACATCTGTGCACTCTCATGGGTTTTTCTTTCCTCTGGTCCACAGTTATCCTATAAGCCTCCAGCTGTTTCAAAGTCCACCACCAGGTAATTTCTAATTAATGGAATTCCATCCCCTCTTCATTCCTCTCACACCTCTGTGTAGTGGGAGGTCAGATAAATGGTTGTATCCGAGTCCTCCAGAGGTTTATCATGGGGACTGCTTCATGAGCTGATGGAGGCTGGTCCCATGATCAGCCATCTGCAGACTAGAGACACAGGAAGGCAGGTGGATGATTCAGCCTGAGGCTGAGACCTGAGAACCAGGTGGCAGGGTTAAGGCAGCATGGACAGACAGCTGGCATGAGGCTCAAGGAGCAGGAGATCAGATGCCCAGGGCAAGAAAGATGGGTGTCTCAGCTCAGGAAGACAGAAACTTTCCCTTCACCCAACTCTGGGTTCTATTTGGGTCTCAACAGACTGGATGATGCTCACAATTGGTGAGGGTGGGTCCTTTTTACTCAGGCTGCAGACTCAGGTGTTAGTCACAAGCACACTTAACAACAATGTCTTACCACTATCTGGGCATCCCCAGCCCAGTTATGCTGATTATAAGTTTAACCCGCAGCCTGTATTTACTGCATTGAATTTAGCAGAAACCCTGCAATATGATATCGACTATTCCTTCCATTTTTGTCTTCAAAGAAACTAGAGCTTAGAGATTCATAGTAAAAGCTCAAAATGAAGGTGAGATGGTCGCTATGCAGGGTAGTCATTTCTGGAGAGCTCTGAGCTGCTCAAGGGGGTCTGGGTGGGTGAGTAACCTCCACCAAGAGGAGTGCTTTGGAGACCGTGGGGAGCAGCATCCTCACTGTATCCAACAGGACACAAGGCCACAGAGGGCCCTGGCTGCATCTCCCTGCCCACAGCTCACCCTGGAGGCAAGGACTGCATCCTCTCCTAGCAGTCCACCTTGGCTGGTGACTGACTCCCGGAACACCTGTACCATGCATCTCAGGAGCCTGAGGACAGACTTTGGAACACTTTTCCAGTACTTCCTATAGACTCTACTCTGGCTTCCCCCAGATTTTTGGAATGACAAAATAAGTATCCGTAACCCTGAAAAAAAAATCTGTCCTCAAAAGAGTGAATTAATTTCACTTATCCTATAAGCCACATGGTTCAGCATGTCCTAAAACTTCTGTTCTAAGTACAATTGGTTGGACAACAATGAAATCAGCTCAACATGCTATATTTTTACTTGAGTCATTAGTTAAGAAGTGTGAAGACTAATTTTAAGTATCAACTTGGTAGACCATTCCCAGCTATCTGTTCAAACACCACTCTGTATTCTCAGTGAAGATGTTCCTTAGATATGATTAATATTTAAACAGTGGACTTTAGGTCAAGAAGATGCCTTCAAAATGTGGGTGAGCCCATCTAATCAGTCAAAGCCTTAAGAGTAAAGAAGGAGGTTCCCCATAGTATCAAATACTTTGCCTTAAAGACTGCAACAGAGACAGTCTTCCCTTTCCAGCCCACTACCCCATGGAGTCTACATACAAAATTGCATCCGCTCTTAGATGAATTCCCAGACTTGCCAACGTGGGTGTGAATTTCAGACCTGCTAGCACCCCCAAAATCACATGAACCAATCCTTTAAAAGGAATCTCCCTATAAAGATAGATAGAATCATGTTATATGATACAGCTAGATGTATCATAACTACTGTATGTGTGTATACATACACATATACAGATAGCATAGAGTCAGACAAACGTAGATAATATAGATGGATGGATAAATGATAAATAGATGGTAGACCAAGGAGCAGAAAGAGAATGAAAGCCTCTTGGTTCTGCTTCTCTGTAGAATGCCAATTAATTGGCAACATGGATGGTTTAGCCTCCCTCGACCTGTCTCTGCAGGCAGGAGCATGCTCTATGCTCTCCATCCCACCTTGTGTCTCCAGTTTCTGGGGTCCACTTACCTGTGTATGCATCTGAGTGGAATCCTCCCCCCTGAAGCTGCCTTGGGCGCCACCATGAGCAGAAAGCTTCATGCACAAAGCTTTGCTTGAAGTCATTGTCATAAGGTGAAAAGCTACACATCTCATCTGATAACGGCGTGGAAAGTCACTCTGTTAACGTGAGAGTTTTGGATTTTCGTGTTTCCTTCCCTGTAATTTCTTTAAGGCCTCATGTGAGTCATGCTTTGCTCACTGGCTCATCATTCCCTGCAGATGTGAGAGCAACGATTTCAAATTAGACTCTGCTGAGACAGAAAATCTAAGTACTTCACTCAGACCACCGGGCATGTGTTACCACAGCCCTTGGAGTGAAGAACAGAGGATTTTTACTGAAACCAGCCCTCTTGTTTGCTTTGGATCATAAAAAACTAACCAAAAAACGGGTTTTAAGATGAACATTTTTTCTATCCCTCAAAATTCTGCCAGATGGCAAAGAATCCTGTGAGTCTTGGATTTTTTTTTTAATAATTTGAACACCTCTTGATAGGAAAAATAGTGAGTGAAACTCCCAAGGAGGAAATTACTAAGAAATTAATTCCAGAAAGCATTTGAGCCCCACAGTCTAATTGAAAGTACAGAATACTTGAATTTTTCCAAAGCGTAAAAACTGAGATCTAATGAGAATCGATGAAACCAAAGCCCAAAACAAAGAGAAACCCCTCAGGATGAGACATTGCCAGGCACTGGGAAGTCCTTCAGGAATGGAGGACTTATGGCAGCACAGTGTTTGGGTTCTTCATCTACAAAATTGCCAGCAACTCATCTGAGTACAGGAAGATAAGCCACAATGTTCCCTATCTTCCCCCAGAGGATGGGTGACTCCGGCCGAACACCAACCTCCTGACTCCTCTGCACAATTTGAGCTCCCAGTTGGCAGGGCAGTCCCCAATCATTATTCTGTCTAAGAAAAAAATAAGCCTTTGTCATTTTTAAGTCAGACTTATCAAAATAATTAGATCAATTTATTTCTTTTTTAGACACTAAATGTAATCATGGCCCATTTGGAGCTGTTGACAATGACCTGGTTAATCATATCCACTGAATTTATGCCCTTTGATCAATAACTCCCTGGTCCCTTCCACCCTCCTGATCACCCCAGCCCCTGGCAACCACCTCCTGCCCTCTGCTTCTGAGCTCAACTTTCTCTACTCCACATAGGAGTGAGCTCATGCAGTATTTGTCTCCCTGTGCCTGGCTTAGGTCATGTGCTGTAAGGTCCTCTAAGCTCTTTTGTGTTTTACAAATGACAGGATTCCCTTCTGCTTAAGATTGAAGAGTATTCCAGTGTGCATGCATATCTTCTGTTCTTTGCAACATGGTGAATATAGTTGATAACATGTATTTTATGATTGAAAATCTCTAGAACAGTCTGTTCTTATCACAAAAACAAGTGTGTGAGGTCATGCACATGTTAGTTTAATGTAGCCATTACATAATGTATAGGTATTGCAAAAGTCATGTTGTACACTATAGATATGTAAAATGCTATTTGCCAATAAAATATATAACAATAATAAAACACACAGATTTTCAAAAACGTTTACGAGAAAGAAAATTCACCCAGAACAAATTCCAATTCTTTAGGCTCTCTCTTCATGCTTTTAATTATTTCCTTTGGTGTGCAGAAGATTTTTAATTTGATTAATTTGATGCCATCCCACATATTGATTCTTGCTTTAATTTCTTGAGCTTTAAGAGTCTTCAGAAAGTGGGTTTCTGCACCAATATGTTGGAGTTTCAAGCCTAAGTTTTCTTCTGACAGTTGTAGTGTTTCTAATTCCTAGGTCTTTGATCAATTTTGAGTCAACTTTTGTGCATTGTGAGAGAAATATAGTTTCATCTTTCTACAAATATCCAGTTTTCCCAGCACCATTTGCTAAAAATATTATCTTTTCTCCAATGTATATTGTTGGAAACTTAATCAAGGATCAGATGACTATGTCCATGTGGGTTGTCACTGTGTTTTGTAATCCAGTCCATTGGTCTCATGGCTGGGTTTGGGGGATTTTTATTTTGTTTTTATTTTTATTTATTTTTAATTTTTTTTTTTTTTTTTTGCATTTTATTTAGAGACAGGGTCTCACTAAGTTGCTCAATGCCTTGCTAAGTTGCTTTAGGCTGGCTTTGAACTCTTGATCCTCTTGCCTCAGCCTCCCAAGCTGCTGGGATTACAGACATGAGCCACTGCGCCTGGCTTTGTGTCTGTTTTTATGCCCATGTGCCCACAGCAGTCTGTTTTTGAACCACAGCTCTGTGGTATAATTTGAACAGTGTTGTGATGCCTCCTGTGTTGTGCTTCTTGCTAGGAATTACTTTAGCTATTCTGGGTCTTTTATCCTTCCATATGAATTTAAATTTTTTTTTCTAGTTTTGTGACAAATGTCATTGGTATTTCATGGAGATCACACTGAATCTGTGTACTGCTTTTGGTGGTTTGACCATTGTATCTGCCTTCCCAATATGAACACTCTCCCCGTTATCTACCGTCTTCTTCAATTTCTTTCCTCGGTGTTCCATTATTTTCATTGCACAGGTCTTCCATCTGTACAATGAAAGATTATTACTAAGTAGTTGTTGTTGCTTTGAGGTTATTGTAAATAGAATTGTTTTCCTGATTTCTTTCTCAGTTAATTTATAATGGGAGCATAACAGAGCTGTTGATTTATGTATTTTGATATTGTATCCTGCTACTTTGTTTAATTTATCAACCTAGAAGTCTTCTCATGAAGATTTTGGGGTAATATAGAGTCATGTCTTAAGCAAATTTGACTTACTTAAGACAGTGGAATGAATCTTATATAACTTTCCTATGGACATACATGAATACACCACAGTGGATCTCCACATCATGTACTTCCACAAAACTGGGATCCTAATTAGAATAAGATATAATCCATGCTTGTACACATATGTCAAAATTGACTCTACTGTTATGTATAACTAAAAAGAACAAATTTAAAAAGTGGGTTAAAGTATCAAAAATATCTTTATTAATCAAACCTAGTTTGTACAAAATGTTTTCTCAAGCTAGAAAATATCCATATTGTTATTTTTTATCTTTCAAATATGATATATTGATATTATGAAATTAAGTCTATCTTGTATTTAAAAACATGTTTTACATTTAAAATTTAAGATCATATTTTTGATAGATTACTCAACAAGTGTTGTTCAAGTAGCAGAACATGTATACTGCTTAGTTTATGTACATGGACATAGGAAACTAATAGATTTATTTGTTTTGAGGTGATAGCATATTGCAAGTGATTAGACTTTTAAATTTATGTTTCATATAAATTATAGGGATAAAAAAATCAGAAAATATAATGCCAGAGTGAATATTTTAAGTTTTATATGTTCTAAGGGCATTTTTGTGTCGGTAGAAAATTTAAAAAATGAGAAATGCTTAAATATGAAATATACATAGACTTAGGGTTCACAGTATTGTGTTGGTTATTGTGGGACATAACAGGACACATGCTATGGATTTCTTATAAAAAGTAAATGTGCTAATAGAAAATTTTAAAAGTTAAGTACAAAATTTTAAAAATTGTCTTTCTCCTTTCCTATCTGTATCCATTTAATTTTCTTCTCTTGCCTGATTGCTCTAGCTTGAGTCTCAAGAACTGTATTGAATAGGAGTGGTGAGAATGGACATCCTTGTCTTGCTTCTAATTTTTGAGAAAATGCTTTCAGTTTTCCTTCATTCAGTATGATATTGGCTTTGAGTTTGTCATATATCATACCTTTTAGATGCTCAGGGTATGCTCCTTTCAACCTTAGTTTTTCTAGTGTTTTTAACATCATTGAATGCTGAATCTTACTGAAGGATTTTTCTGTATCTATTGAGATGATCATGTGATTTTTGTTTTTGATCCTGTTTGTGTGATAAATTACATGTATTGATTTGTGTATGTTGAACCAACATTGCATTCCTAGAATGAAGCCAAACTGATCATGGTTGTTTTATCTTCATGAGTTTCTGAATGAAGTTTGCTAATATTTAATGAAGAACTTTTGCATATAAGTTCATCAGGGACATTGGTCTGAAGTTCTCTTTCCTTGATGTGCCTTTATCTGGTTTGGTACCAGGGTGATATCTCCCCATAAAGGTGTGCAAATGATTGATCAAAACTTCAAGAACGTGCTGACTGGACCCTCTTACAGATCTTGCCCTGGCTTAGAGCACATAGTGAAGCGAAGGCAGCCTACCAAGTCTTCCAGTCCACAGTGGAAGAAAGAGCCATTAGAGCAGAGTGGCAAGTCTCAACATAAATTACAGAAAACAGAAAGCAAGTAAATAAAATGCCTTCAAAAATTTACAACCTCCCAACAACGGCATCCTCAGATAGCAAAGTGGAGGAAATGGCAGAGAATTCAAAAAGTTGATGGTTAAAATGATCAAGGATCTACAATATAAGAAATGAACTAAGAAGGAAAATACAGGAAGCAAAAATCATTTCAATAAAGAGAGATTCTGACAAAGAACCAAACAGATATCCCTGAAAACTTGTATTTCAATAAAGTAGAAGATCTAGAAAATATTGACCATTTGTAGTCACATATAACTTAGCCAAGATGATCCAAGAGGAAACAGAAAACCTAAACAGACCAATTCCAAGCAATGAGATAGAAGCGATAATGAAGAGCTTCTGAGAAAGGAATAGGATGAGACCAGATGGATTCTCAGCTGAGTTCTACCAGGCCTTTAAAGAAGAATTCATTAATGCCAGTATTCCTCAAATAATTCCATGAAAGAGAAAGAGAGATAACACCCCAAAATACTCCCAGACCAAACTCACCTGGAAGCCTTCCCATTCAACAGGTAGCAACCCCTCCTCATAGAGGGTGGGAATCTGGAACACATGAGTAGTGGGTGCTGTGGTGACTGTCCACAGGCCCCTTCTGGACTGACCACACATCTCCCCCTCTGCCTGCTACTGGGAGTGCTGGCAGCTGACCCTCTGCTGAGACCCTCTTTGGGAGCTGTCTTAACCCAGAGACCCTCTAGTAGCCAAACCCACGGAGGTAGGGTACAAAGATCCCACCATCTTCCTGGGCTGCGACAATCCCAGTGCCTGAGCTCCTGTCAAGATCTGCTTTTGGGGCCTCTGCTGAAAACACACTCAGTTCCCCTGCAGAATTCTGCTCCCCTTGGCCTTGGTGGTGTGCCAAGAACACTCCCAAGAAGTCCCACCGCACAGACCACAGAATGGCAGTCCTTTTTCAGATGATGCAGCCAATGACTAGAGATGGGGCCCTCTTCTTTTCCTACACCCACTTTTGAATCTTCCAGCAAGTCACATTGGCTCTGTATTGAAAACATATCCCAGAGCCTGTCAGTTCTCCTTGCCTCCCTTGGGACCACAGGTTCCAAGCTTCCACAGTCTCTTGAGAGGCTGATTTTCATGGCTACCCTGATGGACACCTTTGCACACTGCAGTCAGTGTAGTCCTGTTGGACTGAGGCAGAGCACGCCTTTCCTCTCTCAAACCTCCTATGAGGTCTCCTTCCCTCCCAGACAAAAGAGACCAGTCCCTGCATGATCCAGCCTTTTATCACTGACTGCTGCCCACTGTCTGTGCAACCGCTCTGCTGGGCTCCTCTAGGGGCCTAGGACGGCTGGGTGTCCTCAGTCTCAGGACCTAAGCCTTTGGCTCTGCAGGAGGCTCCTCCCACCTGTCACTCTCACTCCCTACTTCCTGTAGGTCTCCATTCAGAGGCCACCTTCTCTGGCCCCGTCTGACCTATGAAGCTACCCTTCCCTTCCCTGCCTGGTTTTCATCCTGACACTTAGCCAATATCAGCGTACTGTAGATTTTCTTATGCACTTTAGTTGCTGTCCACCCTGCTTTGGGAAGGGAAGCCCATGAGGGAAGGAATTGTATTTCCTCATCACTGTACCCCTGGACCTGCAATGGAGCTGTAAACAGCTATCAAAGAAAATGTTGCATGGACCAAAGAACTTGAAGTAATACCCACCATGCATTAGCCAAAGACAGAACCCAGGTACTGGGCAGGGGCCCCCCGCAGGGCCCAGCCACGGGGCTCATTTGGCCAGGACAGGCTGTCTCACAGTTCACTTGTCCATGTGCTGAACTTACAACAAAAGTGTCTCTCCACACTTCAGAACTCTCTGCCCTAGATTTCATCTTCAGAAGAGGCTGATGCTGGGAATTAAGAGAGAATCTCAGGCTACCGTCAGAGCTTTTAGAGTTGCCATATTTTCTTAACTTGTGGATCATTTTATTGCTGCCGTGACCTTCTATACGCCCAGCAGAGCCTTATCTGTTGAAGTTCTCTGTTGGCAGATTACCCAGCCACTTTGGCCATGCATTGGACTGCAGTTCCCTGGCCACCTCTGCATCCTTTGCTAGGCCATCATTTTTTTTTTTTTTTAAGTTTGGATTTGGCTTTTTAATCCAGTCTGCAATCTCAGTTCTTCTGAAAGGAGACTGTGATCCTGTTTTATAATTTTACTGTTATCTTTGGGTCTGTTTTCACCAACTTATTTACCGTTTTCTCTTTCCCAGAATCTTCTGCTTTTTTACCTTTCTCTTTTCATTCTGTCGTTCTCTTTCTTGGTTTGTGTGGACCATACCTCATGTCTGTTGTTTTCATGCAAGTGATTTTAGCACATTTCCCTACCAATATCTAAAGTTAATCCACATTTTTATTCATATCACTATGACTCATGAGTAATTTTTAAAAAGTATGAATATTGCTGGAAACAGTGGCACATGCCTATAATCCCCAGCGGCTCAGGAGGCTGAGGCAGGGGATCTCAAGTTCAAGGACAGTCTCAGCAACTTATAAGGCCCTAAACAACTTAGGAAGACTTAATTGAGACTGTCTGGGAAGTGGTTCAGTGATTAAGTGCCTTTGGGTTCAAACTCTGGAGCAAAGAAAATAAAATGAATATTGAATCTTGGGTGGTGTGTGAGTTGATCTGTAATTTTCCTTTTGAGGATTAATAGCCTTTTTGGATGTTTTATTTTTTAAGATCATGCTGGTTTCACAAAATTAATTGTCTTTTTTTCTATTCTGTGACAAAGTTTGTATAAGAGTAAAGTCATTTCTTCTTAACCATTTGTTATAGTTCTGTGATGAATCTGTCTGTGACTTCAGTTTTGTTTAAGGGTGGGTTTTTCTTACACAGTTTTCTCTAATTTTTTCTAGAAAAAAATGTGATTTTTTTAGAAAATCATCCATTTCATTTGATGTTTCAAATTTATTGACATATTTTTATTTATATATGACAGCAGAATGCATTACAATTATTATTACACATATAGAGCACAATTTTTCATATCTCTGGTTGTATACAAAATATATTCACACCAATTCATGTCTTCATACATGTGCTTTGAATAATATTGATCATCACATTCCACCATCATTTCTAACCCCATGCCCCCTTCCTTCCCTTCAACCCTTCTGCCCTATCTAGACATATTCTGAAAAAAGAAATGTCTCTCTACATGTGGTGGGCAAAGCATTTGATTTTGGGCCATCAGGCCATTTTTGTGGACTATGCTATTTAAATGTTTTACAATTTTGATGATCAGTGATCTGATTGAAGAAAAGCTCTGATAAATAGCTTCAGAGAACACTGGCTTGTCCATTTCTTCATGTAATCATGACCACATTTTCTCGTTGCATTGAAGTCATGGTATTAGATGCATAAATATTCTGGGCTTTAAATTTTTCTGGCAATGAGCTCACTGATGTCACAAGGCATCCCTACACATCTCCACTAATACTTTGCTTCAAATCCTCTTTCCAGATGTTAGTGTAGCTTTATCAGCTATATTTTGCTCTCTCGAATGCTAATCATTCTGTTTCTCTCGTATTTTCCACATTCCATATAAACAGTAGAAGGTGACGTTTGTTTTATTCAGTCCCGTTACCTTTGTCTTTCATTAGAACATTTGGCCCATTGATCTATGTTGGAGCAGCTGATATTAAGTGCGTCCTTTTCTCTGCACCTTTCTATTTGCTCAGCAAACATTGAGCTTCTTGCTCTCACCCCTCCTCTCTTCCTAGTCTGAATTAATTTCTTAGTGACTGTGTCTGTCCTTCCGTTTTCCTTCCAATGCTGGATGTCGTGTACTCTTGCCACCTGTGGCCGGCTGACCGTTGGGTCTAGTTCTACAGCCCCTCCTGTGTTCTCGCCATTGCCTTTGGCTCTGCCAGTCCTCCAGCCAAGCATTGACACTTACTCCCTGTGTCTTGACCTTGGCTGTTCAGATAAGTGAGCTGTTTTAGCCAAAAGAGTGGAAGGGGGTGATGGTGTGCCCAAGGCAGTCCTGGACCTGAGAAGGCTTTGCAAATCTCTGCGTGCCCTCAGGAGACAAGCAAGCTGTCACCCGTCTTCTGGACCAAGGAAGACAAGCAGCCTGTGGAACCGCTGCCTCGCATACAAAGACCCTGCACCTTGGCCTCAGTCAGCCAAACCCATACCCAGCCAAGAGAAGACTGCTGTTGAAGACACGCAGCGTGTGGCTTGTTTGTTATGTAGCAGTAGCTAACTGATACACTGACCTGAGGGATTGTCCTCAACTTATTAAACTCTAAAGCTGATCAAAGCTTCCCAGACAGTGCAAAGACCTTTGAGTCTTTATCTCTGTGCACCTCTTCACATTTATTCTATTTCTATATATTAAACATGTCTGTGTTTAAACCCCAGTCTTTTTGATATTTTATTAGAGACAAGGTCTTGCAGAGCTGCTTAGGACCTCACTAAGTTGCTGAGGCTGGCTTCGAACTCACGATACTTCTGCCTCAGCCTCCGAAGCCACTGGAATTACAGGCGTGCGCTACCATATCCAGCAAAGGTAGCATATTGATTTTAAAGTTTTTAACTTTATCTTTGCCTTTATCCATTTTATTGTTTATATTTTGCTCTTTGCTCACAGTTTGATTGTAACATTCATACACATATGCTCACAAATGCACCAAGAATTCAATCTCTTCATACTGATATGTAACTTGATATTTTTGGTTAATAGTTTGTTTCATTTTCTTATACACTTGTAATCATTTGCATGTCTTTATCTGTAATTGTGTCATTTAAAAAAGTTATATTATTTAAGGCATGTATTTACTAAAACGAATTACCTACTCTCTTTTTGTTGAATACCTAATCATTTTTATGACTTTATTTTTTTCTATTTTAAATAATGTTGCAATTAATTCTCTCAAATATAAGTACATAGATACTAATGTAATTTTATTTTAGGATAGATCCCTTGAAGTATTTGTGCTGAGTCAAAGTGTATAGGAGTTAAATTTTTTATTTTAAAAATCTGTTAAAATATTCCCAAATATCTTTGCAATGTTAGGAAAACTTGGTTTTCAACTTTGTGACTAAATGATATGAAATTTTACTTCCCATTTCAGTTTATGTTGATTTTTGACTGTCTAATTGAAATAAGACACCTGGTAAGACTATATATTTCATAAAATAAGCCTGAACTTTCTAAAGTAGAATAGTCATTTGTCAATTCCACCAGCCAGTTATGCCAAAGTTTATTAAACATCCTTTCCTAGGGTTGTCAATCAATTGTTCTTGCAGGGATCAGAATATGTAGGCTTTTTACTGTTTATAACAAATGGGTTTGGAGTTCATTGAAAGTCATCATTTGAAAGATGGTTAAGCAGGAAAAAAGTTGTTTCCAGTTTAACGTGTGACCATAAGTGACTTTAAAGGTGACACGTGACTTCAGCAACCCCACCACAATGGCACCAATTTTGCCACAGTGGAAGAATTTCTAAACGTCTATCTCCCACTGCTTTTATCGTAGCCTGCATTTCTCTCAAATGGAATAGCTTTCTTGCATTTGTTTAAAATGACATACTTACCTGGGGGAGATGTGTTAGTTATTTTTAGATTTAGAAACTGCCTACTGCTAGGAGTTGTCAGGCTATAATCTTGTGCTCTTCCCCTCCCCATCCTGACCTTCTTTCCCAGGGCTGAGAACCTCTGTTCTGAGCCATCCCCTTCCTCCCAGGGTTTGGAGTTCCCAGAGGAGAAACATTTAAGCACATGGGACTTTTTTTTCTTTTGCTATTGGAATTCAGGGTGTGGATAGTAGGGAAAGATTGATGCACACACATACATATAGAGAAAGAAAGTTGTGGCATTTTACACTATGAAAGATTAACAAGCCCCGGGCAATATAAAAATCGAAACTTTTTATATAAAGACTTGCCAGAAACTTTTTTCTCCCTTGGAGATGAAGTATATCTTCAATTCAGCAGATGTCAAGGCAGGACAGTCCCTCTAATGATGAGAAAAATCCATTTCCTTTGGGCCAACTTCTGGGTGGAGAGAGCTAGAGAATGTCAAAGAGAAGATCCCAGGAGGACTGTCTTGCTGACAGCGGTGACCAGTGCTGGAGGACACAGCCAAATGACTTCTTCAAAGGCCGAATACCCCATTCAGGGAACTCAGAAATGTGACCATGCACATTCAGCCTGGGCCTCAGGCAGCAGCGTCTCCCTGAAATTGAAGTTAGCTGCAAGTTTGTCCCAGGACTTCACCGTTATTCCTGTTACTTACAAATACCAATTACAAGCCTACCTTCTCTCTTTGATAACCAGACTTTGGGAAAACTTATCTGGGTTGGAACATCTCTAATGTGGGGACGATCAACAAATTCAAACAATTTCTTTAAATAAGAGTTTTGTTACAACTAAAGATAATGTGTATTTTAATGTTTTCATTAATGAATTATAGTCGCACAAAATAGTGGGGTTCACTTTGACGTCATCACAAAAGCTTATAAGATAATTTGCTCCATTTCAATCCCCAGTACTTCCGCATCCCCTTCCCTCCTCTCTCCCATTGATCCCCTTCCTCTCATCCTTAGTTTCCTTCTGTTTGTTTGTTTAATTATGGTTACATATTAAAACATGGTTCATGTGATGCATTCATACACTCACACAGCACAGTTCGTCAATTTAGCTCCTCCCCTTTCTCGTCCTTCCTCCCTCCTCCACCACTTCCTCTACTCCACTGTTCTCCCTTCTATGAGATTCCTCCCCAGAAAGGGTAGTGGAACGTGCATATTCAATTCTTTGCTATCTTGATTTATACCTTGGCCTACTTACAGGGACTAGCACTCCATGTGGACCCTGGCTGTGAATCTACCAAATGGGAGTGGCTGCACTGGACACCTAGTGCATCTACCAATGAGCAGGTTGTAGATGAAGCCACTTTCTGCAAGGGAGGTAGAGTGACAAGTGACACAGGAGCCAATCCCTGAAGGAACACAAGGGGCAGGTGGTGTGGAGGCCTGGACAAGGGTGCTCTGGAAAGAAGGGATGATAAATGCAGAGACATAAGATGTGAGCTCCCCTGGCACTTTCAAAGAACAAGAGAGGAGGGGTCGGGTTTCAGAGAGCACTTCAGCTTTAATCTCTTTCATGGTTTGGGTTATTTGAAAAAAAAAAAAAAACATTGAAGGGGAGAAAGAATTTGCTGCCAAAATGTTTTAAGACATTATTGTGAATGATCGTTTTTGCTCTTTGCTCTAGTGTCAAGGAAAATCAGAGCTGAATCTATGAGCTCATGCTGATGGTTAAATAGCGCTTCAGAGAGTGCTCTGTGTACAGGACTTACCTAGCCCTTGCTTTACTTTTCCACCTGTTCACATTCATCTTCCTTGCTTCCTGTTGGTCTACCTGTCTCACTCTGTGTCCACTGTAAGCTGATCAGGTGGGTCTTTCTGAAGGAGGAAGCATAAAATCCAGGTTCAGGACTCAAACAGAAGACACAGTGACTCGAGTGAGGAAATGTAAAGTTGGGTTAGAGGAGCTGCAAGAGTAGAAATAAAGAATGGGAGTTTCTGGACGGAAAGAAGATTCTAGAAGACAAGAGCAGTCAGAGTAGGAGGCCTAGGTGTGATGGTCACCTGCTCAAAGAAGTGCTATTTGAGGTGAGGTAGTAGATGACTAGCTGTTACCTGCAGAGTAGAGCATGCACAGCCCAGATCCCTGGGACCCATGAGTATGTCATGTTGCATGGAAGGGACTTTGCAGATATGATCACGGGTGGAGACCTTGAAGTGGGGAGATCATCCCGGATGGTCCAGATGAAACCAATTCAATCACATCATCACTGAACACAGAGAATCCATCCCAGGCATGATCAAAGGGGGATGTGGTGGTGATGGTTTACGGCTCAGTGAAAGAAAGCCACTGAGGGCAGGAGAAGCAGGTGACCTCCAGGAGTGGGAAAGGCAGGGAGCAATGCAAAAAATTAAACCTGTGTATATTTTCTAAAAAAAAATGCAGTAAATGCATAGCAGGAAGACCAGGAGAGTGTAGGAAGGGAGGAGTGGAGGGAAAGAAGAAACACTGGGGACCGAAAGAGCAAAGTAAATTCCACAGATGTGTGTTTATGTCAAAAAGAGCCCCACTAATAAAAGTATGAAGTATAAAAGTGTAAAGAATCTTCCCCCCAAAAACCCGAATGTGTGAAAACCCACTGCGCAGTGTACAAATCACTTTCCATCCAGGGCTAAAGAGATTTGTCTTTGAGAAGGTGTGACAAGACACAGCTTGTTGTGCTTTTCCTGCCTCCTCCCTGCTAGACCTTGAGTCCAGAGAAATGACAAGTTTCTCTTGGGGACATAAGATAACTAAATGCCTGACTTTTCCACAAACCATAAACAATGTTCAGGGACAATGAGATACCGAAAGTGTGAAATAACAGACCCATATTTATGTTTTAGCAGAAAGAAAACCCAGTCTCTTTTAGCTAATAATCGTATCAACTAAGTGTGACAGCCTAGGGCTGTTTTTCTCCTTCCCAGACAAGGTCTTTCTTACGGTAAGATATAAATAAGGACACAAAGCTTTTTAGGCGCAGCAAGCCCACACAGACCATAAGTTTATAGTTGTCTTCCATCTGCGAGGACAATAGGCACATCTTGATGAGAAATAAAGGAAATATGAATTTTTCCCATTCCATAAGCTTAATCTTTTATTAATAAAAGAGAGGTAACTCCTCTCCATCTAAATGTAGTTCATTTTACCTAGAAAATCTGTTTGAAAATATATTTAAAATTTAGTCTGCATTTTGATTTAATTAGGAAAAACATCACTTTAACCACAATTTGTGGTGGTAATATGAGCACTAAGAATGCCTATTCCTACATAATTAAACCATTTGGAAACTGGGAGCCTCGTGTATCGGGAGTTGGCTGAAACACAGATTCTGAGCAGCTTGCAGTTGGCTCTTCCTACGAGGTGGCTCATGCTGTTTGCCCACATTGAATCTCCTTGTCCAAGCCTGGCTAGATCCAGCCCAGATTCTGTTTGGAATCCCCTCCAATACTCTGCCCAGTGCCTTGAGCAGGCAGCAGCATTTGTTAAATAAAGGACAGATTCCACGTGCCATTTACAACAGTCCCATTTCCAGGGGAAGGGAAGTTCAGGCTCTCGCCTGTGACACACTCAAGGGCTCCAGGGACAGACTTCAAGGCCTATTCCTAAGAGTCAGAAGAGAAATGGACTTCCACTGTGTCCAGTGCCATGGCCACCACAGGTTTCCATGCTGCCCTAAATACGGAGGTCAGTGCTCCTGATGGTGTTGGGGGTCGTATGTTGACATGCGGACAGGACATCCCCTGGAGGCTGATGTACCTTTTGTCTGCCATCCCTGTTGGCTTGTGGCTTCATCCACCTTCTGTTGGGTCTCTGGTCTCCTTCCCCTGTTGGCTCTTGTGCGGCTCAGGTTGATCCATCTGCTACATGCCATGAAAACCCCCCGTCGTCTGACAGCTGCCTTGAACTCTGCCCAGGCCGTGTCTTACTCTAAATTCTTTCTTGACCATGTAGTGAAAGAGTACTCAACTCATGCTGCATTTACATTGGTATTTGTGTGGATTTTATTTTTCAAAGCAAAATGGACTTGAATTCATCTCTGAGTAAAGGTAGAATTTCTTAAAAACAAGTCCTCAGTTGCATGCCGTGCCAAGCACAAATGCAAAACAAATCAACTGAGCAGTCCTAAAGGAATTGAGTTTCTTTTTTTAGTTTTATGTGTCTTGAATTTATCATCGAAGTTTGTAGTAATTTTACTGTTAGGGGAAAAGAGTGAGAGGAGAGTTCAGCTGCATGGATGTGGTAGCTGCTAATGAAGTGTTTCTACTTAAATTTTAACTTAAAAATTTATACAAATTAGACAAAATTAAGGACAGTGCCTCAGTTGCACTAGTGACATTTCAAATGCTCAAGAGCCACCACATGATGCTGGTGGTTACCTTACTAGAAAAATAGACATAGAATAGTCCCATCTTTATGGAAAGGATAGTTGGGCAGCATTGGGCTAGATCACAGACTTCAGAGGCTGGCTGCTTAGACAATGTCCCAGCCATCAAGCTTTGATAATTATGTGATGGAGGATAAGTTACTGAAACTCTCTATGCCTCAGGTTCCTACCTGAAAAAAAATGTGCCATTGGTAGTTGTGTGGGTTGCATGAGTTAATATGTATATTTAGATCTGTGCCAGGGACATAGTAGGGAGTCAATAAATCTAGCTTGTGTAATAACTATTATACTTAATACATAATTAATGTTATTTGGTATTACTTATAATCTTTTTTAACAGCTCCATTGATTTTTGTTCTTCCATATATGGATTTATATCCATGGTATTATCACAACTACCAAGAATCTTTCCTCAAGTCGTCTTCAAATGAAAGTGATACCTGTTGGTGGAATTAGTCATGTCCTGAACAAGTGAACATAGAGGCTCACATTAATAAATTATACCCAACCAATCTATCTCTGGCATTACAAATTATAATTTATAGCAATCCTATGTGGATGCTTTATGCTAAACCTTTTCATAAAATATTATTAAATCTTCACAGAAATAAACATACCAGGCAGTTATTTTCATTTACGTTTAAAGGATGTACAAAACAGCAGGTAGATAGTAACTGAAATTAACTGAGACTCAAATTATACAAGGTAACTGTTAACGTGAGATAGTAGTCAACTATCATGTGACAGGTGACAGAACTCAGCCAATGCCATCTCTATGAAAGGATATAGTGACAAGAAACAAAACTCTCATGTGAAGGTCTATCATCCAGAGCACAAAATGTTTTCATTGTTTTACAGAGAAGAAAGTGTCCTCGGTTTTAGAATCCCCACCAGTATTTTATGGTGGCAACTGAACCCCCAAAAAAGTGGATTCTAGGTAAAACCACTTCCACTTACCAGCTTAAGACAGGGATGTGGACACAGGGCTCATGGAGGGAAGCTAGTTAAGGGGTGATTGGCAACTCAGTGTTTCAGAGTTAGCCTTCAGGACTGGCAGCAATGACCATGGGAAGAAGGTGTCAGAGATGAAAAGAGAGATACAGGAAAAGATAAAGGAAGGGAAAGAGGAGACTGATGGTCAAGGAATGCCATGGACACACCTGGTTTTAGCTGTTATTCTTAAAAATGAACTTCTAGAATGTTAGGGTGCCTTAGTCTTGATCCTCACCACAACCTGTAAGCTAACACAGGATTTCCACTTCATAGGTAAATTTAGTCCATTTTTTTCATCCGTATAATGAAATACCTGAGGCTGCTACTTATAAAGAGAAAAGGTCTAATTTCCTCACAGCTCAGCAGCTGTAAGTCCAAACAGCACAGCGCTGGCTGCATGCCCTCATGGCAGACGGCACAGCCATGTCAGGACAGGCTGGTTCATATGGAGAGGGGCAGAGCACGTGGAAGACCGGGCCAGAGAGCAGGGAGGGGCCAGTAACCACCGCCCACCAGCCTCCACTCACTAAGGGTACCCATTCTCAACACTGTCACTGGAGACCCAGCTCCCATCATACAGACTCTTGGGGACGAACTCAACCCACATCCAAACCACACCGGTGAACGCAGATTTTCAGTCAACCAACCTGTGTATGCTCACAACCAACCAGTATGGTCAAAATCCAGCTCTGTCTTACAGTGACCGCAGAAGCAGAATCCGTCCAGTCAAAGCCAGTGGTTTCTGTCTCCCAGTGGTGCTCTATTTCCCAGTTATGGAGTTGACTGGTTATGAGCAACGCTGCCTTTGGCAACCTGCAACCACGCATTCATTATCTGCTCGAAGACATTTTGACAAAACCTTCCGAGGGCCAGAACTTGGACTTGACCTCGGAGTGCATGAGGCAGACCCAGCTTCCTCGGGGATCTCACAGCACTGCAGGGCAGCAGGTGTAAACGGAGGAAAGCTGGGTGAGATGGGAGAAGACTTTGTAGGGCAACCAGCCCACCGTGAGAGGAGGGGACTGCTTTTCAGGGAAGTGCCATTTCAACAGCCATGTGACTGCAGGGGACAGAGAAAATACAGTGGATTGCAGCATCTGTTTATGAGTGATTATAGACCCTCCCTGTTGGGGTCAGCTATGGTCATCTGTCAGCCAATGACAGGCACATGGAGGGGACACTTCATACTGGGCCAGAAACTTCAGGAGCCAGGGTGGGGGTGGCTGGGTGCTCCCTTCCCTGTTCCTATGACCATGTCAAGCACATTGCAAGATGGACCCGTCCCAGCACCTGAGTCACTATGAGGTGACAGTCCCACTGTTGGCCATGATGGGACAGACTGGGAATGCATTTGAAGATCAAGGAGGGGTGAGAGGCTAAGAAGCTATCCCAATAATCCTGTCAGCTCAAGGCAGAGAGGTGGTGTGAGAAAGCAGAGGGTCTGCAGGAGACACGTGGAAGGTTTGCAAGTGACAGTGTGGAGGTAAGAGAAGGAGGAATTAGGATGATTCACAAGTGTCCCTTGTTTAGCAGCAACTTGTAGACCTGATCACTAGAGGCTGTGGGCAAAATGCTCATCCTGAGCCTACTCCCAATTATTTTTAATGGGAAAATTATAATGCATTACATCTGTCCCAAATCCCAGATCAATGCATTAAAATATATTCACAACACAGTGAAGCATATGTCCATAAATGGCACCTGCCTGCCTCTGATTATTTACTACGGTGGACCACGACTTCTGCTGTGGCCACCTCTAGAGCATATGCATGACACTTCTGTTGACAAATGATTTTATTTTTGACATCCCAGAGCCTGTGTTCTGCTGGTTGATTTCAGACAGAAGATTGGTCAAGATTGAATATACATTCCAGAGACTCCACCACCGGGATGTGCAAGCCCATGGGGGTCTGAGGTGCATTCGCAATGTTGGGACCATCACCAAGATCAGCGGCAGAATGTCTTCCTCACCCTCCATACAAGCCCCTAGCCACGAGCAGTCCCCAGCACCCCAGCCTCAGCAGCCACCATTCATTTCAGGTGTCTATGGATTTGCCCGTTCTGGACATTGTGATCCATAAATTTGGGATGGCTTTTGTACATATAGGACTTCTTTAATTTCTTTCAACAATGTTACGTAGTCTTCAGAGTATAAGCCCGGTACTTCCTTTGTTAAACTTTAAGTATTTTGTCATTCTTTATATTATTGTAAAGAGGATCATTTTCTTGATTTCATTTTTAATTCTTCATCTTTAGTAATTAAAAATGTAGTTGATTTTTTATATGCTCTAATTAGTTATTCATGACGGTAGAATGCGTTTTGACACCGCATACATAAATGGAGTACCTTATACTCTGTGACCTCGCAGCACGTTCTCACTAGTTGTAGAGCAGTTGGTGGAGTCCTCGAGATTTTCTATTCACAAGATCATGTAATCTACGAACAGCTTTAAGTCTGTGTCCCTTCCTTCTTCCTTCCTTCCCTCCCTCTTCTCTCCTTTCTCTCTATCCCTCCTTTTCTTCCCTCCCTCATTCCTTCCTTCCTTCCCTCCTTCTCTCTCATTTAATTGCTCGGGCTTGAATTTCCACCACAATGTTGAAGAGAGGTGTTGGAACCCCACATTCTTGTCTTGTTCCTGAACACAGGGCAAGTTTTCAGTTCTCCACTATTAAGTATTTTGCTATCTATGGATATTGTTTTGTTTTGTGTTTTTATAATGTTTTTTTGCATATTTAGGAAGTTTTCTTTTATTCCTAGTGATTTTATCTTGGAGGGGTATTATAATTTAAAAACAAATATTTTCTTGTGCCTATTGAGATAACCATATGCTTTTTATTGATTCCATTAATACGATGTATTATATTAATTGATTTTCAGATACTAACCTAACTTTGTATTCCTGGGATCAATTCCAACTGGTCATGGTGTGTAGTCCATTTTGTGTGTTGCTGGATTCAATCTGATAGTACTGTGCTCAGGATTTTCACATCTGTCTTTTCTTTGAGGTACTGGTTTGTGGTCTTCTTTCATGAAGATTTTTTCTGGTCTCAGTGTCAAGGTGATACCATTGATTTTAGAATAAGGCAGTAGATGTTACTTCTACATATTTTGGAATATATTCTGAAAATTTAATTATAATGTTTATGTTTCATTGAATTCACCAATGAAGCCATCTAGACCTAAACCTTTCTTTGGAGGAAGTTGTAAATTAGCAATTAGAGCTCATTATTTATTATAGGTCAGTTTAGACTTTATAATTCTTTTTCTATATTAGCAAGAAACAGAACCCAAACATGATATGGATATAGATATAAATATATATCTTAATTATATTATTAAGTATAGGGTGAAAATATCTAATGCCTAAGAATCAACCTAATAAAATGTATATATGACTTCTTTGCGGAAAGCTATAAAACATTATTTAAAGAAATTATAGAATATAATAATATGAAAAAATATTCCTATTTGTTGATTATGAAAAAAGTAAAATTCTTCTAAGGGGATCTGTAGGCTCAGCACAACCCCAGTAAAGGTAACAATGTGATTTGTGCATGTGTTAATCAGCCAGGAAACTGGTTTGTAAATTTTAATGAGAAAGCATAGGACCAAGAATACCAAAGACGCTCTCGAAGAAAACCAGCGCACAATTCAGGAGGACCTGTTTTTACTAGTTGACAACTAAAAGTCACAATTAGAAATGTAATTTCGACTTTGTACAAAGATCGATGGCTAAATGGAACAGAATGGAGTCGAGGGAATGACCACGTGCACGTGGACAGTGATATTGGACCAAGGTTAAAGACCGTGCATTACAGGAAGGAGAGGCCTTCAGTAAACGGTGCTGGAATAAATGAGTAAGCTGCTGCTCATCCCAATCCCAAGTCTGAAATCCAAAATGTTCTATAATCTGAAGCTTTTAGAGAAATGAAAACATACCACAAACAATGCCCTTTGATGGCTCAATGTACTCAAATTATTTCATGCACAAAATTATTTAAACTGAATGATCTCCTGGTATACTTGACATATAAATGGATTTTGTTTTTAAATTTTGGTACCATCCCCACTATGTGCAGGCTAATATTCCAAAATTTGGAAAGAATCCAAACTTCAAAACCCTTCTGGTTCCAAACATTTGTGTAAGGAATACTCAACCTCTAATTCACTCTGAGAAAGACAGTCCACGTGGTGTCTGGGTGCTGGTAAGATTCTGATTCATCACTGGGAGGTCATTCAGTGGGTGTTGGCTTTGTGATCATTTATTGAGATGTAAGTCTGTGCAAAGTTATTCATAGATGCAGAACTGAACATGAAGGGGTAGAAAGAGTAACCCCTCCATTCATTCATCAAACCCTGAGTAGACGTGATACACAGGACCTGTCCACATGCTGAATATGAAGTAACCTATAAGACAATGTTCATTTACCCATGCAGATCACAGAGTTTGTCTGTCACAGAACAGGGGACAAGGAAAAGTCACGTAGTGCAGTATTGATTCAAGATGGAAAAGGGGCAGAAGACAACAGCCAGGGATAAGCATATAAATATATATATGTCAATTATATTATTAACTACAGGGTGAAAATATCTGGTATACTTGACATATAAATGGCTGCCTCAAATTCAAAGCTTGGAAATCAAAAACCCAATACTCTCTATTTACCCCTAAATTATTGTTTCTAAATGGCCTAACTCTTTGTAGGGGTGAGCAGTATTTCAATTTGAAATTTCAAAGCTGATGGACAAAAAAAAGAAGAGAGAAGCAGAAGACAGGAAGAAAGAAATATCAGATTTGTTATTTGGAATGTGGGATTTTGCTATATAACACAACCTACTTTGCAAGAGGTGAAGAATTAAGGTAATTTATTAGAAGGAATAAAAGTAATCATTTTAATTTCTAGTTAATAAATTACAAATAATATTCCCCCCCAACCACAGTCATGAGATGATGCTAGTGGTTTAGAGCAAGTCTGATGTAAAACTCCACATCATCTCATTTTTCTCCCTCATCTTGACAGGGCCCAGCTGAGACCTAAGCCTCCTAGCAACAGGATGAGTTGGACCCCTTCCAATTAACAGTCCTAAAGACAAACAAAAATGCTGTGAATGACACCATAAAACACAGGAGAAATAGCCCCTTGGAAAAAGGTTTTTTTTTTTTTTTTTTTTTTTATCTGATCCAAAAGCCCAGGCAGCAAAAGCAAAAACAGTCAAGTGAGATTCCATCAAGCTCAAGAGCTCCCACCCAACCAGTGACACTCCCAGAGTGAAAAAGCAGAATGTGGAACAGCAGCAAGTGTTTGCAAACCAGCTACCTGATAAGGGATCAGTATTCAGAATACATAAAGAACCCAACCCAAAGGCAATCGACCCAACAAACAAACAGTCACAACAAAACATATTTAAAAACTTGATCTAAAGTGGGTTAAGGACCTAAAAAGAATTTTCTCCAAAGAATTGTGGAAATGGCAACAGAAATATGAAAAGATCCCACATTATTAAATAAGGAGATCCAAATCAAAGCCACAACTAAATGCCACCTCATACTTGTTGGGATGGTTGCTATCAAAAGGAGGAAAGTTGTGTCAGCAAAATGTAAAGAAAGGAAATCCTTGACACTCTTGGTGGGAGAGCAAATTCATCAGTCATTATGGAAAACAGTGCAGAGTTTCTTTAAGAATTAAAAATGGAGTTATCATATGGTTGAACAATCCCACTTCTACCAGCACATCCAAGGAAGTTAAGTGTATCTGTTGAAGAACTATCTACACCCTATGTTTGCTGCAGCACTGTTCACAATGGCCAGGACATGGAACAACCTAAGTGTCCCTTGGTGTATGAGTGGATAAGGGAAAACATGGGGTGTGTTTATGTTGTGTATATGCATCTATACACATATACACATGGCATAGACAAGATGCTTCCCCAAGTCATGTTGACATTAGCCAATAAACAAATATTTGCATATATATGTGTGTGTGTACACACACACACACACACACACACACATATATATTCAATGTAATATTATTTAGCCATAATAAACAAGAAAGTTCTGCCATTTGCCACAACAAGGGTAAACTTTCAGGGCGTTATTATGTGAAATAAGCCAGACTTAGAAAGCCAGACACAGCTTGGTGTCACTTGCCTGTGGAATCTACAAGTCCAATTCCCTGAAGCAGAGAGCAGAATGGTGGCTGCCAGAGACTGGGGAGGGTGACAGGAGAGCTAGTCAAAGGGTAGGAGGGCTCCATCATTTGGGATGAAAATCTTCCAACAATGTGACATCTAGCATAGTGACCATAGTTGTTAATACTCTATTGTATGTGAGAAATTTGCTGAAACAGTTGATCTCCCATGTTCTCTCCAAAAAAAAAAAAAAAAAAGAAAAGAAAAGAAAAAATAGAACGTGCGGGGATGGCGGTGTGATAGCCCTCTCTCACAGAGCATCACATATCAGACATCATGATGCACAGCTTGTGTGTGTACAAATCTTAATTGTCAACTTCAGTTCAATGAAGCTGGGAAAACGTTTTGTGAATGTTGACTTGGAGCCAAGCACCATGTGGAGAAAAAGAGAAAGGGAATGTTGGGGCAGGGCTGAACCTGCCTTCTAACTTCTTCGCAGCCCCTGCCAACCGCAGGCTGCCCATGGCAGAACCATCAGAAGATGTCACTCCAGCACGTCCCGTGGTATCCCCAGGTCCCTCTCCTCTGAGAACAGCTCTGGCAGAGCAAGTTCATGTGCCGTAGTTTCATGATATTTCTCACAGCTCCAGTGGCAGGTCACATCTCTTTATTGGCGCCGTAAGGTTTGTGCCTTACTTAGCTATCCCCTCCACAAGTAGGCACTATGTGTATACATATGATCCAAGGGTCATCAGAAGTCCACATTTGCCTTTGCAGTATCAACGTTAGCAGCTCTTATAAAAATGCATGTGGTTGAGAATCTGCCTAGCAAGCTCAAGATGCAGGGTTTGTCCCCAGCACCACACACTCACACACGCACACACCTACCCAAGCATGCACGCACACACATGCATTTGTATTATTTGGTATAATTTGTGCACAGAAATGTGATCAGTGATAAAGATGCTGTTCCAATTAATATCTAGCTTAGTCAGGCAATGAGCAAGCATTTTAGCACTCAACACCAGCCTTGGTAGAACTGAAAACAAGGCCACTGTGTTCTGGGAGGGAAAGCGGGGAACAGTGAGAGGCAAAATGTTGTTGGCTCCAGGGAGCTGGGTGGGGTTGGCGTGGCAACACCCAGAAATACTCCAGAGAGATGTGGGGAGATCATGGGGGTGGGGAGCAAGTGGAGGGGTGACTAAACACTGGCTGGGTGTTGATCAGAAGTCCCACAGGGCTGCATCCTTTAACTTACAGGAAAGACAAACTCAATGCCCGTCCCTTAATAGAGCCGAAATAGAAAACCAAGTTTGGCACATTTAGCTTTTCAGAAAAATTCTCAGTCATCCAATTTTCTTTTCCTTCCCTCACTATTCTGTGCCTAGCTACAATAAAATAGCAAGATTTTATGTGAAAAGCAATTAACTTGATTTTAATATCCATGGGTTATAGATAGGATTTATGAGGACATAGGTAGATGTTTTTTGGAAAGAGTTGGAAATATATCTTTTAAATCTCTAAGATGTAATTCTGCACAATTAGGTCACAGCCTCTATTTTTCAGGGAATTTTTCAATTCTCCATCCCTGCTGGGCTTGTCCATCTAACGCAGGCGGCTTTGCTGGCTTGAATTCAAAATAGAGCTGGCAGAGTAGAGGTTCCTTATCTCACAGTGTCATAAGCTGGGAAATTAAAACATACACAGGATTTCTTACCTGCAATGTTTTAAGGCAACTGTCCATGTTTTTCCATTTTTCATGAAGACATTCCCAGGAAAAGGCAGATGAAAAGTATTCTGTGGCCAACTAAGACTCCCAGCCATGAAATGCTCAAGTGCAATTCAGGAACATGATTCACATCCACTTTCTTTTTGTTCTGGTGAAAGATATTCAATACTTATCCTCTCACTGTCCTTGAGGAAGTAGCTGGGAGGAGAGGTGATTCCTACTGAGTTTTTTCTTCCTTGGGGCCATTTTCCTATGGGGCTGGCTGAAGGGAGGCATGGACACCAAGCCACCTCACTGTGGAAACCCTATGCCTGGCAGATGCCTGCACAGATGCGCTCTGAGGTCCTCATGGGGAGCACAGGGCTCCCCTGAGTTTCCATTGCTCGTGAGTGCTGCCTTTTCCAATCTGGGAGGAGAGGAACAGCCATCAGCCTGGCTCCTGTCTTCTGGGACTCACACTCCAAAATTCCTTGGAAAAGAGTGAAGAAGTTAATATCCTGGGGTGACAGAACTTTACATCAGGCATCCCACTGAGCTCTGCAGGCCCAGTGCGAGGTTTCCGTGTTGTAGGCATGGCTACCCTTACCTGGCAGGTGACGTAAACCCCCACCCCGAGGACACTGGGGTTCTCCTTTTTCCCACTGGGCTCCCTCAACCACGGCAGACTTCCAGAGTGTGTTCCTATCCCGTTTGTTTTCCCTTTTCTCAACAGTAAGAAATGTTGTTGAAGACAAGAGAAAGAGGCGTGGGGCGGAATACTCCCATGACTGTACCGCTGCTCCTCCTGCACATCCTCAGCCGGGGGCACGGCGTGTGCTCACACACATGCACATATCAGGCTCACGCACACGCACGTGCACAGGTTCACACACACATTTAGCCAAGTCAGGCCATACCTGTTCTCATCTAGGGAGGAGTGGGATGGAATCACTGCTACTGTTAGGTCAGGGGCTCCCAGGTCAGGGACACCCACAGAGCAGGATGCCTTCACGGCTGAACTCCTGTTCCCAGCGCTGCCATGCTCAAGGCACAAAACCTGGGGAGAAGAGACAGCCTCAGCCGCAGGCTCTCCTTCTTGGAAGGCTCCCTTCCATCCCCATTTCCTCTCTCGTCATAGGACCTGAGGCTGGTGGTGCTCCTGGAACCAAGGAGAGTAGAAAAACTGGCAGACACTGCGTGGAGGCAATCAAGCAAAACTGGGTGATGCTGATGAGGAGGAGGGCGAAAGTGTAACTGGCAGGGAGCGGGCACTTCAGCACAACCCAGCCACAGCCAGCTCTGCTCTGCCCACCTGGCTCCTCCCAACCAAGGGCTGTGGGGGTCTCAACTTCTAGAAAACTACAGGCTAGTTGAACTCCTTCATGTCGGCTTGACAAGGGAATCATTATGCATCAAAGAGACACTCCTATTTGGACTCCTGGAGGACCATCTGTTGGCACCTTGGAGTGTCTGCCTTTTAGTTATAGGAGTCCCGAGTGATTGGCCAAGTGGCAAATGCATTTCCCTATCACAAATCACGCTGTCTTATGAAAGCGCTGGAATTCCTTTTCCCATGATCGTGCAGCCTGGCACCTGTCATTATAAAAATTAATTTAATAAAAAAATAAATACCTGTAACATTTGGGAAAAAAAAGAAGCTATTCAAATAGGTTTGCATTGAAAAGCATGAGCTAAAACCTGAGGATTCAGTTCAATGACAAAGTACTTTCCCAGCATTCCTGACACTCTGGGCTTGGTCCCCGGCCCTGCATATATATGGATATAGATACAGATATGAGAAAGATTTTAACCATTTAGGCTGTTGATTAACAATGTTTATGAATTTCCTTCTGAATTAAGATGATATCAAATGTTACACTGGTTTCTTAAAATAGCAGAAATATATGTAGTGGCTCTGAATTTAAAAAAAAAACTATAGATAACATTGTCTTTATCAACAAGAAAATATTAAATTGGAAAAGGGAGCCTTAGTAACTGTTCATTTCTTGAAGAAATCACAAAAATAAAAAAATGGAAAACAAATGAATGCTTCTATATAGCCCTTCCTTCCAAGGACGTGTTTCCACAAAAAGGGCCTCTGGGAGCTCTAAAGAGAAAAGTACTGTGTCTTGTCTTCTGGAGGGTGCACATACACCACCTGACATTGTGACAGCAAACCATTCTTTTCTTTACAAATTTTGTGCACTGCAAGAATTCTTTGTAAGAGATGGCTGAGTTGAGTCCTACATCATTGTATTGTTAGTAATTAAATCATAGTCAGGATGTTATTTATTGGGAATTCTTCTACCTTATAGAGGTTTCTTAGATGCATCAAATAGATGTTAAAATGTTCATTCCTATGAATTGATTGATTTGCCTTTCAGACTTCCTTGTCACATGAAGCTTGATATAAATGTGTTGATGTTCTCCAAATCTAAATTACACTCTTCATATACACTGGATTTATTATAGCACATATTCTTCAATTTCACTTCCTGATGAAAAGCTGTTTACTCAGATCCATAGGAATACAGAAAGTCATTAAAGGAAAATCCTCCATGGACATATCAAGTGGATATGTGTAACATTTTCTCTAGCATCCTAATTTCTCTTACTGGAAATTTGTTACATATAAATTTAGGAATATTTTAACATAAGGCATGCCGGGCCACCAACCAGATTATTTTTCTAATCATGTTGCCAAAAAAGACATTATTCACAGTGAGAGCATTAACAATAATAATGTTCATAACAGAAACAATGGAGAAACACAAAGCAATGCCATCAGCACTTCACTTGGAATTTCACAATGTGATTGGCACTTGATAGGCAGGGTAAATTTGCAAAAATAAAAGCCTTCAAATCCTTGTAAATAATAAAAATTTTAAATATACAACTATTTGTGATTCATTACATCTTCCCCCATTTTCTTAATAATGAGAGAAAACAAGTTTTTTTTTCTTATAGCAATTGTCTTTTCTTAAATCGAAAAAGTATGAGCAACTGTAAAAATGAGAAGCAAGAAAAATTGAAGACTGATCAAGGGAACATTTTCTCTAATGCTCTGAGGTCACTGAGGTGGCTGAGTGGGTGAGCCCTATTTCTCTGTCCATGCAGTGGGGATGATAATGCCCTCTTCCCACCCTTGTTGGGGCAGAGTGAAGCGCAGAATTGGTGATTGCTGTTCCTGACACTTTATGGTGGGCGGAATGACGTGCTCCTAACAGCAGCCAACAACACTGGTGACATTCACGTTGTGCATTTGTTGGCATTTTTATTTTATTCTTTATAATGTTCTTTACAATTGGCATGTTTTTATAGTCATAAAAACTCCCATTTTGTAACACAGGTGCACTTGGTGGTTACTAGTATTAAAAGTTTCAAATTAACAAAGGAAATACAGACCCATGGAAGAGATCAGGACGCCCAGAAATAAACCCACACATGCAGGGACAATTGATCCCCAGCAAAGGTGCCAAGAATATGCAGCAGGGAGAGGACAACCTACTCAACACATGGCCTGGGAAACTAGACGTGAGATGCAAATCATCTGACATCGTGGACCAAAACCAGTTCAAAATAGATTAAGGATTTAAATGTAAGACCTACAACTTTCAGGATTCCTAGTAGAAAATACAGGGTGAAATCTTCAAGACATTGGTCTGTGTAATGATTTTTTTTACATGATAATAAAAGCACAAACAATAAAAGCAAAATTAACCAAGTGGGACTACATCAAACTAAAAATCTTCTCTATAGAAAATGATATTATACAGGTAGCCTGCAGATTGGGGAAAATATTTGTGAACCATATGTCTGATAAGGTATTAAAATACAAAATATATAAAGTACATCTACAACTACACAGCAATAATGGAAGCAAAACACTCAACAAAAAAGAATTTGAATGAATATTTCTCCAAAGACATACAATTGGCCAAACAGGTGTATGAAAGTGCATCAAAATCACCACTCACCAAAGAAATGCAAGCACTACCACAGTAATATATCACCTCACACCTCTTAGGATGGGTTTTACTAAAAACAAATAAATACATAATTATCAGTGAGAATATGGGGAAATTGAAATCCTCATACACTACTAGTAATGATGTAAAATTGTGACGTTATTATGGAAAATAGGTATGGAGGTTTCTGTAAAAATTAAAAACATAATTAGCATAGAGTACAGCAATCTCCCTTCCAGGTGTATATACTAAAGAGTTGAAATCAGAATATAAAAAAGATATATGCACCCCATGTTCATTGTAGCACTATTCACAATAGTCAAGACTGGAAACATCCTCAGTGTTTATTAATAGATAAATAGATAGAGAAACTTTGGTTCATACATACAATGGAATATTAGCCCTAAAAAGAAGGAAGTTCAACAGCATGGATTACCTGGGAAGACATTAGATTAAGTGAGATAAGCCAGGCACAGGACAGATACTATATGATTCTACTGTCCTGTGGTATCCAAAATAGTCAAACTCACAGAAACAGAGGGTTGAACTGTGGTTTCCAGGAGTGGGAGAAGGGAGAAATAGGGAGCTGCTTTGACAGGGGTTTGAAGTTTCAGTTATACAAGTTGAGTAAGTTCTCATAGTCTGCTGGGTAACATTATACCTGTAGTTTATGTTCATTGTACACTTCAAAAAACTGCTCAATGCACAATTGAAAAAATGCAAAGAAAAATTGCTAAGATGGTAAATCTCATGTGAAATATTCTTATAATAAACAAATAAAGCAAGCCCTTTTACTCTGTCAATCATTTGTTTTTGAGAAGCATGAAAAACACTAAAATACACTCAAACCAAAGTTTTTTTTTTTAATCATATAACACCTACTATATACCCAAGGTTCTTAGGTTTGTGGATTTCATATTAAAAGAGCATTTTGCTTTTCTATATATTTCAAAATTCTCTAAACATTTTGGATTTTACCATTACCAGAGACCAGAGGAAGGAAGAACAGAGTGAGTTCCTTGTGAGTTCCAGAGTTGAGAGGCTCAGGTAAGACCTTGGATGGTTGCTCAACATCCTTGTCTCTAAAACTATCATGGAAGCAGTTTCATTCCATGGATGCTTGTGATCCTGAAGGGAAATCACCTATGCAATGTGTTCTGTACACTCTCTGACACACTGTAGGGTCTAAATAAATATGGAATCCCTGCTGCTTCCTCTGAAATTAACCCCACCAGCCCCACTCTGGTCTTCCTTGCACTCTAGGCCGTGCCTTGAAGATGACATGGAGGACTGACAGCTCCCAGGAATCCCATGGGATCTGGTTCTGTCTGTGCCAGCAAAGAAGAGCAAGTCACTGTGCTTCCCAGAGTCCAGGTAGGGAGATGCCAATGGCCCCTTTCCAGCTTCAAATCTCCCTGAGGAAAGACAAAAAAAGGCCAAGTGGAGAGGGCATGGGTACATGTTCTTCTATAATATTGAATTTGGGAGGATAAAATGGAGACTTCAAAGACAACAGGTAATCCAAACTAGCTCTCCAGTTGAAAGCCCAAGCCAGTGATGAAGAATACCTTTGCCTTTGTCCAAAGGAAAAAAATAAAATAAAATTAGTTTAAAAAACTAAAAATTAGTTTAAAAAAACAAATTTAGTTTAAAAGTATATTTGGCTTTTATTTGAAATTCTAGAATCAGGCCCACACCTCATTCTGTAAAATAGAAAGGGTATAAGTTTGATGAGCAGCTGAATAAAGCAGAAACAGGAAACAGAATACATACTGCTCATTTCAATACTTCTCAGGTTAGAACAGGGGAAAAAATCCTTACTATACCAGCTCAGATACAATGGACCCCTTCTGATAGGTTGCTGTGAATGTCCTATCTGCAGAAATTAGGGTCCTTGGCAGTTCAGTTTGATTATGTGGCACTCAGCCAAGTAGCTCCATCCTGGTTTGGTCTGGTCTGTAGGAGCCTGTGCGTGCAGGAGGTAGTTCAAAGCATGGCTCCTCCTGCAAACTCTGCATGATACCTTGAGGGCCCTCTGAGTCCTACATCTAGGAAATGCTAGGTGACGAGACAGTGAGAGACAACAACTAGTGGAAACATGGGAGGCTGTCAGCATCCTAGCCACTCCAAGGTCCAAGTCTGTTACTCTGCCGTCCCAGTTTGCCTCCCAAGAGGAGCCTCTCTCAAGAGCGCAGAACTCAGGGCTGGTCGTGGATACTCCAGGGGCCATCCTCTCCATTTCCACAGCATTTGAGCTCCCCCATCTTCTCAAGGTGATAATTAATATTGAATTGTACTTTACTCCTCTTCAGTCTCAATTAAGGGGAATTGGATTGTTCTCGTCACTCGTCTCAAATTTGTGACACTGACTGGAGTGAAATTAATAATCCTTTGCCACTTATTTGAAGGCAATAATTCTTAATTTTCAAGAAAGAAAGAAAACAAATGTAGCTGTAAAAATAGTAAAAAACGGAGCCTTGCCATAATCAGGCAATATACAGACAATTACAGGTAAAAATCAAACAGGAAAGTTATCAAGGAGTTTTCCCCATTTTGAGAAATTATTTCAGCAACATGGTTTAGAAAATGGCCTTCAAACATTTGAAAATAATAACAAAAAATAACATGGATCCAATGATATTTTCAAAGTCATCAGTGGAGGTCTGAGAAGAATATCCATGAGCCAAGTCCTTGACATTGCACTGAACCTGGGTCTCTGCAGCCTGTCAAACCTCCCCTTTTACCTTCTTCCCATGGATGCCCCCTGGTCCTTTCTGCTAGTCAAATAAGCCTGGTGCTTTCCACCCCAGCACCTTCGGATGTGCTGCAACCTCTGTTTGGGATTCTTGCCCCCTCCTCACATTGGCTTATCCTGTAGACCTCACCTCTCATCTCACTTCTGCAGAGCTTTTCCTGTTGACATCACTCAAATAGCCACAGGTGGCCCTGAAGTCTGTCATCTCCTCTTGGATATGTGCTTCATGTCTTTATCAACTGGGTAACATCTCATATTTATTTTTAATTCTATAACTATGAATATGTAGCGTTCATCACCCTGAACTATAGTTAAAGCTCTGCTAGGTCCACTTATTGGCCTCCCATATTTCAGCACCTAGAACAGCTCCCAACCAAGGCAGTACTAAGGCACCACTGTGGAATGAAGGAACAATGGAATCTTACCTTCAATGCCTACAGGACTCAGAACCAACACAGCAGTTCCAGTGTGTTCGTAGGCAAACATGATGGCATGTCTTGTAACATTCACATGATGAAATATTTAAACAAAATGAATCAGGCTGACCCCATCCTTAAATCGTGTTCTATCTTCACATACATACTTCCTGCTTGTTGGCAACATGTAGGAGCTAGAGCTATTCGTTGTCCAAGTTCTTTTCCAGCAGAGTGACCTGGTTAGTATCATGGGAGAGACTCAAGGATTGAGAACCTGAAATCTGAAGTCTCTTTCTCTGGACAGAAACCATGGTGGGCTGGTGGGCTGCCATGAACTATCAGCAGCTTCTTGCTCTGACTCTACATCTAAAAATATTTGAGGGGACTCAAAATACCTTGTTTAAAAGAGACTGGACTATAAAGACCATGTTCCATCTCCTGATATCCTCCCCTGGTAAGTCAGAGTTGGAGCATGCCTTGTCTCCTCTCAGGGACTGTGACCTGAGAAGGCATCACTTCTAGTAGGCATAGGACAAAGGGTCAGAGCTTCAGGAGACAATATCCCAGGCCATGACTTTGGGCACTTGGGAAACAGATTACATTGTGCACTCCCTGCATTTATGCCAGCTGCTTGCCCAGATTTATGGTATTAAGATGGAATTTACCTTTGAAATTACTATCACAGATCTGTGGTGAGATTTATAATTACCAATGAAGTTAAATCATTTAAGTCTGTAATTTAAGTACATGCACACTCAAATATATGCAAACAGTTTAGGCAAAATATTTTTTGCATACCAGGGACAAATTTAGATTCATTAAATATGCACTAATGTAACTATATGGCTCATTTTAGTTTCCAAAATAAATCTTGAAGTTCTCTATAATTTCACTAGAGGCATTCTGGTTAGCGAATAGAGCTTAGTCCCTGGAGCTCTACCACCCAGGCTTGGGTTCCAGTCTCTTTCTTCCAGATGCATGATCTCAGGCAAGTTCTTTCTCAACAAAAGAGCATTAACTGATTTTTTTTGAATTTCCTCAGTGTTCACTATATAACATTTTTTAAAAAATAAGAATAACAAAAGTGCTACCTAATGTTTGCTTTGAGGTTCAAATGAGCTAATATATTTATGTAAATGTGTAGTCTGTAGCCCATGACATGTATTAGAGATGATTTTTAAGAGAGTCTATACTTCTGTGGTTCTCACATTGGGGAACACGCTCCCTGTGGGTGAGACAATGTGTCAGGGCCATCCTCAGCACCATTGGATGCACTTCAGACCTCTTCCTGGTATTCCTACATTTTTCAATGATAAGTAATAGAAAACATATTTTTTTTTTATTTTTAAATAAAGACAGATGCATCTTACAGTAGATGTTTTAAGATAAAACATGAGTTTTCAAAAAACTTTCTTCCTGGATCTGACTCTGGGCTACAAGGAGGTCGCTCATTCCCATTGACTGCACCCTGCACGGTGCACTCCTTCTCCAATCTTGACATTCCACTTTGCTCTGCGGTGAATTTGCTACCTATCCCTGTGATGCCACTCCCTCCCTCCCAGTGTGGTACCTGTGGGAATCAGCCCCACTCCAAGAACCACAAAACATTTTTCTTGCTATGGGTGGCCATTCTGTGTCATCTCTCCTGCCCTGAGTGGCCATAACACTGTGTGAGCACCTCATGGTAGTTGCCAGAGGTGCATAGTAGTGTCTGTATGTGTGTTAACACTCCTGAAGTCCCTGTTGCAATGAAGCTTCTTGAGTTCAAATTCTATTCCCAGCACTTTGGTCCTCCCCTACCCCCACCACAGTGCCTAAAGCCACACTCCAGACCCAATGCCTCCTCAAAAAGAGCCCTCCACACAGGAGTTATATCTGTCCACCTTTACAACAGTGTCAGTGCAAGACCACCACTTTGAGTAGTTGTTGACCACAGTTTCATAAAAGAGCCAAGAGCAATTACTCTGATTAGTCATCGGCCACAAACCTGTAATGTTCAGGGCCTGTCTTCTTATCCTTGGGGAGCCTGTTAGCATGGCTCAGCAGCTCTAAGAGGAGCGGCTCTGTTAGGTAAGCAACACCTTTTAATGAGGAACCTATTTGCTGCAAGGCCTGATTCACAGCTCAGCATGACAGAAAGCTGAGCAGTCTTCCGGATGCCATGTTGATGGAGTTTCATATCTGGCCATGCCCCTGAAGATCCTACTGTCTTCATTTTTATTTAGCTGTTTTCTTTGGAGATAGTTGATAGAAAACAACAAAAAGAGCATTAACTGATTTTTTTTCTTAATTTCCTCAGTGTCCACTATATTCCAGGTGCTGAAGCAGACAATGAGGAGCCAGGTATGATCAAGACGGAGCAGATTCACCGTCAACAGCAAACTTCAGACAACCAATGGCAGATTTCATACATTGATATCTGTCTTGATAAAGGAACATACAGTTTGCCAGAGGAATACAGAGACAGATGCCATTGGATCTGGCTCTTGCTTGGAGGGTGGGCGAGAAATCCAGGCACAGTTTGCCAGGAACCCTCCAGGAATACTAGAAGAGAAGCAGACCCACCCTGGGTAGGGTTAAGGATGAAGACGATCCTGCTGATGTTGGGCAGGTTGGTAATGAAAGATCATCAGGAGTGTGGCTAGGAAAGAAGAATCGAGGGCTGAACATGAGCTCAGGAATTTAGGAGAGGAATCACGATAAAGATACAGATGGATGAGATACAAAGGGACGAGTGGTCCTTGGAAATGGGAGTGCGTGAGGCCAGGAAGATAAGAAGCCTCTCAGTGAACAGAATGAAAGAGACACTCTCAGGAGGTGGGAAGGAGCCCAACAGGGCTGTGGTTTGGAAGTGAGGCGTCCCCAAAAGCTCATGTGTGAGACAATGCAAGAAACCTCAGGGGTGAAATGATCAGGTTATGAGAGCCTCAGCTTGGTCAGTGTGTGGACCCACTGAAAAGGATTAACTGGTAGTGACCACAGGTAGGCAGGGTGTGGATGAGGAGGTGGGTCCTTGAGGGTGTAAATTGGGGGTATATGTTTTGCCTCTGAAGAGTGGAGCTCCTTTCTCAGCTTCCTGATGTGACGGTTCCTCTGCCACACCCTTCTGCCATGACGTGCTGTGTCTCCTTGAGGTCCCAAGGAACGGAGTAGGCCTTTTATGGACTGAGATCTTTGAAATCCTGAGGCCCCAAAATAAACCCCCCTTAATTGTTCTTATCAAGCCTTTTGGTCACACAGCAAGAACACTGACTAAAACCAGCAGAAGGACAGCCTGCCATCCAGGGGTCAAGGACAAGCGATTGGCTGGAGGACTGGGAAGGATGGGGGCCACAGGCCCCTGAATCCGACTATAGGAAAGCTACAGTGACCTTGAAGACTGAAATGCCAATGAAGGGCAGGGCTGAGTCAGCAGGAAGCGGGCGTGGGACAGAGCATGGGCAGAGGTGATGGCCATGTGGATTCAAACTGCTCTTCTCAGGAGCTCTGCTGGGGAAGGGGCCTGTCACCTCCAGGAGACTCTGGAAACAGACACACTTCAAAATGGTATTTGGACCATAAATAGATTTAAATACCAAGGGGAGACAACCAGTGGAAAGAGGATGTTGAAGATTTGTGAGGGTGAGGTAGCGGGGCACAGAGTGGAGCTCTGGAGGACTGGGGACAGGATGGGTCTCCAAGTGTGAAGAGGGTACAATGTAGGACATCAGATCCCGGGACTCTGCAGCTGAATGCAGCAGCTTGCAGAGAATAAGAATGTAGAATGGACAAGTTCACTCAGCTCAGATTTCTTATCCTGCTAATGCAGAAGAGGCCTGATAGACTCAGAATTCTAGGGTCCCCTAGAAAGCCTGGGGAGTACCTCTGATACTGTGCAAGTCATAGAGCAACCCCTCACCTTTCCCCCTGAGATTCCTCGCCAACAGTGCAATCCTGGCCACTTTGCAAACAGGATCTCACTCAAGGACATCTCTGGGCAAGTCCCTTCCAGTTCTTTTCTTCTGTTCACCCTGTTGGAGCAGACGGGGGACATCTCTGGAAGGGTGGACACTCTTGTCTGTATTTGCCTCCTTGATACAGGCAAGGGTTTCAGGACTTTTTCTTTTTAACCCAGGAGTATTCAATCACTGAGCTATATACCCAGCCTTTTTACTTTTGTTTTGGGACAGAGTCTCATTAAGTTGCTGAGGGCCTTATTAAGTTGCTGAGGCTGATCTTGAACTTGGAATCCTCCTGCCTCAGCCTCCCCAGTCTCTGGGATAACAGAATGCACTACCATGCCCAGCAGGACTTTCTTAGGTCTCAAAATATTAGCTCTTTTCTCCCCCTTAAAGCTGACCCCCTAGGAGAAGCGACTCCCTTTTCATCCCTGAAAAGTTTTCCTAAGGTAAAGCCGCTTCACTTCAAATATGCAGGCAAAGTCTTAGTCCCATTTATTCATTATTCTCTCCAGAGAGCCCAGCTCACAGTGATTTTTGATGCCACCTAAATCATGACAACTGGAGAGCTGCAGCGTTGATTGATTGCGAGGAGTGTTCCCTCCCAAGACTCCCCCCCGCCCAGCTCACTAGTGTGCTCCACGGGAGCTCAGCAGCAGGACGGCAGGGGTTTCTCAGCTTCTCTTCCTCATCATGCCACGGTGTCCTCCTGTGGCTACTGGCTTTCATGGGGCTTTGGTCGTATGTGCACACCACTGCACAAGATTTTGCAGAGGGAGACCCCAACATCTATGACCAAGCTACTTCTGCCACTTGAGTGGCCACTCTGTGATGCCTAGGAAAACCTGAACTCAGTCAATCCTGGGTTATTTGGGGGCTTAATTCTTCTGGGAAGAGGGAGTGGGTTCACCACCAGTTCTTACCACCTCTTCTTTTTGTGTGCGTGGTGCTGAGGATTGAACCCAGGGCCTTGTGCATGCAAGACAAGCACTCTACCAACTGAGCTATATCCCCAGCCCTCTTACCACCTCTTCTTAAAGCCCACTAAGGTTCTCCATGCCTTGGAAGGCAGCAACAAATGAGCCCTGATTCTGTAGAATGGTGTGTGTCTCTCCCAAGTTAAGTGCTGCCTCACTGAACCCTCATTCTGCACCAGGATTATTCCATATCTCAACTGAAACCAATACTTTCACAAGGCATGCACTTTGGCTCCCCAACCCTCAGAAGGCCATCCCGATGGTAGCCTGACATGTGGTCCTGAGTTTGACACCCATCAATTTGTAATGGTCTTTCTAGTCTCAGGTGCAGCTTTTAACTTTACCTGCTGCTCTGGACTGCCTAAATCCTCCACTCAGATTATGTAGAAAGGTCAGCCAAGGGTCTTTGAAAGGTAATCCCACTATAGACGTGCTCCACAGGGATCCATGAGGAGCAATAGAAGAATAGTGGAGAATGTGTCCACTCTGTTGCCAGACCCAGTGACCACTAGTGCAGGCAGCACTTTGACTGTTTAATAAGTGGCCATATGCTTTTAATGCAGAAGTATCACTTCTTCCCTGCACTTCTCTGTCATTGACAGAATTTCCAGGAGCCACTAAAGGCTTAGGTACCTTCCTCAACTAAACTTCAGTGACTAAACTTGTGTCTGCTATCTAATCATGTCACATCACCTAAGAACTTGTTCGGGATGCAGGATCTCAAGCCCTGCCCCAACCTTTTCGTCAGCAACTACATTTTAACAAGATCTTCAATAATAGCTTAAGTTTGTACAATAAACTTTACAGTAACAAAATTAATATCTACACCTGGTGATGAGCACAGCGAGTTATTGCAACCCCATTGACCACAGAACAACAGGGCAATTAAGTAATTCCCAGCCTGGGAGTCTCTCCAGAAGGAACTTCAAAATAACAAGCTCTGCTCTGCCATCCTCTGCCGGGGGGGAAGCCAGGAGAGCTCCTCTCCCCTGCCCCTGGTTCACCATCCCCTTCTCTCCATTTGCACTGTGGAGATCCTATTAAGAATCCTTTGTGGTTAAAATATCTCTGAATTTCAAATGAGAGGACCCACATTGAAGTTACCAAAATAACTCCTTTTACAGTTCCTTGAACTTCAAGTCCTGAGAATTTAAAATGATGTTCTCTCAAAACATTTCCATATGTTTAGACAATACGATCCCACTGCATCATTTACAAACTTCACACACCTAATTAAAGTCTGAATTTACCTCATTTTCTTGGGATAAAATGACCCCAAGAGCCCCACATTCTCCAAGTGTGGTCTCAGCTAACAGATCAATATTGTCACAGTGCACAATAAAGAGACACTTCTCTGTTCCCTGAGCAGTTGAAACGACTGTTGTTGTACATATTTTAATTAGAGATTTTTTATTATTCTGTGTCCTAGGGCTTTTTGTGAAGGGGATGTGTTCCAAGTCTTGTGATAAAAATGATGACTTTTGAGGATGCCACCTTATGAAACACAGCCTAGTGCCAGACATTCTGTACCTGCATTTCTGTGTCACCGCTGATAGACAGCGAAGGCAGTAGTCAAAGCTGACGGTTAAAGATGGTGAGCAAAGGAAAGCAGCCTGCCCATGAGACTTCAGAAACATTGTCGTCGCCACTGGAGCCCCATCATCGTCCTCCTGCCCCTCCCAAGACTCAAAGCAGAGCAGAGGAGGATCTAGGACATCGAGAGTTGACTGCCAACTTCTTTTCTAGTGATAACTAATTTATTCCTTTCTGTTTGATCTGGGTTATTCTTTTTTGAACTTAAAGTATCATACAATATTAAATCAAAATAAAACTTTTATTGATAATAGACAAACCCCACTCAAAGTTTCTTCACAGCAAAGGGAACAATCAAGAGCATGAAGAGAGCGCCTATAGAATGGGAGAAAATCTTTGACACCTGCACCTCAGATAGAGCATTAATCTCCAGGATATAAAAAGAACTCGGAAAGATTAACACCAAAACCACAAATAACCCACTGAATAAATGGGCAAAGGAACTGAACAGGCACTTCACAGAAGAAGAAATATGAATGGTCAACAAAAATATGAAAAAGTGTTCAACATGTCTAACAATTAGAGAAATGCAAAGGCCCCATCTCCTAACACCAAGGCATTGGGGATCAGCTCTCAACAAATGCATTTTTGAGAGGCACAAACATTGCACCATAGAAGGTGTCCACTCTTAAAGGTGGCCAATTCTTTTTTTTTATTGGAATTACAGAAGGCTCTGGTAGAGAGGGAGTCTTCCACCTCTCAAGGTCCATATGGACTTCCATCTACTACACGCTGGCCAGTGGACAATGAATTTGCCTCTAAAGTATCCCTAGAACATGGCCAGCTAGGTTATTTTTTTTCTTACCAGCTTTCTGTTTCATTCATTAACACTGCAAATTCCATGATTCCATGGCTCGGATTCCCCTGGGCCACTGGCATTTGGTCTGCAGTCCTTCCCTCTGCTCCTCTCTCTTTCCTGGAAGGCACATTCAGTGAGCACTCCCCTCTCAGGTCAGTGCTGTCCACCTGGTACACAGCCACGCTTGCCTGCTTACAACTGAAGTCTCCTCCCATTCACTGCACAGTCCTTACACCTCTCAGCACCACTCCTATATCCTTCACACACGCATGCACACACACACACGTACACACATGCACACACACACACGCACATGCACACACACACACATATACATGCACTTAAATGCTGGGAAGAAAAGATTATTGTTCATAGGAAAGTTCAAGAATGAGTGGAAAGAATACATATGTCTGAAAGTGAGTATTAGTTTTATGTGGTATCCTAGAGAAGATGAGGAAGGAAGAGATGGAAGGAAGGGTAAAGGTGTATTTTGATTTAAAATAATTAGTGTCTCTAGCCTACAGAGATGCTGAGCCACACATTGTCTTTGATCTCTGGTCCAAATCTTCATCTCTGACACTGTGGGCACTGAATCGTAGTTTCCCCCTGCACCTCTGCAACGGTAGCAGCCTGAACCATGATGTAGGACAATGGGTAGTTTTATAGCATTCAGATATTATATTCTCCACATGTATTTTGAGGATATTTCTTGTGCTGAAATATCTATTTTAAAAGTGTAACTTTCTCAAGAGCACTGTTGGCTTATCAGGGTGATTGATGCTGGATACTAAAACAAAGTCCTCAGATCTTGGATTTGAACAGTGCACGTCTATTTCTCTCACATGCATAGTCCAAAGGCACTGGCGGGCTTCCTTTCAGGAATGCACTAACCTTCCCTGGTCCTTCCTTCTTCTGACGCCACCATCACCAACATGAGCTGACCAGGATTGTCACCAAAAGGGAAAAGGGTGCATGGAGAGTTGTACAATGGCCACATGGCCAGGTCTGCAGGGGTCTCTGTCACACCATGCTCATCCCATGATGGGACCAGGCTGCAAAGACAGCTGGAAGACACAGGCTTCCATTTCAAAGAGGAAGAGGGGTGTGAAGCAGGATTCAGCTTTTCCCTCTTTTAGCTCCCTGCCACCAAAGCTCGTTCTCTAGTGGGACACAGGAAACAGCCTGAACTTGACCTTATTTCTCAACTTGATATTATAGAAAGCTGTAACTTTCATGGAGAGCAAGTTCCCAAGTAATTCCTAAATATGTGGGCTACAACTTCAAGTTTTCCTTGTTACTGTACCTGATTCTCTTTCTCTAAAGTAAAAGCGTAATGTGAGTATATGTGTATGTGTGTGTGTGTGTGTGCATGTGTGCACGTGTACACGCACGCATGTGCCCAGGTACCCATGTGTGCATGCTTTAGAGCACAGCACTTCCCTAGGGGAAGAATATGTACAAATACATCTTTCTTTTGAATCCCTTAGAAGTCTAAATTTACAAAGCTTGCATTTTATTTTTTTTTTAATTTTCTGCCATTTTAGCCACATTCTCTTCACCCCACCAACTTACCCTCACAGTCCCATTCTATTTATACTCAACCATAGATGCCCTCCCACAGACAGAAGCCCTTCTTTAAGCTAATTAAAAATAATTTATACTGTAGAAAAAATGAATTATTAAAAATAAATCAAGCAGAAAATTGGCGCAGAATACATGAGAATTTAGTTTACAATAAAGGAGTCTTTTCAGATCTATGTGAAATATGGAATTATCTAATAAGTGGTGCTAGAATAATGAATTTTCTGTTTAAGTAATGGGAAAACAAGCTCTCTTCATTCCTTCAAAGTACATTCCAGATTTAAAAAAGAACTGCTTAAAAAAATTGACATCACAAAAATTCTTTAAAAAGTAATGAATCATTTTTAATATCAGAATAAAAGTCTTTTAAAAATAGCACATGAAATCCACAAATTCTCCTAAAACATTTGACATTATAAGAATGTAAAACTTCTCTATTAACAATGTATAGAAAATTGCTTGCCAATCATTCGCTATCCTTTCCTGGGATCTGATATTTCACATACCATATATAAAGAGGAGCTGGGAATTCTTTTAATACACTTTTAATAGGTTTGACAATTTAAAAGTTTGGAAAGGTCATGCCAATCAATGAGGCACATATGACACAGCCAGCAGGAAAGACCAGAGAGCACTGGTGGTCAATTGTGGTAAATGCTGATAACCACAAACCTTGAACTGCTTAACTTCATTCAAAACCAAAGAAATGCAAACCAAAAGTAATAGTGTGTGTGTGTGTGTGTGTGTGTGTGTGTGTGTAAACGGGCACCATCATCCTGGGCTCACGGGACTCTGCAGTTGTACACTCCTAGAGGTCAATTTGAAAACAGCAATCAAAATATTAAATATAAGTAAGTTTTGCCCTAGAAACCTCCTTCCAGAGGGCTATTTATTTATTTATTCATGATTTATTTTATTAGAGCATCATAATATACATAGTAACTGGGCTAATTTTGACAAAATCATACATACAAGGAATTTTATTTCAAGCCCCTCTTTCCTCCTCTCCCACGTCCCCTGATTCTCCCTCCTCGACTTTATTAAGCTTCCTTTCTTCTACACACATGTAAAACTGAAATTCCTTTTGGTGTCCTTATGTATGAATATGACATGATTTTATTAAATTCATTCTATTTTTCATCCCCGTTCCCTTCCCCCCTCCTCCTCATTCTGCTACATCTACCTATCTCCCTATACCTATATCTACCTGATCTGCCTATATCCATATCCGATCCCTCCCCCACTCCCTTCTTTCCCTTATCTTACTCGAGCTTCAACATATGAGAGAACATATGATTTTCTGGGTCTGCCTTATTTCATTTACCAGGATTTTCTACATTTCCATTAATTTACTGGCAAATAAAATCAAATAGTGATTTTATTCTTCTTTATGGCTGAGTAAAACTCTATTGCATACACACACACACACACACATACAAATATATATGTGTATATATCCCACATTTTCTTAATCCATTCATCTATTGATGAGCATTTCGGTTGGGTCCATAATTTTGCTACTATGAATTGTGCTGCTATAAATATTGTGGTGGCTGTATCACTATAGTATGATGATTTTAGTACTTTTGGATAAATATCAAGGGGTGGAATAGCTGGGTCATATGGTGGGTCCATCACTAGACTTTTGATGAATCTCCACACTGCTTTCCAGAATGGTTGTACTAATTTGCAGTCCCACCAACAACGTACAAGTGGACCTTTCTCCCCACATCCTTGCCAGCATTCATTGTTAATTATGTTCTTGTTAATTGCCATTCTGACTGCAGTGCAATAAAATCTTAGTGTAGTCTTGATTTGCATTTCCCTAATTGCTAGAGATGCTTAATATCTTTTCATATACTTCTTGATCATTTGTGTTATTTTTTAAAATAACCCTTAGAAATGCTGAAAGGGGGCAGGGGATAAAGCTCAAAGGGAGTACTTGCCTATTATGTGTGACATCCTGGGTTGGATCCCTAGCACCACAAAAAAATAAATAAACAAGTACGTTGTAAAGGCATTTATGTCTAAAGATGTCCCTTGCAGCATTGTTTATAATAGCAAGAAAAAGAACTTAAGAATCCATCAATAGAAGAGAGGTCATGTATGATGATGAATGCAGAGATTCAAATATTCTGCATTAGAAAAAAAAAAGAGAAAGCTTTGCAGGTGCTATAGGAAAAAACCAAAAACTATAGAAGAAAAGGAAGTACCAAAGAGCAGGATCACTGCTTTCATTATTGGTATCGAGAAGGCTGTAGTAAGTTAAATTAGGATATGTTATTGCCCTTGTTTGCTCATTACCCAGTGGACACATATATCAAGACACTACATTATACCCCATGGATTTGTATAATTACTATGTGTCAATCATAGATTAAATAAAATAAGTAGAGGGAAGAAGATCTCCTAGGAAGAGAAATTGCCTGTGTATTTCAACTTCTACATTATGTGATTCCTGATTTTGAGTATTTTTTATTTATTAAAACTATAATTATGGGCTAGGGTTGTGGCTCAGCAGTAGAGTGCTCACCTAGCATGCATGAGGCACTGGGTTGGATCCTCAATAACACATAAAAATGAAATAAAGAAATTGTGTCCACTTAAAACTGAAAAAAAACCGATAATTATGAAAAACACAACTGTAGTTATCTGAGTGAGATTCAGGGTGTGTTAACATTTTTATTGAGATGGATCCTCTCCCGACTTAGATATTTTAAAGGAGAGAAATTTAACAACTTCCCCCAAATTCTTTCTCATCATATTTTCTTAAAACTACAAAAAGACTGTACTGTAATCCCTTAACCACTGGGAAAGGCTCTCCCTCATAATAGCATGAAAACTTTGTGCTGGTGGCAAAACCGGCCACGGGTCCCTCTGGCGCCTGACCTTGCCCAGGTTCTTGGCACAAGGCATTGCGTTTTCCCATCAGGGGAGGAGCCTCTCTCCTCCCTGCTGCAGGCTGACTGCAGAATGGCTTGGCGAGCAGAGCCCCCTTCACACCAGCACAAGCCTGGGCTGCAGTGGCTGCTGTAGGCTCAGTGTCCCGTCCTGCTCCTGCCACGTCGAGAACCAGTGGCCCAAGTGGCCAAGTTCACCTTTCGACTTGTCATTGCTGGTCTTCTATGTGAAGGTGGCCTTCAAGGGCCAGGTGGAACTTGAAGGTGGACCCCCTGCATGGGAGGGCCTTCCAGGGGCGGAAGACTTGGTCACTGAAACTCTAGCTCACCCTCCAGATCTGAGCCGAGCCCCTCTGTGGACAAACCCCTTTGGTTCCTCACTCATTTACTCTCTGTGCCTATTCTGGGATTAATTATGTCCCCTAAATTTCTTACATAGAAGTCCTTATCCTCGGGACCTCAGAATGAGACTGCATTTGGAGAAAGAATCTTTTTTAAATGTAATTAAGTTAAAATGAAGTTGTTTGTTTTTTTTTTAAATAAAGAGAGATCAGGACACAGACACTAAGACCATGCAGAGATGGAGGGAGAACAAGCCACAGAAGAAAGCAGCCCTGCCGCTCCTTGCTATCAGATGGCCTCCATCTGGAGGCCACCAACCTCAGCCTCCAGGCTGTGCCCTTTCGGGCAGCCCTGGAGCTACAGGGGCTCCCTGTGCCCTTTTCTCACCCACGGTGCTCCAGGCACCTGTGGATTCTCTACTCTCATTCTCACCACCAGGAAGATGATGTCCTTCTGTTTCAGGACAGAGAAGGTACAGCCTCATCAGCTCTAAAACCAGAGCTTCCCCTCAGCCTTCAGCAGCCCTCCTCTCAGTGCCGACTCTCACGCACAAGAAGCCTGAGGTGCTCATCAGCAGGTCCCAGTGCGGCCTGGTGTCCAGTGTCTGCTAGGTGGGCATCTACCACTCTGCATTCCGCATCCCCCTGGTGCCCACGTGGTAGCCAGTGCTTGACAGGCTCACAGCAATGACTGATGACTAAAGTGGACCAAGTAGAAGCTGAGACAGCAACTCCGTTACCATTTCAAAAGTAAGAAGGTGCAGGATTCCAGGTTTTCTCTTGGCTTTAAAATAAGGCTAAGAAATGAATTTTGTGCATCAAAGATTCAGCTTAAACAACTGCGAAATCCCGCAGACCTGGGAGCTGCCTCTTCTGGTAATCTTAGCCATCTGGGATGATCCCAATGAAGGTGCAAACTGGACCTAAACTAGACCCTGAAAAATGCCGAGGTCATCGGGGAAACAGCCTCTAGACTCTCGGACAGCATTCACACCCCCTGCTGCTGTCCACCCTGCCCATCACTGGCCCAAGTCTGTCACAGGTGAGAGCAGAAGGGAGTAATGACAATGGTCAGTGCCACCAGCATCTCAGCAGGCTGTCCTCTTTGGGAAGCTGAAGACAAGGACCCAGCCGCTCCACAGGATGTGAAGCCTGGGTTATGACACTTGGGGTTCATGAATGTTTTAGGAAAGGCAAAAATGTATGTTGACAATAGGAAGCCACCAATGAGTGAAAGCTCTCCAAGATATCACAAGGACAGGGGCACAGAAGGCTGGGTGCACCAGGGCACTGGAGGGCTCCCAGGGAGAGTGTCCTGAGCACCTTTCCCCAACACCTTTTCCACATCACGCTGCTTCATCCCAGGATGCTCACTGCCATTGTTTTCTTCCCATTGCTTTCAGTAGATACACCCCGATTTTAGGCATATTCATTCACGCCCACTGTACCTGCCTTCTCTGGGGAGTCGCCTGTCATCTTGACATGTGTCACTGCCGTTTCCTATTTCCATGCAACCTGGCACCCGGCATTTAATACCTGTGTATTGTTACCCAATACTGAACACCAAGAGAAACGGAAACCACACTCTGTCTCTGCACTTTCGAACAGGACAAAAAAGATGATTATACCCTTGGAAACTGAGCATTCTCATTTCCTGGATTCCGCCATTCATGACTGTGGTGCAGATCAGGGATGGAAGGCAAACACTGGGAAATTAACATAAAAGGAGATTTCTTCCATTGTCTACAGTGTGCATGCCGTACTCTTAAGGAGAGAGTCAGAGAATGCTATTACCATATGTTCCTTCTGGCAGGCTCTAATTACTCCCCAACGGCTTCCTGTCTTTGAGGTGACATCCGGCAGAGACGCTAGTAATTCATTCTTGTTGGCTGTCTCATCCCCCGGGGGGCATGTGCCTGGGATGTGGGGGGTCTTACATGTGTCTACAGTTCTCCATAGACATGAATTGCCAAACCATGTTGTCAGCAACTAGGGTCTAGAAGCTTAAGTGGGTTAAAGCATCCAGCGTGGGTGAGAAAAGGTAACAACTGTGATGATTATGATGACAGAAACACCCAAAATCAAGAAACAAAATGCAGCAGCTCCACACAGAACTGAGAATTCAAACCTGAGATCACCAAATGGGAAGGACAGGTTGTGTTACACGAGGTGCAAGGGAGATTGTAGTTGATAGCATTGTGTTATACGGTTAAAAATAGGTGCAAGCGAGGATTTAGAATGTTCTCATCACAAAGAAATGATGAGCATTTGAGATGATTGACAGCACTACTGTCCTGAGTTGATAAACACACACTTCATACAAGTATGAAACATCATAGAGAACCCATGCAGATGTACGATCGTCATCTGTCAGCTTAGGAAAAATAAATGCTGAGGATTTAAAGCATTCTTCTGGGCATTTACTTTCTTTCTGGAGACGTTGGCCTCCTGAACCAGCTGGCCACAAGGATTATGTCTGTTAGAAACAGCAAGGAAAATGGGAGCCCGAGCTTCACAGACCCTACAAGGGAAGCCCTGACAGCAAGCAGAGGAAAATCTCCGTGTTTGATCAGGGCTCCCTCAATATAATGGAGAGAGCAGGTTGGAAATAGATCCAAGGCTCTCACGATGTGCCCGTAGGCTACAGGCTAGCAGCCACAGGTTCTCAAATTTGAAAGTGCTCCTTCATGTTCAAATCCTCTCTAAGGTCCCACTCCATGCTAATGTATTTCTCAAGTCTCTGTTCCTGCCAGCTCTTCTCAAATGGTTATTTTTTAGAGACTGTGGCCTTACTTACTTGATTTAATGCTGTAAAGCAAAGACAAAATATCAAAAAGTGAGTGTTTTCTCTTTGGCTTATACTAAAAGATTTTATTTAGTTTCCAAAGGGGATGGAAAAACTATCTAAATGATTTTTTTTTAATTTTTGAAAGGAAATATTTTTAAAAACTTTTAAAAATGTTTTTATTAGTCTTTATCAACTGAATATTGAGTAGAAAGGGATTTTATTGATGCTGGTAGTATTTTGGAAAATTTTGTTTTGAAGAGCTGTGTTTCTGACCAGAAGCATGGGGGAGTGGTGGGGGGAACGTGCCCCTGAACCTGAGCACAGTTAATAAGATAGATGCCGTCCACCTACACACATCTTTACGTAGCTCTCTCTGCGTAACCTATCTGTGATAGATGTAGATACTGAAAACTAAAGAGACATCTACCCAGATATCTATGTCTTCATAACCAAAACCTGACTCCAACCAGAAAGGACAGAGGGGTTGGGGAAGTTCAAGCGTCCACAGATCCTAGCCCTGTGGAGGACGGTGTCAGTTCAAGGAACAGCCACCCTGCACATGTAGCCTCACTTTAACACAGCTAATAACCTCTCCTGTAGGCTTTCCAGATAATTTTCTCATCAGTACTCAACAAACAAGGCCAAAGGAGCTTCTTCCATGTTCCATAAAATGTTTTCCTTTCTTACTTCTGATCACAGCCCCTGCCCTGCATGCAAAGGTCTATTGCTGTAAGTTCTCTGCCTTCGGAATTTTTAAGGTTTGCATTTTTGAAACACGATCACTTCTAGGGCAGTAAGTCCCCAACAAGTATTGCATTGAAATGTCTTCCTTCATTGGGCATCTTATAAAAAGAACAAACTACGTGCACAAGATGATGAGAATCACACCACACACACACACACACACACACACATACACACATACACACAGAGCAAAAGCAGAAAGACTGAGTACCTTCCCTGGTGGTTCCTTGTCATCAGATGCCATGTGTATGAAATCCCATGATCATCTGTGAGGCTCTGCTTCAGAGACCATCTGGACTTGTGATTAAAGCATGAAAGTAGAAAGAGTATACCTAGGCTTCCAACTGACATTTAGGTGACTGAATGCCAACCTTCCCCACTGTCTAAAATAGAGAAAACAAAATCTGCTGCTCTTTCATTTTCTAACACATCATTTTCAGAAAGACTCTGAACTCTTAAGATCAATTCCCTTAGATTTGAAGGTAAGAGAGTGCTAACTTCAGGCTATTCAAAAAGTTGTCCCCCAAAGAATTCAAAATGCATAAAAAGCAATATATATAAAATGCCTGTTGAAACCTAGTATTGAATCTAGTAAGTTTTCCAGATTCATTCATGCCTGCATCAATACCGATGCAAATAAAATCAGTGTGCTCCAATAAGCAGCAAATGTGAGAATTATTTTCTTTCCCTTTCTACTGCCCAATCCCAACCATGGTGAGCTGGACAGTAAACCCACATTCAACTCAGGGATTTCCAGTTGGGCTGTATTATAATTAACAACTTATATGCCCATAAAATCACTGTCAATCAAGTGTAGGAACAAATGATTGGCTGAATGTAAAGAGTGGTCTTTTCATAAGGAAAAACAAAACTGTATTTATAAATTGATTTTTTCGAAAGTTAATTAAATAAAATAAATAAAATTACACACTCCCTTCCTAATTAGAGCTATGAGTCACTCAAATATACATCTTTTGATAAGAAAAAGATTTTACAAATGATAAAATCAGCCTTTATGTTTAAGAGTCCTTGGTTCATTGTTTAACTTATCACTTCTGTGATAATTCACTTTTAGTGCCCAGGAAGAATGGAAAGTGTAAAGACAGAGCATCTTAGACCCAACGGCTATACTTCTCCTGTTCCCCTGCTCATGGCAAGCAGAGGTGATGATTCCTTTCACTTCCCTCTGTTCCCTGGGGTCTCTTTATTCTAAGTTCTAACATCCCCTAGAGTGTCACCTTTTTAATCAGTGGGATGCCTATCCATCCTGGCTTTCCATGTGGAACCTGAATCCTCTGACCCATTAAAAAGAAAGTGAAACAAAATTCTTCATTTCCAATACCTAATCATTCAGAGGAATTTTTAGTAACAGAAGCAAATTCCAATAAATAACTAAACTGCTCCATAATAAACCCATTCTGTCCAAAGGATCCCCCTGCTGAACCATGCTGGAGGTGCCGTGACCCACAGCCCCTGCCTCTCCCCCACCTTCCCATTCTTCTGGCTCACCAGGAAATTCCATGAGGAGTAAGTGTGGAGCTCAGAGCCACGTCCCCTAGTCACCTTCTCCCTAAGGCCAATGCCCACTTGGAAAGCCCACCCTGTCGCTTGCCTCCGAGGTCTTTCACTTCTTGTTTCCTATCTTGATCTCCTTTGGTTCCCATGAGCTTGAGATTAAAGCCCATGATCTCCAGTCTTCAACTCTAGATAAGTGTCCAGCCAGACCACAGGAGCCATTGCCTCACCATATGGAATGCTAAGTTAACATCGCAGCACATTCTGATGATCCTCTTCTCCATTTCACCTGGGTGGGTCGTCCCTGTGGCCACTCCAGGTCTTGCTTCCTCCTGGGGACTCTTCACACGTGGAAGCAGGGCTCCAAGGTGATGCACTAACGCGTTTCTTCCTCTTGTCCTCCTGCTCTCTCTCCCGCTGTATTTGTGCTGACTTTCCCCTTGTTTATCAGGGGGAGGTGCATGTCCTTACTTCTTCCTCTGCTCCTTTCACCTAGACTCCCCTGCCTTCCCTGGGTTCTTTCTCTTTGTCCTGTGGTTGAATCTGCCTAACAGATGATGGGCCTGACCAACCCTAAAGCCTCCTCAGCTCACGGAGCTGACCTCGGCTGCAAAAGGTGGCACATCCTTACCTATGTGGAGGTGCAGTTTAAACTCACCCCACCTCCAGAGCTTCATCCCTCAGCTCCTGGGGACAACTGCCTCACCATTGCTCTTTCTGACACACAACTCTTACCTTCAGATTTCCCCAAATTAATCAATTCATAAATCAAATCATCCACCTAATAGTCTGTTTTCCCATCACTTGCGCCATCCCTACTCCCACCTGCTCAGCCACTTATTTCAAAAGTATTTCTCAGGTGTCCACGGTGTCCTAGTGACCCTCTGTAACCTGACCAACTTCTGTAAAGGCCCCTTCTCCAAATACAGCCACATGGGAGAGGCAGGGCTTCCAGGAATGGACCTGAGGAGACATGATTCAATCCGTGGCAGGGATCCTAAGAATGGAGTTTTAAATTGATTTTTTTCAAAAAATCATGCTTGAAGGGTGCATATTAAGTTCCACATTATCTTGCATTATATTTATAAAATGTTATTTCAATAAAAGTAACTAGTTTAATAAGTAAATCTAAGGCCATGTTTTTTAAAGGGTGATCTTTACCTGCTTTGTTCACTCCAGTTACATGAATCGTGAGTTGAGAAATCAAGAGAATTCTACTTGGCCAAAATATATTTATATATGCATGCCTTTATTTCTTGTTTGACATGTATTTATTGAGCTCCTCATCATCGTTTTAAGTACTGACGATAGAATGCAGAACAAAACACGCTGTGTTCCTTGCATTTCAGGAGGTTAGTGGGTGAAGAGAAGCATATGAAGAAGGAACCCTACAGTGCCAGGCGAGAGGAATGTGGGAGGTGGGAGCAGGGCCTTGAGAGGGCTTCCTGTCGGGTGGGCCCTAAGCCCTGCTCCCACCTGAAATTACCTCCCAGTATCTGCAGGTAGAAGGTCAGGGGTCAGAGCCAAATCCACACTGACCTTTGACGACCGGGTGAAGGAGCCTCAGAGGGAGGGCCTGGGATTTGGAAGGACATCCACAAGCCACAGGAAGAAAGCATCCGCAGAGAGGAGCGAGCAGCCTACCAATCCTGCTAGGAACGGGCCTGGACATGGGACTTGGGAAGTGACAGTGGTTGGTGGTCTTGACACAAGTCTCAGAGGGGTTGTTGGGTCCGTGTCTCATGTGAAATACACTTGAATGAGCACGAGAGCAGAGGAAGTGGGGACAGAAACAGGCCGTGTTTTGAGGAAATCTGCTCTGAAGGGCAGGAGAAAGGGGGGACAGCTGGGAGCAGAGGGGGGGCAGCTGAGGGTGATTCTGCCATATGAGGGACACTGAAGGGGAGAAAATACTGATGCAAAAACCCGGGACAAAATTAAAATGTGATTGTTCAAATGCCACAGGGAGTGACATCAGGGGCAACTTCCAGTGTGGTGGAAGGCGGGGCCGTGACTGCACAGGACGGCTGCCTTTGCCAGGCCTGGGCTCGGGACTGGACTTTGCTGGTGTCTGGAGAAGCCGTTTCTTTCCTGGGAGAAACGATGGGGTTTGGACACCGACCCAGTCCCTTGGCAGCTCCCCAGGAGGGAGGATGAAGTTCTTTGAGTGCTTCTCTCTGGAACTGGGAGCAAGGATGTCAGGGGAGGAGATCTATGGAACCAATAGCCATCTACCACGTTCTTCCGCTGGTGGCCCTGAGCAGCTTCGTGGTGCATGACAATCCACATAAACAAGTCTACAGTTCCCCCAATTATCTTGAAAACCATCAAACACACAAGCTGTGAGTACGATGTGTTGACTTCCAGGCTCTATGATGGGATTGGAGTGCAGCCATGGTGACCTCTTCCTTGGGCTAGTCCACCACGTCAGGTCTGGGTTCTGCAGCCCTCTGGTGTCTCCCACAGCACTGTCCCATGCTGCTCTACCCTGTGCCATGTCCTCTCGCCCAGACTCTCATTATAATGTCCAGTCTTGCTCAGTCTTCTGAAAATAGATTCAGCCCTAACCGTGCTGTTCCCTGGTGATTTCTCCTCAAAACCTTGTCAGATGCCTGATACCTGATACCTGGCTGGTTTCTCTCTGCACCTTGCTAGGGTATTCTTCACTTCTCATCAGTGTGTCCCCGGATGTCTGCGTCCTGGTCAAGAGTCAGGGCAGTCCTATTCCATGAGGTGGAATGTGGAATAGAAACGCTTACTTCTGCCTGATACCTGATCACCAAGGTAACGACTGTCTCCTGTGGTGAGGCCACCTCTGGCTGCAGGCCATTCACCAACCTGGCCCCCATGACTGGATGGCATGGCCCTTAGAAGCAGGGTGAAGGGGACAGGGAAGTGTGGAACAAGGACTCCATGAGGGGACTTAAGCCTGAGTGATGGCACCGCCCATGCCTGGTATCCTCAGCAGGTGACCTCCCAAAGCCCAACACCCATTGTGCTCCTGTCTCATTTAGACCAAGACACCCTCTTCCCAGGTGAGCTTCCGGCACCATCACCCTCTGCACACACACAGGAACTCCTGATGGTCACGAAGATACAGGAACCGAAACTCTCCAATTTGAACCTTCATCTTGAGCAATGTTCGCAGGCAGTGTTAGAGCTTTAATCACAGCCGAGTTCTGTCACCTGCTGCTACCACGCTTCATGGTGTTTGTTATCACTCCCTGAGTAACACCTTGTGCATGTAAGCTAAGCTGCAGAGGGGCCCTTTGAAAGACAGGGCATGGCGAATTTAGGCACAAGGAGGATGGCAGAGCATGCCCCATGGAAACTCATAGAGAGAAATAGGTCACCGAAGGGGACTCTGATGGGCTTCAGTGTGCCAAGAGCAGTCTTGGCTGGGGACAGTGATGTGACAGCTGTGCTGCTCCTTCCACATCTTGGTCATCAGCAGCCACAAATGAAATTCCTGAGGACAATGCCTTCCTCTGCTGGAGGCACAAGAGGCAGAGTGCATTTCCTCCCCTGCAGCCTCTGCTGTAGATAATAGGGAGTGACCAAGCTTCCCGCTGAGACAGAGACTGGAACACACAGGACAAGTCGTGGTTCCTCCCAAGTCCCAAGTCCCGACAAAAGGAGATGATGGGATGAATGGGCAGGCGGGATCTAGCAGAGCAAGTCAAGTCAGTACGCAGGGGAACATGAAGAAAGCTGGGCGATGTTCCAGAGAGAGGATGGTCAGGAGCAGGGCTGACATCCCGAGCAGGACCATCTGGAAGCTGGGGGAGAGGAACAGAGGCTCCTACCAAGCCTTTCTGGAGAGGCTAAGCCAGACAGATCCTCAGCTCAGGGCTATAGGCCCAGCCAAGGGCAAGCTGCTTTTCAGGAGAAGAAGCAAAAGTCTAGGCAGCTCTTCTCAATGAATCTTCAGAGGGGGTGAAACTGTTCCAACCATCAAGGGCCAGTTCTAGCCTTTGAATGCTTGGAGTTTGACTGAGAAACTGATTTTTTTGTTTTCATCCTGTTAATTACTTCAATCACCCCTAGCTGCTGTGGCTAGGGGACAGTGTGATGGACAGCACAGGTCTAGAAACTGTGGGTAGGTGTCCTGTGCCCTCAACTCCACCCAGAGCCAGAGCGACACTGCCAGCTTACATTCAGCAGGAGAGAATGGCCAATTTCTCCTGGGAAAACTGACAAAAGACACATGTGGATTCTCCAGCCAAACAGAGAGGTCCCATGGAGACCTTTTGCAGCACATCCCGCTGTTAGGTAGGACAGCACCCCGTGCACAGTGATTCACAGACTTCTATTGACTCCCTGGAAAATACAAGTGTACAACAAGCACCACCAGCCCACGGGAGAAAGCCTCCTACACATAGAACAAGGCAAAGAAAATTCAAAGGAAATAAAACAACAGGGATCCAAACAAAGGCACGATAACACCGTGAGCATATAACTTAAATCACACATGCGATCCGCTCAGAAAGAGAGGGGCACTGCACCCTGAGCAGACTTGATGCCTGACGGGGAAGGAGAGCAAGAGCCCCAGGGGCAGGGGAATTAGACATTGAGGGAGAGAGCCATGCAAGAGGAGTAGATGGTGCTGCAGATGGAAATATCCCCGTGAAGGGCTGAGGTCTGCATCCTCAGAATAGATGTTGTGCACCAAGAAGCCACCCCTGTGAGAAGGACACTCCAGGCCTGCTGGGTGTCCTGGAAATTTGTGGGACTCTCATGGGCAGCTTGCCTGCCAGGCCCTGTGCGTTGGCATGGTGCAGTGGGTCGGGCAGGAGAGTCACCCAAGCCCTCTCCCCTCCTGGCTGAGAAACTGCAGCTTTCACCTGGGCTCTGCTTAGACATGGAGCACCTGAGCCCGGGAGCCCAAGCACTGCAGAGCCCACCTGGTGGCCTCTGTGCAGTGACGGGGGATGCCCTACAGACTCCCAAGCCTCCATTCCACAGAGGGTCCTGATCTCACACCCTGCCTCAAAAACTAGACATCTGACAATGAAAGCTTTGAGCAAGCATTTATTTAGAACGAGCAGACATGAGCGAATAGTCCCATTTCTAGAACACCACAGATGTTGATCATTAGGACACGGCAAATAGCAGCAATTCCTTCATGTGTATGAGCTCATTTCCAAAAATTCCCGGGGATTCATTTGAAGAAAACTGAAGGACTCCTTCATAGCCCAATCCCAAAATCCAAGCAAGCCATGGAGCTGGCGAAGGGGACCCAGGATAGGAGCCCACTGAGACGTGCCATCTGATGCGGGCCTAATAACCCCAGCCATGTCGGTTCAGTACTTCACAATCAATACAAAGCTTTTCTCACTGATTTTTCCCCAGGGGTTTGCTTTTTATAAAATGTGTCCTGAGTGGAGTAAAACACATTTTTAAAGGAGAAAAATGTGACAGAACCTGCATGTTATGGAATTCAGGCTTGGGGCCAGCATCCCCAACATGGTCAATGCACTAACTATACAGAGAGGTGGCCGGAGATGGGACTTCAAGTTCCAGATCTATTATGTGCTGGCTCTTGGACCCTGGGTGAGCCACCTGAACTGTCCAAACTTTGCTCTCCTCACTGGATACACAAAGTATTATGCTGTAGGTCCAAAGTGTTATAAAAAGGAAGGCATCCCATAAAAACGAGAGGTCAGAGTTGGAAAGGCTGTACGTGCAACCTAGCAGAATGGCTCTACGAATATTAATCGAAATTTAGCTTCTGTGGGCAAAGACAAAGCTTTGTGCTTTCTGGACATCAATACCTCCAACATGATGCCCAAAAGCATGTCCCAAACTTCTCTGGTGACAAGAATCACACAGGACTGTGCTCCATGAATGCTGATATACATTAAAACCCCAGGAGAAAGAAGGGTTTTGTTAAAATGCAGGCTCTCATTTGGTAGAACTGGGATGGGACCCACAAGTCTCTTTTTCTAGCAGCCCTCTGGCAACATCCAAGTTGCTGTGGCAAGGACCATATTTGTCACAGTCAAAGTCTGGGGACTGTAGATTCACCAAGTGCACCAAGTATTATTATTATTATCAAGGAAAAACTGGATACTAGCTTAAAATATAGCAATTGCTATGTAAGTGTTCACTGGAGGATGGATGTATGGACAGATGATGAGTAGATGGATGGATTGAAGAATGAAATTAAAGAGTAAACTAATAAATGAGATAATATAACCTTTCTGAACTTTAGTTCCTCTTCTATAAAATGGAGCAACCCTGAATTAAATGTGCTGAAGAAACCCTGAGGGCATAGGGAGGGTGAGCTGAGGGCAGTGGCCCAGGCTTGAGTCTGGCTCTGCACCTCCACGTCCCCTCCCTCACCTCTGCCCTACAGCCTCAGTCTTGTCCTTGGTTGTCCAACGATGTCCCTGCTTTGAGTTAAACTATTTAGACACTTGGGATGGGGATGAAGACACTCATCAGCCAAGAATCTCTAAAAATGTTTTCTGCTTTCAGAATATAAGTCAGATTGCAAGGAACCATGTCCAAAAGGACATGAAAATCAACCCATTAGCCACATATGTAGGTCTCACAGCTCTGCAAGGGTGGACCCAGCACCTGGGCACCTGCTCTGAAGCGGTGAGGAAGACGGGCAGCCTCCCGCCCACCTGCCCAGCAGACACACACTGACTCCTGCATGCACACAGACGAGCAGCTTGGGAACGTGGGCCAGGACCAGGATTTCTTCCCGTTTCACCACCGTACAACTTCAGGTAGGCTGCTCTCCACAGAAGGACTCAGCTGCCTAGGAAATGCAGGTGACCTGAACTTGCAGGGGTTCTGTGAGGAGAGGGGAGGGAGGGGTGAGTGCTAGGCGTGGCTCTGAAGTCAGACAGAGCTGGGTTCAAATCCCACCTCTGCCACCTGCATTCTTTATGCCTGGTCGCTGAGCCCTACCAAGCTCCCATTTCTTCTGGTATAAAATGACAAGAAAGGTAATCGTGCAGACGGGGAAGCCAAGTCACTAAATGCAGGGCCTCTAAGGCTGGCGATGTGGTAAGCCACTCAGTCCTGCTGGCTGTAAAGGAAGAAACCTGCAGAAAAATCAAGTTTCATAAAGGAAAATATTTAGAATGGCAAAATCTTACCCTGAAATTCCCCTTATTCAGAAATGGTGGCGATGACTGAAATTTAGTTTTGCCCCAAGTGATGCAAATTTCAGTGAGACAATAGGGAGGAAAAAGTGCTGACAGTAATTAGGGCTGATGTTTTTGGAACAATAAGATCAACATCCACACATCCAGCCTTTACCTCTGGGTCATTTCTATAATGGTCAACTTATATTAACAGGCTAATATTTGATTACTGTATCAGAACTTAAAGCATATTTCAATAATATCTGCAATACCACTTTGAAAAGCTGATAACTAAGGACACAGTTATGATTTTTCTAAAACTAATAATCAAGTAATTTGAATTATCCAGTGCAAATATCAAATTGTTAAAATATCGATGCAGGAAGCTTTCTCACTTTAGGCTTTGGAAAAAAAAAATCACTTGCTTGATGTATAGAATTCAATACTTAAAAGTATTTGATTTTATAAAAATTCTCTTTTCCTCTCATTAACAAGAGAGTCCAGTATGGCCACAAGAGGCACTTACAATTCAAGAGTGAACTTCCTCTCAGATCTGCTGGATGCCGCGTCAACCATGCAGAAATGCGCCTGTGAGGGCGCAAATACAGGGCTTGTGGCCCCCAAGAGGGGCACCAACACCACAGACTCCCCTCTTGTCACCCTGCCTTTCCCATCAGTGTCTTCCCACAGGTGGGGACCCAGAGGGAGGCAGCGCTCCCAAGGCCCCTGCAGGGCCAGGTCTCCTGGTTCTGTGTCCTCTGCCCCTCCACTGCCCCTCCATCCGGGTGCGCTGGCCTCAGCCTCCGCCAACAGCCCTGGTTGGGTTCCCAGCATTTTTAAGCAACTTCATCACAGCAGGATTCTGAATTCGCTGACTTTATGGTTTAAGGTTTGGGGTATAAGCGGCCTTGATCTTTTGAGTTGTAAATAATAAATAATAATAAATGTTCATATGTCACACCTTGTGGTTCTGGAATAAATATCTGCCCATGAATTTTAGAGACTGTCATGGAATGACAGGAATGGGGACAACTTGCCCAGCTCCAGTGCTCACCTTTGTAAAGTGCCCACTTCCTGGGACAGCCAAGGTGACTCGTGCCAGCGACAGTGACAGAGAAGCAAAGGTCTGGTTAAAAGTCGGATGCTGTGTGTTGTCGGTCAACAGATGCTCCCTGGTGCCAACCAGAGATTTGCTGATGGCCTGTCCTTCTGAGCACTGTGTTTTACTTATTATATTTTAGCCATTCCAGTGTTGAAATGTCTCATCTCAGAGTGGAGAAAGAAATATCTGCTCTTGCCCCATTTACTTTTCATCACATGAACAAGTTCTTCAGAAAAATAAATTATTGTGAGTAATTGCAAAAAACGTGAGATGTATGGGCTCTTTAAAGAGAAGAAATAGAGATGTTTCAGTGTATAATAAACCCATCAGGTCCAAAGCCCATGCAATATCTGCTTCAATAATTGACTTTAAAAAAGACAAAGGAGAGGCCTGGATCATGAATTTGGCTAAACACGAGTAAGGCAAGGCCATGTGAATCAGGCAGGGAAGCTGACCTCTTTTACATTAAGTTTAAACGCAGCATTCGTGCACGCGGCATTGAGTCCACAATTGGCATGATGACAGTGGCTTTAGGTAGAAACAGGAAGAATTACACAAATCAAAGACTATGACTCTTTCTATTGTTTGCAGCTGTCTGGACCCAAACTCTCAAAGGGAAACTCCCTTTGTATTTTTTTTATTTATTTATTTATTTATTTATTTATTTATTTATTTATTTATTTTAATTGGGTATATATGATGGGAGAATGCATTTTGATTCACTGTACAAAAATGCAGCACAACTATTCATTTCTCTGGTTGTACATGATGTAGAGTCGCACCATATGTTCAGTCATACATGTACCTAGGGTAATGATGCCCATCATATTCCACATTCTTTCCTGCCCCCATGTCCCCTCCTCTTATGCCCCCTCCCCCCACCCCGCCCTCCATTTTTCTCATGCACCCCCTCCCATTATGGATCAGCATCCACTTATCAGAGAGAACATTCGGCCTTTGGGTTTTTGAGTGACTGTGAGTGATAAATTACTCTGTAATGACATTCAGCTAAGTGAAAAAATTCCATGATAACAAAATATCCAGGAATTAGCTTAGCAAGAGATGTACAGGCCTTCATGGGGAAAATATAAGGAAAGTGTTTCTTAAAGGCAAATAAAGATGCCACAGCAACACAGCCTGGTGAGAGGGAGACTGGCCATAGTGAAGACTGATCACTGTGAAATTATTGAAGACCTCCTTCAAAACTGAACTAAATTGGGCTGGGGATGTGGCTCAAGCGGTAGCGTGCTCACCTTTCACGCATGCGGCCTGGGTTCGATCCTCAGCACCACATACAAACAAAGATGTTGTGTCTGCCGAGAACTAAAAAATAATTAAATAAATATTAAAAATTCTCTCTCTCTCTCTGTCTCTCTCTCTCTCTCTCTCTCTCTCAAAAAAAAAGAAACAGAAAATCTTAAAAAAAAATTGAACTAAATCCCAGCAGTGCACTTTCATAACATCACAAAGTGTACTTGAAGTTCTTTGGGGGAAATACACAAAGGTAAATAATTGAGGAGACGTTGTAAGCGTCAAGAAGACTTGCCTACTGTGTGTTAACACCAAACCCAGACCCACAGAGTGGAGCTAGTCAAATATTAAAGCAAGTTACGTATGAGTAATTGATTTCTCATAGATTGGGTTCATGTTTTATGTTTGTGATTTCTATGCCATCATGGAGTTCACAATGAAGCATAAAACATGTTTAAAATAACCCTCATTACACTTGGAGTTGCTCCACAGTTTTATGTGCATTGGGTAATTTGGCTCCTATGGCACATCAGTTTTTATTTCTCTGTTTGTTTTCTTTCCATTCATCTATCCACATCTTCCTACCTTGAAAACATCCTTCTCAAGCCACATACGAAGCTCCAGCCTCCCCTCCCCTCCTCTGCACGTGTAAAAGGAGTTGATGGTCAGGGTCTGCAAACGTTGGCTCTCTCCCCTCCTCCCATTCCAGTAGGTCTTCTCTGCCTGTCCTCAGCTACAGTATACTTACCTTGCCCTTGAAAAGGACACCAGTGACCCTGCATGACGGAATCCAGAGGTCACATCTTGGCCTCCATCTCTCCTGACCTCTCTGCAGGCTGTGGGGCTGGTTCATCCTTATCACAGCAGTGCTCTACTTGACTTCTGTGCTCTGTGCCAACTTTATTTTATCATTCAGCATATTATATAGCTCATAACAGAATAATCATCTCCTTTCTTCATGTGTCTTCCCCAAGTTCCTGTGAGTTCTAGAGCAAATCACTTTCTCACGCTTTCCTTTTAAAGATAAAGGTATTATAACAAATTTGTGTTTGTGATATGTTTGACATAGATTTACTGTGGCATTAGGGGACAGAGGAAAATTATGCTGTCAGAACAGTTGGTGAGAGACAGCATGAAAATTACTGAAAGGGTTAACAAATAGTGCACCATGGTAAAACAAGGTCTCAAGTGGGGGGCGAGAAATGTTATTTAAGTAGGTCTTCTGTTTATAGTAAAGAGAGCTTTCAAAAAATCATAGAGAATCTGAGTCAGAAGGGACATGTGTCACCTAGAGCTATTTAATGTCACCTGTTCACTTTTCAGGTCTTGGCAAGCATCATGAAGAATCCATAACTCATTTATTGACAGCATTCCTTGACCTTTGGTACGAGAAGATGTTTCTGGGACATGTGATACAAGGCTCATCATTTGGTTCTCTTTCTAGACTCTATGAAATCTACTTCTTTTACTATGCCAGGCATTGAAATTAAGTACATATGTCAGTGTATATTAGCTGAGTCACTGCTGAGGACAAGAGTGGAGAGAAATCCTAAATCTGAGGAGACAGCATGAGTTTCCAGTTTCAGGAGTGAGTGAGTTCTCTGAGAGGTTGGGGGGCTCTTTGTACACCAAATACAGATTCAAACAGAGACTCTTTCTTTCTGTGCACTTCCAGAAAACACTCAGCAAAGAGGAGAGGGGTGCCAGAGCCCCACACCTCTGCCTAGGAATCTTCCTGAAGTCGCAGAGAACCAAGAAATGCCTTTCTAAGGAGTAAGAGCCCACCTAACGTCCAAGTCACCACTCTGAACCTACACATGCCAGTTGTTGAGATCAGCAAACATCACGCTCAGTAACTCTAAGTGGGGGACACAGCAGGGGAGAGAGGAAACCAAACCTCTGCTGCTCTCTGTCCTGCTCTGGGCTGTGCTGTGGTCTAAAGGGGCCGAGGAAGCCCTACTTCAGCTCCAGACCACCTTTTAGGGCTGTGGAAGAGTAATTCACAGATCAGACAATCAGCATGTGACGCTTGGCTTGTCATCTCACTAGAATATTTCTAAAAAGCACTGAGAAGTGTCATTAATATACAGAATTATAATAACTACAGACCCCATGACAAGCCAGTGTTGGCCAGTTCATCGCACAGCACCTATATGCCAACTAAAACCACACTAACGAAGACGAACAGGTAAGCAATTACAGGATTCATTAAAAAACTCCATGTGCCAGAACCAAGTGAATCCAAGCATTAGCCCTGCTCTTGGGGTGGTATTGGTCCATTCCTCTTTACTGTTATGAGACCTTGGTGGCATTTGATAGGAAAGATCTTGGTTATTAAATAGTACAGCACAATGACAGCTTTGCCTGCTGTGTGACAGCCTCATACAGATGCTTTTATCAGGTGACAGCACAGCCACCTCTCAGCATGGTTGGGAAGGCCACCTGACCCCCTGCGGTGGACAGTCCCCCCACCCAGGTCTAGCTGACAGCAGGGAAGCAGAGCTACTGAGCACCGTCACTGAATTCAGCTTGAATCAATGCACACTGCCTGCATATCTCCTGTGCCCATGGTTAGATTATTAAAGAAAGAAAGAAGAAGCACAATAGCAAATCCATTCTCTCTAGAACCCTTCACCCATTTACTGTGTTCCAACCGGGAGCCAGAAGAAAATGTTTGTCATCTTTTTAAAAAAACATTACCAATGAATTCATGAGGAATGAGCCTCTCTGAGAATATGCCCGGGGCAAAACTGTGCTGGGCAGTGGATCTGGGGACAGCATGGGATACACAGTTATACTGCCTGACTCGCTGAATGGGGACCAGGGACTGAGCACCTCCACTTCTTCATAACACTGGCTACTTTATACAGTTGCTATAAGAAGTCAATTCAAAAATAATTTCTTAAAAGAATGTTCAACCAATATTTGTTGTAGTAGCATTGGTGGTGATCGAGTTGAATTAGGGAAACATGCATAAGCACAGGTTAAAACCTACAGTCCCAAAGTTGGAGTGCCACAAGCCCACCAAGGGGGGAGATGGGTTTTGAATGTGAGCATCAGAAAATTCTTCTTCGCTTGAATTGGGACCCATTAGTCAAAGTTCTTTGATTTTTTAAATATAGTAAACAATTTAAACTATGCACATGTACAATGTTGATAAAGCCAAAAGCTGATGCAGAACTGACTGAAGCAGATGAGACTTTGCCATTCCTAACTCACTGCTCTACACCCCAGCTGGTGTCCATTTCTCCACTCCCTGGTCAACCACACCCAACCCTGGCGCAGCTTTAGCCACTACCAGTAGTGCCATCACCCACAAACTTCAGATAGTGAAATGTGCTCATTAAAGCCTCACGGAGATGAAATAAGAAACTTGTTGGTGATTCCAAAGGAAATGAAAACCGCTTTCTCGTTCTGGTTAGCAAACTACCGTTTCCTAAAAGCACCAAGGTGAATGAAAAGTCAACTGAGGTCATTAAAATGAGTCTTTCTACATTTCAGTTATTAAAAAACTCAGTCTGTGACTCTTCACCAACTGAGTAAAATTGTAAGTAGGAGAAAAATTAAAAAAAAAAACAACTCAATGTGACTTAAATACAAAGGATGATGAGAGATTTTCAGGTAGGTCATGAACTTGGATCAGAACTGAAGTGTCTTCATTGTTGCACTGACCATAACTTCTTTGCTTTATTGAGACATAATTGATGCACAAAACATTATACATATTTAATGTGCACATATTGATGCATCTGGACCTATGTATATGCCTATAGTACTATCATCAGGACCAAAGGCCAAACCTCTTCCTCATCTCCAAAGATTTAGGTTACTTCACACGAGACCTGTCCTCCTCTTGTTTCAAAATGCTCACCACTGTACTGTTGACCATAGACACTGTGTTGTACAACAGACCTCCAGAGCTCACTCTGCTTGCACAACAGAGACTTTCTACTTCCTGAAGAATAGTCCTTCCTTTACCCATCCCTGATCATAATTTTTCAAACACAAAATTAGGATCCACTTTCTGAATGCACTTATGAGGATAATAGCAAAAATAGTGGTTGAAAACCCTGCAGAAATGTTTGATTTATCTACAGACAATAATAGAATGCCCAATAAAATTTAATTCCACATTATTTATACTCAGTACTGTCAGACTGTAAAAGTTCTGCTAATCAGAAAGGTAGAACCTACACTAGTAAAACAAGTCAAGAGAATCCAGGATTCAACATTGTCAAGTTCTTTCTCATATTGCAAAGCAAGGAATTTTTTTTCTCAAAACAATGAGGGAGATGTCCTTGTTATGATTGGAAACCTAATTGCTAAGAGAAGTATGTGATCTTAATGAAACTACCCACATTTTATTCTAAAAATATGAAGAATGTTAATCATTTCATCTTTGATGTAGGCTAGAACCATGGACTAAATTCCAAAAAAGAAAACATGTGATGTACTCATCCTGTTGGGATTTGACCAGTTGTGTGTGAAGACCCATGACAACACTCTGACTTATTACAAGAGACGTTTATCCACCTCGTACTCTGGACTAGTTAACCATGGAGAGCAGCACTGAATCATCATTAAGAGTGTTAGAGGTGGGCACAGTGGCTTTGGCTCTGACAGAGGGGAAGTTCATCTTCTGAACTCTTACCAAGTTACCAACGCTCTGTGTTCACTTGTAAGGGCCCAGGGGGTTTCACATAACACAGATGGGCACAGAGGAGAAAGGTTCTGATTAATTGGGAAAGGCTTTTTTCCAGCAAGGAGAGTGAATTTTTCCATTAAAATGGGTGGAAATTCACTTCTCCAGTCCCTTCCGCTGATTGTCCTAATGGACAGAGCCTCATTAAGTGGAACTAAGACAAAACCATGCTGAGCAGAAAGGAAAAAATGACCAATTAGGAGAAAATGGGGGCTGTGAGCCGCAGAACTGCTGCTTGGGATCTACCCTGCTCCTTCATTTGGGTCAGTCTTAATGATCAGATTCCAGTTTGCGGCCTAACATCTTGATTTACCTATTTCTGAGAAGACAAATTCCACCACTGAGGAATACATTGTTTATCACAAATGTCCACAGGATTGGCACTGTGCTGATGGGGTAATAATAACCAGAATACAAACAGGAAATCTTTGATCCTTGAGCCCAGAACCATTTCCTCTGCCAGTGAGGACCTGTCCAGGATCGCACATGGCCTCTGAATTCTTGAATGACCATGCAGACGTTGCCAACGATTCCTACTTTCCATCAGGTGGGAGAGCACCGGAAATTTCCTACTGCAGTGATTTGCTTTATGAAGAGCACAGGAGGACCACATCGCCCCAGGTCCCATGGTACCCCCAATCCATTCAGCAACAAAGCCCACTCCACAGACACCCTCCCTTGGCAGTCAACAAAGCATGAAGGTGTGGGGCTCCGTGCACCCCAAGGGAAAAGGAGCTGAACATCTGAACACGGCTGAGTCCAGCCCTGGTCAGCACCAGCCCCGTCCCTCAGGATGTACAACTTGGCCCGAGGAGGCCTCACCCTGCCATAGTTTTCCTCTTTCCAAATCAGACACCATCTCTGGTAGAGAAATTCAGTATCTCCCCCAATTCATCAACCCAAATCAAAGAGCACGCACACGGCACAGCCATTTGAAGGGAGAACTTTGAAAGATGCGTGTGTCGCTGTGTTGGTTGGGAGCTGCGAGTGCAGATGGCAGGAAACCACACACAAGGAGAGGAGAGGAACCGGGAGAGCCTTCCAGCCACTATTCAGGCCGGTGCCTGTGTGAGGAGAGAAGGGAGGCGAGGGGGAAGAACCTGGGCTGCGGGCCAGTGTGGAACACCTCACCCCGAGAGGGGGAGAACCTGAGCCGCACAGCTGCTTACTTCAGGAACCCTACACCCGGCAGGAATGACCGCTTCAAGGCCCCACCACGCTCTGGCATTGGCTGGGAGCAGCTCCAGGGGAGGATAGTGGACCAAGGGCATGGCCAGGGGGACTGTCCGTTGGCCTAGGTGGCTCTGAGGGGAGAGGAGTGGAGCACGATGGTGACCTCTGTCGTGAGGATCTTGGTCTTGCAGTTCAGCACTAATTTCTCGGCCTCTGGCCACGGTACCAGATGTTCTCCGGGGAAACCACAACCCCGTTCTGGTCCATCTGGCTTGGGGGACGCTGACTTAGCTTGGCCCTCTCCATGCAGGTGTGAGTGAAGGACCTTGACAATCAGCTCCTGGTCTGCCTCCACCATGGGGGATGATGAAGGGCTGGCCGAGGGCCCAGAGGGCCCAGAGGGCTCCAGGGCTTTGGCTGGGAATTCAGGAAGCTCAGACTCCGTCCTTCAGCTGAGGGAGAGAGAGCAAGGTGGATCTGCTGGTGCGAGCTTGACATCACAGGGAAGCCCAGAGGGAGAAGAGCAGACTCAGGAAACAGAGGAAGTGAAGTGAAGAGACTGTGATGGATGCATCCAGTGATGCTCAGGGGCAGGATTCACCCCGTCCCCGAGCCCTCAAATGCATCAGATCAGTGAAGGTGCAATATTATTCAACTGTCCCAAGGAATGACTTTTGCTGACTATAATTAATCTTCATGTTCAAATGTCTTCATGAGGACAAGGTGCCCCAGTTCTCACTTGTCCTTTCTTGCCAACTCCAGGGCCCAGTTTTTGCTAAGTCATTCAATTAATGAGCCAGTACGTCCCCTTTTCTGTTTAAGTTAGAATTTCTGTCACTTGCCTCCGTGAGTTTGGGTTGATAAAACTACTTTCACCAATAGTTTTGAATCATAGTCTGATTCTTTTGTAGCAAATTGAGAATACAATTTCAGGAACTTTTTTAAAAATCTAGATTACATTTACATTATTTATGAAATCAATGCCGCAGGAAATTTACTTAGAATTGTTAATGATGTCGTCCATATCTGCTGGGGCCTAGCAATTACACCAGTTAATATAATAGAGGGTTTAATGTGCAAGGTCACTAACTAGGTCTAAAGATCCAGTAACCACTAACTGAAGAGACAGGAAGTGAACACTAAGGCATCCTATAAGACCTCTGACCCAGGAGAGGGGATGGGAAGAGACGGGGGTCCTGCAGCTTGGAGGCTTGCCACAGTGCTTTCTGGGTTCACCCGGGCAGACCCTACACATGGTGGGATTTTCTTCCTTTTTGAGGCTGTATAGGATACCATTGAGTGTGCACACCATGTTTTCTTCATGCATTCATCTGTTGATGGACTCAGGTGACTTCAGTATCTTGGCTGCTGTGACCAATGCCACAAAGGACAAGGGAGTGCAGGTATCTTTTCAGCATGCTGATTTCAATTCCCTTGGATGCAGACCTAGTAGGATTGCTGAGTCATGTGGTTCTGTTTCTAAATTTTTGTGAAAACCCAATCCTATTTTCTCCAGTGGCTGTTCTGATGCACACTCCAACCAACGGTGCATGAGTTCCCTTTCTATTGTTCTAATTAGTTAAACATGACAGTAGAATGCGCTTTGTTACATCATACACAGATGGAGTATAATTTCTCATTCTCCTGGTTGTACATGATGTAGAATCCCACTGGTCATATAGTGATATTCATACATAGGGTAATAATGTCTGATTCATTCCACTATCCTTCCTACCACCATACCCTTCCCCTCCCTTCACTCCTGTCTACCTAGTATAAAGTAAATCCTAGCCCCCACCCCAATTATGAATTAGTATCTGCATATCAGAGAAAACATTTGGCATTTGGTTTTTTGGGGATTGGCTTATTTCACTTAGCGTGATATTCTCTAGCTCCATCCATTTACTGGCAAATGCCGTAATTTCACTCTTCTTTAAGGCTGAGTGATAGTCCATCTTGTGTGTGTGTGTGTGTGTGTGTGTATCACATTGTCTTTTACCACTCATTTGCTAAAGGGCACCCAGGTTGGTTCCATAGTTTAGCTATTGTGAGTTGAGCTGCTATAAAGATGGATGTGGCTGTATCACTGTAATACACTAATTTTAAGTCCCTTGGGTATAAACTGAGGAGTGGGATAGCTGGGTCAAATGGAGGTTCCTTTTTTACCCATTGACCCCAACACTCACCTTCTGTTTGATAATCACCATTCTAACAGGGGTGAGATGATATCTCATTGTGGTTATAATTTACGTTTCTTTCACCCTCAGTGATGATGACCACTTTCTATGTATCTGTTGGTCATCTGTATGGCTTCCCTTGAGAAATGTCTATTCGAGTTCATTGCCCATTATGCTAAGTGAAATTAGCCAGGTTCGGGAAGACAAATACCAGTGACTCCACATACACGTCAGTCTAAAAACGTCAGACTCCACAAAGCGGAGCAGACGCCGAAAAGCTGAAAGCAGGAGGGTGGGCACCGGGGCTGGGTGGAGGGAAGCTGTTGATGGAGGACTGCAACATCTCAGGCACATGGAATGGGCTTCGTTGATCTAGGCCACAGAACACTGACTGTAATGAATCATAATGCATTTTATATTTCAAACTGCTGAAAGAATAGGTTTTAAATACGTTCACCACTAAAATAATAAGTATATGAGGTAATGGATTTGTTAACTTGATTTAATAAATCTACATTATAAACACATATCAAACTTTTACGTTTACCTCATAAATATATAATGTGTGCAATTACTATTTGTGAATTTTTAAAAACATGGAGGCTGGGGAGGAGGGGCCTTGAGAAACTGAAACTAAGACCCCAGATCAGGGTCCATCTGCAAAGCACAGAGTTTGCATGTCTAATGCAAACATCATTTAGCATTTTGGCACATGTAGATGTCATGATTTTACTCAAGTAAAAATGTGTTATTTTTGTTTGGAGTGAAGCAGAAAGGGTCTCTACATTTCACAAGTTGATTCCAGTAGCAGACATCTCTCATTTTGCCAAGCACCGGGACGGCGGCAGCAGGGTGGCTGCTGACCCGTGCTGGGGTCTCTGGGAAGGGTGTGGAAAAGCTAACACAGCCAGGGTTGGAAGAAAACTGTAAACTCCGTTTCACTCCTAGGAAGAATCTCCACCACCATGTGAAGAAGTGGGCTGGTTAAAGGTCATAGAAATGAAACTTGCAGGAACCAGTCCCATCTTCCTCCTCCTGTCTCCCAGGCTTTCTAGAACCTTCTATTGGCAAAGGACTGTCATGGCTTCCAGTGAGCAGAACAAGTGTGGCCTTGGAACCCAGCATCAATAACTTAACACCAGAGTGTCAGCCACCCGGGGTGCACAGTGGGGCTGCCGCCATTTTCAGTATCAAGAATTGACTGCCACTAGATTAAAAAATAAAGTGGGGAGAGTGGTCTCCTCTTCTTCAGTAGAAGCAATGCATACTTAGTCTCTTTAACCCCTGTCAACTCAAGCAGAAGATCACGATACAGCAGATTCCTTAAATTATTGTCTTTACATTCAGTAAAATTTTTGAAGGATAACTATACTTTAAAGTCCTACAAGAAAGAGTGCTTTAAAATTTGCTTTGTGTTTTGTGCCTCAAAAGATCCGTTTGCCATGTTTCTGGGAGACAGGCATGACACAGCATGTGGGTTGTGGGTTGGTTAGCTATCTAAACTTGGTTGGTTAGATATCTAAACCTGTGTGGTTTAGATGAGTATAAATGGTTTTTTGAAGTCCACCTAATTTGGCAATTGAATTCTCACTTCTCATGGTGAATTTCAATGATGAAGGACAATGGGACGGGCTATTCAGAGTTTCAGAGCATATGTATGGTGTCCAAGCCCCTGAAGTCAGGAGACACTCTTTTGGGGACTCCAGGCCCAGGGTTTGCTAGGACATCAGCAATCTCAAGCATTTCATTTGGTGACTTCTGTTGCCCTTCATTTCAATCACAGTAGGTGTCAAACAATTATTTTCCATGGTAGTCAGGAATTTTGATCTCTAAACACTGCAATTTTGTTTCAAAGAATTTATAGGGTTATGAACTTTGCTCTAACCTCCTATGTGCTGAAGAACTGATAACACACAGCTTGTTTCCTATAATGCCAAGACCGATGGTTCAGTGCTATGGGGATTTCAAAGTTATTTGCCTCCTAGTGTTTCAAAACATTGGAGTTTTCATTCTAATTTGATTCAAGGTCAAATGTCTATCTGTTTTAAAATTGTAAGATTCCTTAGGATTTCCTGGAGGTTGAGTTGTGTTGTTCACAAATATATTCTGAAACAAGGAACACTTTTGAAAACCTTCCCTAAGCATCAGCGACAACAAGAACCTATTAAGCTCACACTCCAGACAAGACACTGGCTAAGCTCTGGGGACCCAAGGTGTGTGACTCAGTGACCACACCCAAAGACAAGACCATCCAGTTGATAACCTGAGATAAGACGATTTCATTTCAGAAGATTGTGAACTACAGAAGCTGACTGCGCTGAACAGAGGATGAGTTCCAGACAAGTTTGGCAATCGAATCTGTCTTCTGCCTTGAAAACTGCAAATCAGCTGATTTCTGAAGTTAATTTTGAGCAAGATGCAGTTCCTGTGACAATGTCATCTTGTGCCTGAAATGAGCTGAGATTATCTTAAGTCATCGATCCCAAGCTCCTTGAGGGCAGAAGCATCAGAGAAGGTCTTCAGAGGTCCGCCTGACTCTACAACCTGCACCTGCTTACAGTACAACCTGCACCTGCTTACAGTACAACCTGCACCTGCCTACAGACCAGGATGTTGTCACAGAGTCTTACGGCACAATCGAGGCATCTGTGAATACCGTGTGTACACGTTGGGTCAAACTCCCCAGAGCAAATTATAACCATCAGCCTTCTCTGACGCTCAAGGGACTGTCACTCTGGAAGCTCTTTCTGGTCTGAAATCTTCCATGTAATGAATGCACATGATTCACTTGAAACTCAGAGATAGATCAGCTTATTTATTAGAGACAGTGGCAGCCAGGCACTGGGACAGCAAAGCTGTCTTACCTGACCTATATTTCCCCTTCCTTGGCATTATCACACTGGATGAACCAACTGAAGAAATAAGAGCTCTCTCCCACACAGCCCGCCACCAGCAAATTCTCAGCACAGGAGGGAGAACCTGCTCCCTCAAGGACACTCACATGACCAGAGCTAGGGATCAGAGTCCTCTCGGATCTTGCTGCATATGGTCAGTCCAGCATGTCATTTTTGCCAAAAGCCAGTGTTTAGCCCACGGCCAGCACAGGCTTCATAAATGAAGGTTCAGCTACGTGAGAAATCCAAAGGGAGTTTGAATTAAAGAGTCAGACTCTAATTACCTTTAAACCAGCTCCAGGATGGCTTCTCCAACCTCCAGCCTCCAGCTACCTATTAGGGTAGTGGGGTTTACTGAAGAGGCTAGAGAGAGAGAGAGAAAGAGAGAGAACACGCCAGGGAGTGGACTTTTATTGGGGAACAAAAAAATTCTGGGAAAAATCCCACCCAATGAAGATTAAGGGGGGGTGGGCAGTGTCCTAAGGCCAGATGTAAAGATTGGGTGTTCAGGGGCAGTGGCCAGACATGCCTCCACACGGACAAGCCCTCGGACCTGAGAAGGTCCAAGGAGGTAATCAAGTCACGTGCGAGCATGGCCTCCCACACCAGTGTCCACAAGCCTCCCCTCTAACCTCCTCAGAAAGGAATTGCCCAGAGCCACCATTAAAAGCGTGATGTGAAGAGAAGAGCTGGCGAACGCAAGTCACTAAGAGCTCATGGACCAAGACTGTTTGCTCAGCCCCCTTGGACACTTTTGCCATGAGAGGCACCCTTCAGGGGCAACATGGGGACAGAAGTTGGGATGTTCCCATTTCTGCATTTTGTTGGCCCAGGCTGTGTATATTCTGGCCCTCTCAGTTGTTAGGGTCTATAAACAAGTCTGGATGGCGCCTGGCATTTTGCCAGAGGGAGTGGTTTGCGAAGTAACGCCAGCGAGCCATTAAGTGTGGAGATTCCTTATTGGTTGACTGCTGTATCTAGTTTATGTTAATTAAGATAAGCTGTGTGGAATGTATATTGCCGCAGTGCGGCTGGGCACACAATCACGAGCCACCACACAGCTTGTAGATTCAAACAGCAACTCTTTATTCCCGAACTCACACCAGCCGTCTACAATCACGTTCTGGGGAAATCCACGTTCTCTGCCCAAATCCACCCCCACTGGGCTTCTGTCTCCCAAAAAATACTGTCTGAATCCCGTGAGAACTCAAGGGGAACTCAGGCAGCAGGATACGCCCTATTCCCAGCAGGAATAACCTTAAACCTGGAACCACCCTAAAACCTGGATTGTCCTAAACCGGGAATGCCCTAAACCCGGATTATCCTAAACCGGGAACACCCTAAACCCGGATCCGCCCTGGTCCTTGAGCAAGGTCACCTTAGATGCAATGTCACTGCAAAATGTCCTATTTCCACGAGTCCTTCCACTAAGCAACATGGGGTACGCTGGCAAGGAAATTGTCATACCTACTTGGCTAATGGCTCCCAGCAGTATATATACCCCTCCGGTCCTACAATAAACGGCTCCTACTCCTGCTGTATCAATCTACACACAAGGTGCTCGTCACCCCCCGGTTATTTTGCTGCAGCCGGACTGCGGCACTCACTCATTATCGATGCAAAGTTGGAGAGTTTCCCTACTGATAATGATATGAAATAATTTAAATTAATGCACAGGCACTCATGTTTTACAAAAATGTGTTCACATTCAACTTCCACAAGCATCATACAACATTATTACTTCCAAAGTGACCCAACGTGGGAACTCTCTTTTGGCAAAGAAAAAAAAAAAAAAAAAGAGGAAACACTGAAAACCTGAAACAATTAGATTACCAGAGTGGGCCAAGAAAGCCAAGTTGTTGGTGTGAGGTACCTGCTGTGAAAACGTCCAGCATTCCCTTGGCTGTGTCCAGCGGGTGATGGCTCGGTGCACCATGACGCCCTGGGGCCTTGGGACACAGATACACAGCAGCCTTGTGCCCCGAGCAGGCATCCTGCTCTGCTTCCCGGATAACACAGTTCAATCATCTGGGCCAGCTTACAAGGCTCAGGTGGCTCCCCAACAACAGTGGCCCTGACAACTTGACCTTATAACAAGGAGTAGTGATCTTATGACAGGTGTCATCCTCTTTTGAACTGCAAAGATAATCATAGAATTGATTAGTAGCCACGAGAAGCAGCCAGGTGACAAGACACCTCATGCTCAATTCTAAATATTGCCAGAATACACTGCCAACACGCAGACTTAAATGCACTCAGATACTCAAGAACAGAGGTTCACCCATGGTACCCCAGGCCTGGACCAGCCACCTCTCTGATGCAGAAAATACCTAAGGGATCTCATTCAGCTGGTGGGGTGGGCAGGTGGGTGAAGATGCCAAGGTATGCTCCTGTCTGGCCAACCAAGTATAATTTTGGCAGTGAATTGCAATAGCAGATAGAAGTCCAAGCAAGCTGTCAGCAGAGAGGGTCATTTTGATGTGGACAGTGGCCAGCAGAGAGCCAGGATGAGGGCTGCCGCTGGGAAACCGCCAGACACAGAGCATCAGCAGAACATCAGCTCTGAGCAGTATGCAAGACTTGGCAGGCTCCTCTGGAAACAGGAGCTGGACTACAGTCTCTAGAAGGGGGAACAGCCTTAAAAAGACGGGCTTCATCCCACATGGGAGTCAGAGTGCTAGATCAGTTAGTGTAACAGACATGGCCCTGGCCTGGGCAGCAGTGGCTAATGATGAACCATGGTGGTAAAGAGGCTTAGAACCAGACCTCTGGGCTAGGTGACCAGTCCAGATACAAATGTCTATGTGGCTGACAGTGAACACCACCCAAACCTGTGACATTCCCCTCCCATGGTAAATAAGCATCACTGAGAGATGGCTTTCTGGCCAGGGACCCTGTCCATCAGGCCAGAGTGTATCTGAAAGGAGCCATGTGAATGGAAAGCAAGGAAAGGTGTGTGTGTGCCTTCCTGTTCAAGGGGAAAAGCTGCACGCCAATCACCCCCCCCCCTTCTCCCTCTGTCAGCTGGAAGTAGAGAGCTGTAGATTGACAGAGTCTAGGACCCTGAACTCTTGCAGAGGAAAGCTGCCACCAGACCAGGAACAATGGACCAGGGAGAAAGGAATAATCACTTGGGCACGGAAAGCTCCTTAAATGTGGGGCTTGTTTGTTATAGCAGCTGGTATTTCCTAACTAATAGATCCATGATAAGACCAGACAGAGTGGTGACCCCTGGATCACAGATCGCAACCCGTTAGCTGCCTCTTCTTCTGTCAACCACAACAGAATATGAGGTTGAAGACTTCATGGGTTCCATTCTTCTGATGCACCAAGGGCCCTTTCCTATCTCCGCCCTCCTTCTAGTGGCTACAGATGTGAGTCAGCCACTTTGCACCCAGGAAAGCCTGCTTGAAGCCAGGTCTGAGGGCTCTCAGGGACTCCCATCCAAGGCCACCATGCTGTGGTGCTCTCGGCACCAACTCTGCATTTTGACACTCTGTTGTCAGACTGCAAGCCTGAATCTCATTCTCTTTTATCTGGGTCATTTTTAAGTCCTACACCCCTGTTGTGATCTCCTCCCATGCCTGCATGGGATTCTGTACACCAACTGGCAGCCTGGTTAACCCCAAACCAATCTTCCCGTCCCCTGGGGCTAACAGAGTTATGTAGCAAGGTAGATAGAACTCACCTTTCAAGTCACACAATCTTGGGTCTGAGTTATAGCCATTTGCCCCTTAGGGACCATACCAAGTTTCTAGTGCAATTGCATATCAACCTTTTCATATGAAAAACAGAAATATCATCATCCCTTGATGTGGAGGTTATGTCTGTGGATAGTGCACACGTGAAGAAATGCTCAGTGGCGGCACACATCAGGCACTCTCCAAACTCCATGGCAGGTGCTTTCTCCTCGTCTGCTATCTCATCCCCCCAAATGAGGCTCTAGAAGTTATCTTGTGTCTGATTAGAAATGAAAGTGCTCAGAGCTCATTAAAGCCACACATCTGACCAACAGAAGGTCCTCAAACTGGAGCCCCACATCCACCTCGGGTGCAGCGCTCCCTCCCGGGTACTCTCTCTGTCCTTGAACTTGACTTCTAATTAGACCACTCCAATCTTTTGGTTTTATAGAAAGCCACAGGCTTATAGAAAGATCTCTTAACTTGGAGCTGATAAATCTGATTCTGACACTCTACTGTGTGTGTATGACCTGGCACAAGTTTCTTGGCACTTCAGTTTCTTCCCAAGAAAAGTGAGTAAGTCAGATGGACTGTGAAGAAAATGGCCTCCCAAGTGTAAGTCTGCATGACTGTGAGCTGTTCTGCTCAACTATCCTGCCTTGTTTCCTCTTCCAGTTTGACCAAACCGCAGCCATCTGTGAACTAAACTTGATGTTTTCCTAATGTTGTCTGCAAGCCCTGGCAAAACCATTGCACTTCCCCTTTGCTGAAGCCATTCAATGTGAGGATGAAGCCTGTTCTCATTCCCCTCTGTGCCTGTGGCCCTGTTGTAGGTAACAAGTTTTGCCATCTGCTCTGGTCATCTACAGCATAACAACTCACTCAAAGCTTAGTAGCTTAGAAAACATAGTTCCCTCTCTGGGTCAGGAACTTAGGAATCACTCAGTTGCGCTCATTTGGAATCTCCCATGCAGTTGTAGTAAGATGTTGGCCAAGCTGTATTTATCCGATGACCTCAATGTCTGGGGGTTGAGATGCTTACTCATCTGGTTGTCACCAGAGAGGAACCTCAGGTCCTATCCATGTAGCTTCTCCATAGAACTTCTTGGGCTTCCAGAGTATAGAAGACATTCCAAGAAGGGGCCTCCCAAGGGAGTGTTTTGAGTGTGAACATCCTGGAAGAATAGAAATGGAGGCCACACAGTCTGTTATGACGGGCTATATATGTCCCAAGACATTACTTCCACTGTATCCTCATGGTCCAGAAAGTCATGAATGCAGTTCATATTTAGAAGGAGAGAAAAATCATGGCACCTCTCAAAGGAAAGAGTAGCAAAGGTTTTGTGGCCATCTCTGACCTCCATATCATCCTTGCTACAAAGCATCCACTGAATCAACCGTTTAAGTAAATGATGATGGATTCAGGATCCATCAAAATCTTCAAGATCCCAATTTCACCCATGAAAATGAATTTGCCCCAAGCTCAGAGAGTCCCTGCTGTTATAAGGAGCATGGAGCCTCCCTCCACTCATAAGTCCATTCTCTCTAACGTGGTGCCCCTCCCCACCACTCCCCATCCTCAGCAGTACCACATAGACCTGCCAGTTCCAATACAAGGAGCCATGATTCTGTCACTTGAGCCAACACTGAACTTCAAGGGTAGCTTCTAAGAGGTGCTTCAAAGAGCACCTTTGAACATTCCATAATAAGTTAGAGCAGTTCTGGAAATGCCTGATGGCTATGTTTTCTATTAATGTTGGACTAATTTCTACAAATTTGTAGACATGTTGCTATCTAAGCATAATATCAACATTGAGTTGACCCTTCTTTCTGTCTCACACCCCAGGATGCCTATCTTATTTGGAAAAAGGAGTATAAGAAATTAGAAACCTCAATGAACTATTAGACATTTAAACCAGCTCAAAATTTGTTCTAGAAACTCTTGACACAGGTAATCTAAATGTTGGACTTTGGTGACCCCATACTTGATCCAGATAAGAGAAAGGGCCATTGGAGAGAAACCATCCTGACACTCTGATAAAGATGGAAGCATGACTGTTGGCTCTCCTCTGTCCCACTCCATCACATGCATAATGGGAAGACCACCTCTGAGCAAGACCATGCACTGCTGAACACTCCCCTTGTGTGTCCACTGTGTTCTCCTTTCTAAATATTTGGATAACGTTTCCATATAGTGGGGCATTTCTTCTAAATTCATGGTCAATGTTGATATTATGCTTAGATAGCAACATCTCTACAAATTTGTAGAAATTAATTCATCATTAATAGAAAATTTAGCCACCAGGCATTTCCAGAACTGCACTAACTTATTGTGGAATGTTCTAACTTTGTTATTCATTCAACCTCTTCAACACAATCATGGACAATTTACACTTTGCAAGAGACATAGTTCTCTAAAATGCATGTATCACTATCCTAAGCTCCTCTGCCTTTCTCAACATTTATAGTTTGGTCTAGTTAAGACCAGGACCACATTTGGTCATCTGGTATTACAGCGCTTCCCAGCATTTTCTGCTTTATTTCATGGTACCCAGAGGAAATCATATTTGTCCAGCTTGTTGACATAGATGTTAGGGCTGCTGACAGCAGAAACTAATAGACGTGAGGCTCTGAGCTGATAGCAGCACAAGGGTTGGAAAGCTCAGTTTTGGAAAATGCTCTTGGGGAGCATTGACCACATAAGAGAAGTAAGTGCCAGTGTGCTGAGCTCTGTGCCAGGTGTAAAGGACCCAGATACACTGTGGCAATGTCAGACATCTTTAAAGAGTTCTGGGACCTGGGAGAAGATGGCCGCTGCGTACGGGGGTTGCTGAAGTGCTGAGCGTGGTGCTCAAAGCAGTGGCTTTAATAGAGATTTCGCACAGTCTCTTAGAGCTTTCACCATTAATCTGTAGCGGACCACTTTGCCAAGGAGCAGGAAGAACAAAGAAATCAAAAAAGAGACGCTTGGATGCTCAGAGCCGCGGGCGCTTTGCTCCCATCTGCTTCCTCTTTCGCTTCGCTCCGGGCGGAGAAGCTGAATGTGTAATCAGCAGTGGATTGTAAGTACCCGAGGCAAAGAAAGCTCAGTGCGCCCCGCCTTTTTTTTTTTTTCTTTTTTTTTTGAATATTTTTTATACAGGGAGAGTTTGTGGATTGGGATTGTTGGCGGGGCTGTGGTTTCTGTGCCGAAAATCCACCCCGCGGGAGTCCGTCCATTTGCTTTCTGCTTGCTTGTCTTGGTGGCTCTGTATACACGTCCGGCAGCCGCACCTAGAGGTTGGAGCTGGGCTGCGTGCCGCTCCTTTCTCAGGACGCTGGGTTTCTCT
>NW_026000068.1:5123393-5186209 GCF_001458135.2 Marmota marmota marmota | reverse complement strand
TTCCCTGAAGACCTTAAAAGAGCGTACTACAGGGATACTGCTACATCGATGTTCATAGCAGCACAATTCACAATTGCTAGACTGTGGAACCAACCCAGATGCCCTTCAATAGATGAATGGATAAAAAAAATGTGGCATTTATACACCATGGAGTATTACGCAGCACTAAAAAATGACAAAATCATAGAATTTGCACGGAAATGGATGGCACTAGAGCAGATTATGCTTAGTGAAGCTAGCCAATCCCTAAAAAACAAATACCAAATGTCTTCTTTGATATAATGAGAGCAACTAAGAACAGAGCAGGGAGGAAGAGCAGGAAGAAAAGATTAACATTAAACAGATACATGAGGTGGGATGGAAAGGGAGAGAAAAGGGAAATTGCATGGTAATGGAGGGAGACCCTCATTGTTATACAAAATTACATATAAGAGGTTGTGAGGGGAATGGGAAAATAAACAAGGAGAAATATGAATTACAGTGGATGGGGTAGAGAGAGAAGATGGGAGGGGAGGGAGGGGGGATGGTAGAGGATAGGAAAGGTAGCAGAATACAACAGTTACTAATAGGGCATTATGTAAAAATGTGGATGTGTAACCGATGTGATTCTGCAATCTGTATTTGGGGTAAAATTGGGAGTTCATAACCAACTTGAATCTAATGTATGAAATATGATATGTCAAGAGCTTTATAATGTTTTTCAACAACCAATAAAAAAAAATTTAAAAAAAAATAAATAAATAAAGAGTTCTGGTACGACTGGGGACATTGGAATGGTCATAATGAGGGGATATATAAATGAAATGGATTAAAACTATGAAAGTAAAATGCACAGCACAGGTCATAGTAAAATGTGTATTAAGCTGAAAGTAATTTCTCCATGATCCTGTGACAATTTGGAGGTCAAACCCAAGAGTGGTGTAAGAAACGTATGGTGAATGAGCCGGACTTGACAAGGAGACCTTAGGCAGCATGCTCAGCATTTGGATAGAAACAGAGGAGATGATCCAGGTGACAATAATGGCATCCGTGACAATGTGAGTTGTGGAATGGACATCACCCATGGCCTTTCTGCAGATGTGGAAAAGACCTCTGGCTAGGTATTGAATGAGATTCTGTTTGTGAAATTCCTTTGCAAATCCCAAAGCACCTATCGCTGTAAGGCAGAACTGGGGACATTTTCCTTATAGCATCAGGGGCTATTGTGAACACCCAAGTTAACCCCACCTTTCCCTTCTGCCAGGTGTACAATGGTACCCAAGTTGCTCATACCATCACAGCCTCAGTTTCCTTGGGTGCATAAGACTCTGGGGAGTAGGGATCCTGAATACAGAATATTTACACAGAGCTTGAAGATGCTTGAAGATCCACTGGGTGCTAGTGGCACCCAGTGCTAATGGCCCTTCTGTGCCATTGCTGTGTCTGTTACCTTCTACTGTAATGGGTGGATACTTCAAGTCAGGGTTGGAAGGAAAGAATCATTTAAAATCCCTGGGTTCTGCCTGCTCCAAGCATCCTAGCTGATTTTATCATCCCTTCTCTTGGGCGGGCATTAGTGAGACTGACGTCTGTGTTTGAACCTTAGCCCCGTGTGGTGGGCTGGCCTATGTGGCTCATCATGGTGCCGCTTAAGCTTGTGTCTGAGCTTCCCAGAGGACCAGCTCATGAGTTCCTCCAGCTCATCTTTTATGACAGAGAAGCTTGGAAAAATTAAGACAGTCCTATAATAGCCTGAGAAAACAAATGGTCTGATGAATCAAACCCCTAATACATTTTTGTGGGGTTTGTGGGATTTCTGTGAAGCTTTACCAATTTGGAAATGGCAGACAACCACCTTGACTTGGTCAATAATTATAAGTGATTATTTTTAAAAATCAAAGTCCACTTTAAGGTTTTTAGAATAAGCCCATTTGAAATCTTGAGGTAATGCTGATTTTCATGTCTTATTATATTCACTTAATAGCATTTTGCCTCATACACTGAGTTTTCCCAAATTATGACTCACTCAAATTTTTACTACAATTTTACTATTTTCAAATATGGTGCAAATTCTTCTGCAGATTTAGTAACGAAAGAAAGAAAGAAAGAAAGAAAGAACCCAAACCTTCAGATGAATGAATGGACTTCTCTAGTAAGACAAGGGATGACAGCAGAATAGCAGCTACCTTTGATATAATCGTAAAACAGTGAACCCCTGAGCATCTTGTGCACAGTAATGTTCCTCACAAAGTCATGAAACAGGCAGCATCTTCAGTAAATGGTGCTGGGGAAGCTGGATATCCTCGTGCTGAAGATTGAAACTTGTGCAAAATATGCATCTTAAAATGTCAGGGGCTGATAAATTTTCTTCCCTAGGCATTTTGACCATTGGTATATGTGGAGATATATGCCACCCTGTGCAAGAATCAACTCCAAATGGATCAAAGGCCTAAATGTGAGACCTTAAACTCTGAAAATACTAGAAAAGGCCTCAGGGAAACTTCAAAACATTGGTATAGGCGATATTTCTTTGAAATAAGACCCAACAGCACAAAAAACAAAAACCAAAGTAGACAAAGGAGACTACATCAAACCAAAAGTGTATCGAAGTAGAGCTTCGAGAGAACCAGAGGCAACCCAGAGAACAGAAGGAATTATTCATCAACCGAAGGAGCCCCATACAGAATAATCAAGGAACTCTAAACACCTCACAGTAAGAAAACAGGGGGTCCAGATTTAAAATGGGCAAATGATCCCAATAGATGAAGAAGTACAAATGATGAAAAAATATATGAAAAAAAAATGCCCCAAAGAAATGAAATCAATGTACCAAAGAGAAATCTGAATGTCTCTCTTTATTTTAGTACTATTCACAATAGCTAAGACATGGAACTAGTCTCAATGTAGATCAATAGTTGAATGAAAGAATAAAACGTGGTATGCAGAATGGAATATTACTCAGTCATGGAGAAGACTGAAATCCTGCCATTTGCAGCAAAATGGGTGGAAGTAAAATAAACCAGACACAGAAGGACAGGTACCACATGTTCTCTCTCAGATGACCTTTATGTAGAATAATGATTACCAAAGGCTGCGAAATGTGGGAGAGAGAAAAGGGGGTTGGAGAATAGGCACCAAAACAGATATAAAAGTTCTAGTATTCCATAGCACAGAGAGGGACTTCAGTTCAGGAAAACCTATCATACATTTTATGAAACTCTGGAGGAGAGGAACTTAAAGAATCCACATGTAAACAAGAGATAAGGAAAGAGACATGTCAACTACCCTAATTTTGTCAGGGTACAATGAATGTGTTCATGCATTAATCTATTGCATGAAGTCCATGAAAATGTACAACTAGTAAGTGCTAATCAAAAATACAAAAAAGGAGGAGGAAAACATTGATATATACATACTTATCAGTCAACTGTCTACATTGAATCTATCTCCACATAGACCAATGGTCAAAATGCCTAGGGAAGAAAATTTATCAGCCTGACATTTTAAGATGCATATTTTAAACAAAATTTCACTTTGCCTTTTTCTAAACAGTTTTTAGATCATTATACATATTTGAAAGACCGTAAGGCCTGTTGAATTCAACACAAAGTTTAAAAACAAATCCAGAATCCTGGGCTTACAGATGACTCGCCTTGTCCCCCTCTGATGTCTGGAGGACAAAGCTGCCGGCCACAGGAAGCTGTCTGAGGAGGCAGCATGGAGGGGAGCAGGGGCCCGAGGCACCTGGCGTCTCCAGACTCCACTCACTGGGCACCCGTCAGGGCTCCAGTTCAGTTGAACTGACTTCAGTCTCTGGTATCAAAACCATTAAGCACATTGGGAAAATGTTGTGGTTTAGACCTGAGGTGTCCCCAAAAGCTCATGTGAGAGACCCTGCAGGGAAGTTTGGGGGAAACGATTGAGCGAGGAGAGCCTTCACCTGATCAGTGCATTGATCCACTTGAATGGCATCGCTGGTGGGAGCTGGGGGCAGGCAGTCGGTGTGGCTGGAAGAGCAGCTCTTTGGCAGCAGGCCTCTGGGGTTTATGTCTTGTCCCTGGTGAGTGAGGCTCTCTCTGCTTCCCGGTGGCCATGTCCTGAGCCGTTTCCTCTTCTGTCATCGTGTCCTGCCTCACCAGGCCCCACAGCAATGAGATGGCCATTTGTGGGCTGAGACCTCTGAAACTGTGAGCCCCAAATCAACTTTTCCTCCTCTACGTTGTTCTTGTCGAGTCTTTTGGTCCCAACAGAGAAAAAGCGACTCACAGAGGAAACAAGAGCACAGTGTGGATTCACTCTCTAGGAAAAACATCCCTGCAGTTATTTTAAGGAGAAGAGTCAACGGAGCAAATGGAGAACTATTTTTTGTCCTGGAAAAGGCGAGGGCGGGGGGTGGCATGATGGTGCCTAAGCTCTGCAGATGTCAGTAATTTTGGATCTCATTTATTCACTGAGAAAACACAGCACAGCCTCGTTACAGTGGAGAAGGGGTTATTCAAGGCCAGCAGCTACTAGAACTTTGTGCACACACAGCAGAGTACACATAAATATGGAGAGCCATGCCCCAAACGGAAGTCAGGAGCTCTTCCCCAAGTGTCCATGCTCAGAGAAGTGGGAAACCCCGGGCCCCCAAAGCTATGGTCCTCACCGTGGCACAGACACCTGGGAGCCATGTTACACACCTTCTGGAACTCGGCCAGAATTTTGATGGGGAGCACAACTGGCAAAAGTGGCTGTGTAACACAGACTCACAGGGAATATTTTATGTGGGGCTGGGGAGGAGACTGATGCCTTACCCCTGATCTCTGTGCTGATAGAGGGTCCATCAAGTTCTCATGAGGAGAGGACTTGCACAGATGACAGCATTCCAAAAAACCCACCATGCACCATTTTGGGAAATCCTCAAAAACCCACATTTTTGAAATTCGCCTCTGTAAGGAACACAGGCTGTGGGGACAAGCTTGGGTTTGAATTCCTGCTGGATGCTCACTAGCAACATGGCCTCTGGCTGATGGTTCCGTTTCCTTGTGGCGATCATAATGCTCCCTGTGAAACGGCAAGCCACTGCACATGAGGTGCTGGGCACACATGGCAGATGATAAAGATGCCAGTCACCTTTCCCATCACACAAATTCAGAACCCTCAGGAAGAAAGCCAAGCCCAGCATGGAGGCTGTGGGAGTGGAGCAGGCAGCAGCTGTGTCCTGCACACATGCCACCCGGCTGGGCACCCCTATGTACCTATGGGTTCTCCTGGGGCATCGCCCACCTCCCCTGCATCCCAGGTCTTCCCACTACACACCCGCAGAAGGCAGAGGCCAAACCCAATGCTTGATGAGCTAATGACTCCTCCTGTCCTTCTCTGACCTTCCCTCCATCACTGTTTGCCTTCTTAACAAAAGTGTAAGTCAAGAGCAGGGAACTGAAACAACACAGCCTGGCCCATGGCCTCGTACAGGTCAAGGCTGTGGGGGCCCCTATATGTCTTCTAGGTCACATCAGCAAATATGAGGCCTAGAAGAGCAGCTGAAAGGAAAACTCCAACCCACCCACTTCCCAAGGGAACTCAGAGCCCTGGATGATGATGATCCTGTGGCTAGGGATACTGTTGTGAGTGTGGAATTGTCCCTGGTGTGAAGCCAGCCCTCGTGGCTGTGTCATCGTCACTCTGCAGTGGGTTTCACTTGGCAGGAAGCTTCATCTGCACACAGGGCTATAAGCTGGCGGCTCTGTCCACGTGGCACAGGTGAAGAAAGAGGCTGGGATCAGTTGGGAGACACCTGGTGAGGTAAGAAGGTGAGACTCAATGGGGTTTTCCAAATGCCAGTCTAGGGCTCCCCAGGCACACCCGACAGGCTGAAGCTGCTCCCACTGCCCTTGGTGTGCATCCCACACGCCTTTTCTCGCTGGTGCACCCTTGCCGACCACCTCTTTCTCTGCACCCTGCTGACTTCCTCCACCTGCTACCTGCCTAGTCCTGCAACTGAAGCTCATAGTGCAATGGAGTTGTCAGGGAGAAGGTGAGGTCAAATGTCAGAGCTCAAAGGACCAATTAAGAGAAAGACTTTAAAATGATGACAGAAGAGGGGTCCATGCTGTCTCTGTTCCTTCCCACCTTTCTTTCACTTCCTTCTCTCCTTATCCTACACCTAGTGGATCTCTTCTTGCAAAGGAACACGTTGCAGTCTAATTAACTCCAGTGCAGGATGGAAAACGTTAAGCTAGGCCAAGATGCTTTCCTTCTGGTCCCTTGGAGTCTGCTTTTAGACAGAGCAGCCCCCTTTCCCAGATTTCAGCACCACAGAAAGAACCTTAAATAGGAATGCATCTTGCACCTAACAAAGAAGAAAGGAAGGGAGAGAGGAATGAGGGAGGGAAGGAAATTAAAACCTTGTATGTGTCCTAAGCATGACTTTCGTTTAGCTTTTACAATTTTAGGAATTTGAAAACAAACAAGCACCCCTGGGTGTGAGCAGTACCCAAACATGAGCAAGCTCCTGGGCCCTGCACGTGAGGGTCAAGGCCCTGTGTGTATCTCCCACATGGGGTTTGGGGGAGCACATGGCACGCCATGGTCGTTGCAATCTGTATCTGTTAAGTGAGAAAACACCTCACAGTGGTGTAGTCTCACACAAATTCAGCTTAGAAAAAAGGGAGACAAATCTCAGAAGTCCTTTAAAAAATTCCTTGTAGCTAGTTCATCTTCATCAAGCCAAGTACAGAAGCCAACAAGCACAGTTGGAACAAATAGGTTAATAAAACCAAGCCAGATGGCCAGCCATTAATTTTGCTGCTTCTCCGCAGCCGTTACAGATTTATCTTTTAAAGTCTTACACTAATCAGAGTGTAAATTCCCTTGAAGCCATTCAATGTCTCGGTAAATAAGCCAGGCCCGTGAATTTCTAAGAATATTGCACCCACATCAGTCCCTACAGACTTCCCTTCACCCAGTTAGCACCATGAATAATCTGCTGGCTTCAAAACGCCATTCCAAAAAAACGGATTCAGAATTACTGAAATGCTGCCCTCTTTCATTAATTTTGATTCAACTCACTTCAAATGTGTACCCATTAAAATAGGGGTGCAGTGTGCACGTGGGCTCTGCGTGGGAAAGCACGGGCTTCTGGCCCAGAAGGGGTGGCAGGCCACACTTCACATCCCCTGCTCTGCCCCACCGCCACCACCACCACCAGACACAGGAATGACAGTGAATATGCACTCAGGAACACTGGGAGATGACTGAGGTCAGACACCTCTGTGGACCGGAGAGGGGAAAGACTCCAGGGGAGGTGCAGGCTGGTCCTGTCCCTGCTGGCCTCTGGCTCTGAAGGCAGATGGTGACCACGGGAGGTAAAGCCCCTCAAGGTGGGGGCCAAAGCCAAATGTCCAGCTTGAACTCACAGGCATCAGCCCCTACTTCCCACAAAGGAAGGTGAAGCAGGACCTGCGCACTGCGGCGACAAGCTCTGCTTTCCCAGGAAGCACAGAGGAACCCCGTGACCCAGGCTGCTGTGTGACACCGGGGTGTCCAAAGTGGCTGTGGAGGCAGCAGGACAAGTCCGGGTTCTGGATGTGGCTCTGCAGAGACACAGAGGAGGCCATGAGGGACCGTGAAAGGGGAGGGAAGGAGCATCCACACGGGCAGGAACCCGGCTGCGGGTGATCTCTGCTAAACAAGCATCAGGAAATAAACCACCCAGACGGGAGAAAAGTATTTTAAAAATGTGAAAAGTGCCTTTAAATAAGGATGCTTTGATACTGAGAGATTAAAGTAAGAAGTAGTATCCAGGAAAAGAAAAATAAACATGTTCTGAAGCTAAAAAACAAAGAATAAAGATTATGAAAACTATTGATGATAATAAAGGCTATTAAAACTTCTAGAATCTTGGGTGCTGGAGCCAGAGCTGGGTGGTAAAGGACTTGCCCAGCAGGGGGCGGGGCTTGATCCCCAGCAGTGAGAAGAAAATTAAGCAAACGACCGACCTATTTTTTAAACTAAAAAACTAGAAAATTGCTTTAAAATTTCTCCATAATGTAAAACAGACCTAAAAAGTTTAAAATGCCAAATAGCTATGGAGAATCTATGCACACATCGTTATGCAAATACAAGACATCACTGATACGAAGAAAACCATAAAAACTACCACACTGAAGATACCGATCACCCACAAAGAAACCAGCAATTAGTGTAAAAACTAGCATTTCCTCCACAACAATGGATCACAGTGGGTCCCAGAAGACAATTACAGAATTCAGGGAAGTATAATATCAGATAAGAAGCTGTCACTCCAAAGTGAGAAGAAAATGAAAATATTTTAAACACAAACATAAGAAAGTTCACCTGCTGCCCTCTGGCTCTTTTAACCATTTCCCCTCTTAACCATTTCCACATGGGGATTGAACCCAGGGGCACTCAAACACTGAGACACATCCCCAGCCCTATTTTGTAGTTATTTAGAGACAGGATCTCACTAAGTTGCTTAGCACCTCGCTTTTGCTGAGGCTGGCTTTAAACCTGCAATCCTCCTGCCTCAGCCTCCTGAGCTGCTGGGATTACAGGCATGCACCACCATGCCTAGCTCAAGTGTATATTTTAAAAGCAGAAAAATTGCCTAGAATAAATTAATGGTATTCAAGAAACAATGATAAGAAATCAACCAAATTGACTGACTTTTTAAAAATTAGATAATGAAATACTGGCATCAATATAAAAAGGACTTGAGGTGGGACAAATCCAGGAAACAGGGGTGGGGGAATGAAAGCTTACCAGCAGCGGGCTCTTTTTTAGGAGTTCAAAATAAGAATAAGGATGGACAGCGAGAGAAAGTTTGGGATTTAGGTATATATCTTAAAAAGCTAAAGAAGCCATTGAAAAAAATAGAAAAGTAACCCTCAGTCCCCAACCAGAAGGGAAAACTGAACCAAAGAAAACTAGATCAATCCAGTTAAAAATCAGGAAGAATCTTCTCAAGGCAAGGTAAACAGAAAACACCAAGGGAGCTGGGGCCATAGCTCAGCTGGTAGAGGGCTCGCCTCCCATGCACAAGGCCTGGGTTCAATCCCCAGCACCAAAAACAAACAAAAAAACAGGAGGTGACAAACCCAGAAGAGAAGGTCTCAGTGTGACTCCGTGACTCCTCTGAGACGAGCCTGGGCTCAGGTGCCTTATTCAGGATCAGTGAGGAAAGGACAAAGTATTGAGCCTGGTGAAGGGTGCCAGAGGTCGGTCAGCGCTCGGGGCACCTGGGGCCCAGTCACGGTGGGGACCTTCTGAAACCATGAGGAAGCAGGAACAGAACTCCACAGGGTAGAGGAGGCCTTGAGGTTTTTGGGGTGCAGCCTGCCTGGGACCTGGCAAGACTCTGCAGCCCCTGGGACTCTCCTCAGGCAGCCTCTTCAGGTGAGGATGGACGTGGGACTGCAGCAGGAAAAACCAGAGAGATCCATCGTACCCATTGATTGGAAGCTTCAATATCACCATTTCTCCTCAAATAGATGTACATATTCCCTGCAATCCCAATTAAAGTCTTCATGGAAATTATTTTATGAAATTGATGAGGGGAGGGAGGAGGGACAGACAAGGGAAGTCAGTGCAATGACCCTGACCTAACTTTCCTACACACATGAATGAACATACCATCTCACCATTATGTACACCACAAGACACTACTTTAAGGGAAAAAAATGTGAATAGCAGAAAGATCAGTAAAGTAGAGGGAAGTGAATGGCGGAGGGAGGAAGGGAGAGAAAGGGGAAGTACTGGGGATGGAATTAGAGCAAATTATTTTCCATGCTTTTATAATTATGTCAAATTGAATCCTAATGTTATGCATAACTAATATGAAAATTTAAAAGGTAACAATAGAATTTTTTAAAAACTAGAAAAGGGTTTGTGTAGACACTTTATAAAAAAAAATATTAATGGAAAATAAACACATATAAAATGTTCACGTAATTAGTCATTAGAGAAATGCAAATTAAAGCCACAGTGGGGTACCATCATACACTTAGCAGAAGAGCTAAACTTAAAAACTACAAAGAAATCTTTTAACTAATAATACCAAGTGCCAGCAGGGATGTGAAACAACTGGAATTCTCATATGTAGGTAGTGAAAATATAAAAAATCAAAACCACTTTGGGAAATAGCTTGGCAGTTTTACCATGTGACCCAAAGATCCCACCTCTAGCTAGGTATTTACCCAGACGAAGTGAAACCAATGTTCACAACAAAGCTTGTATGGAAAGCTACAGTGGCTTAACTCATAAAATGACCCAAAAGACCTTCAGGAAGTGAATGGATAAACAAAATGGCGCATCCCCAAATGGAGCACTACTCATAAATGTTAGAACAAGAAAATAAATCACCACTGATACATGCAACTAACCCACATAAGTGAATCTCAAATGCTTATGCCAAACTAAAGAAACCAGACTCGAAAGACTCTGCCCTGCAGGACTCCATCTCCATGGCAGCCAGTGGATGCGGCATGAAAGACAAAACCACAGGAAAGAAGACAGACCAGTGCTGGCCCAGGAGGCCTGGGGAGAGTGAAGCACGAGGACACTTTTTGATGATGGAAAGATTCCACATCTCAGTTGCAGCAATGGTGGTTATATGACTGCAGGTATTAAAAAAAAAAAGAAAACTGTATGTAAATTATGCTCAGTAAGTGATTTAATTTGAAAAGTACTTGAAAGTTTTCTTTTAATTCATACACCCAAACACCCAAAAGAACCATGCTCTCACCTCTGAGAGTGGCTTTAACTACAGTTAATTCATCTGGGCACAGAGCTTGGAGGTAGGAAATCTCAAGGTCAAGGGCTCACTCCCATGAAAGGCTGGGCAAGGCAGCCTGAAAGAAGCAAGTTTGAGAAGGAAGGTGGGAGCATCTTCTTCCTCTGGCCACCACAGGGAAAGGTGCTAGAGGTCACATGATCTGTGCAGGGTAGGCTGCATTTTGAAACCATGGTTGGAGTATAAAGTTCATTCAGTGAATTGAGAATACTGAATTTAAGCTCTTCCATAATATGCATACTGGTTCCTTTTAATAAGAAACTTAAATCAATTAAAATCTAGAAACAGTGTCAGTTGGCCCAGAGAGCCAGTCTGTGCAGAGTCACATTCCTTGGGGCCCAGTTCTCCTCGTTGCTCGGTTAGCTATAAGTACCCGAGGGACCACAGCCTCTGGAGAGCTGCCAGGCTGGCTGACTGCTCCCAAGAACACCAGGGGAGGCTGGAAATCCACAGGCACCTCAGATACATGTGTCTTCCTGTGAACTTATCGATTACATTGGCTTAAGCTACATCCATTTGGGGGGGACCAGGAAGAATGAATATGGCAAATATTTCCTAGGAGGTAAAATATAAGGATGCTCCAAAATGATGTCAATTGCTCTGTGAGTTCCAGCAAATGTAAAAGGAAGCTCAGCAAAGGCAGAGGAACCTTGTGAAAGATGAGAGTTAACAAGGCAAAGGACCCTGGAAGGCTGTCCCCACCCCATCAGGTGATCAGAACAAGTCACTCAGTGCAGGTTAAAACATACCATGAATATTGTGTGTGCACAAAATTCTGCACCTGGATGTCAACAGCAGTGTCATTCATAATCCATAAGCAACCAAGAAGTCCTTCCTGGGTGAATGGATGAATGGGCAGTGGTCCAGCCAGATGATGAAACGTTATTCAGTGCTAAAGAGAGATGAGTGGTCAAGCCAGGAAGAGACACAGAGGAATCCTCGATGCTTATCACTAAGTGAAAGAAGTCAATCTGAAAAGGCTACAAAGTGTGTGATTCCAACCCTATGACACTACAAAAAAGGCTACACGGTGGAGACAGTAGAAGGTCTGTGGTTCCAGGGGTGAGAGTAAAGGGAGAGGTGAGATGACAGCACACAGAATGCTTAGGGCAGTGGCACTGTTCTGTCTGCTAGGGATGTCTTGTACGTCTGTCTAAATCCCTAGCACTGCCCCACCACGAGGGAGCCCTACTGTGCACTGTGGGCTCCAGGTGAGAGGGAAGCATCAATGTAGGTCCACAGGCTGTAAGGGATGTACCATTCAGGCTGGATGCAGTGGTGCCCACCTGTAATCCCAGAGACTCAGGAGGCTGAGGCAGGAGGATCGCAAGTTCAAAGCCAGCCTCAGCAACTTAGTGTGGCACTAAGAAAATTAGTGAGATCCTGTCTCAAAATAAGGAGGACATTTAATTAATTGAAGACTGGGATGTGACTCAGGAGTTGAGTACCCCTGGATTCAATCCCTGATTTAAAAAAAAAAAAAAAAAAGCATGTACCAAATATCCCACTCCCACTTAGGTGGGTTGTTGACGGTAGGAAGGGAGGATGGGCATGTGTGAGCCAGGGAGTTTATGGGAAATCTCCGTACTTGTCACTCAGTTTTGCTGTGGACCTGAAACTGCTTTAAAAATAAATTCTATTAAATGTATATATATATATATATGTGTGTGTGTGTGTGTGTGTGTGTGTGTGTGTGTGTCTACAGTTAGTTGCCCTGAGGGCCCAAGCATTGAACCATGGAATTGAATGATCCATACAGGCTAGCAAAATAATCCCAAATAAAAAGTAAGGAAAAAGGCTTAACCTTTTATGTTGAACTTTGTGATAAAACTAAACCAAGCCCATGCGTAGAAACTGGCAATTCAATATACAATAGATGGTATTGCCTCTAAAAGTCTATTAATGTTAATGAGAAAGTTGAAGCATTTCTGTGTAAAGTAAGCTGGAGAAAGGGCCCTCTTACTAAAATATTCACAAAACAGTATTTTACAAAAATGGAGAATGTTAAAGAATTTTAAAATGTACAATATAAATGAGAACGAAAAAGTCACTTTGCATCCCACACAGGGACTGATTTTTTTAGCAAAATGAGAAAATGGAGCAGGAGAAGAGAAATCTAAATGGTGTATATGCATAATTAACTGGAAACTTGTGAGATTATGATGACGTGAATTAAACTATTCACCCCTCTCCTTTTTGTCCTCATTTCCATTTAAATGAACATAAAGAAAATCTAAAATACCATCAAACTGGGTCACTTCCTAAATTACCCGCCAAGATATAAAATCTCGGATGGGGAGAAGGCAGTGTGAGTGTCAGGGCAGAGAGGGAGGCCAGGGGACAGGGCCAAGGCTAGGCCAGCAAATCAGACCCGGACAGAGAACAACAGACAAAGCCGTGCTTCTTCAGGGACAGGTTCAAGTAGCTGGTGGCGTTGTCGCTCACAGAGGCACAACCACACACTCAGCCATTGTCAGTCACCATATGACGTAGCCAGCTCAAACCCCAGTCGTCAATGAAGATGGCAAACTCAAATTCTGTCAACTGCTGAGGACACCACTTAGAAACCAGACACTCCGTGAGCACCCACCTGGTACATCTCAATGGGCCTACAGCACATTTCACGGGATCTAGTATGTTATTCTTCTGTCTCTGCCAGACATGGGACGCAGCTCAGTAAGTAATGATAACATTAATGGAAAACAGATAGGTCACACATTCATTAGGTGCTAATTACATGTCCAGCCTTCTTCTAAATCCTTGATGTGTCCTTGTTCAGCCCTCAGCACCTCTAATGAAGTAGGCCCTGGGACTGCCCCATGTAAAGATGAGAAAATCCAAGTACAGAAAAAAGATCAACTTGCTCAAGGTCACAGCCAGCAAGTGGCACAGCCAGGACCTATCCCCTGGTCCATGTGGGCATTGCCTGAAGTCCCCAGAGTGAATCTGAGAGGACATGCCACTTGCAGGGGCGCAGCTCTGACTTAATTTTGAGAAATATTCCTTGGTTGCATCAAAATTTCTTTAGAATAAATGAACCCAGCTCTGAAGTTCTAAATCACCTCTCAATAGATGAAATGTGCTCCGGGTCGAATAAGGAAATACAGGCTAACATAAACTGCATCTTGATTTGCATATATTAAACTTTATTACATATTATTAATATGTTTAAAAGTTATTTATTTCAGAAACACTAGCTGTCTATTAAAGCATGCCACATGTATACCATTGTGCTGGAAGTCAACAAAAATAAACACTTTAGTTGGGGTGAAGATGGAGGGTGGCATCTAGATTTATTTCATTCTCATCTGAAGCAAACTTTAAAGTGAAACTTAGAAAAATAAATGGTACATGTCATAAACCAACCTGTGCTGCACATTGCCCCATTAAGGTAACCACAAGGCTCAGAGTGGGGACACGTGCCCACCTGCCACTGTCTAAACACTTGAGGAGACCAGCAGACCGGCATTCCCAGAAGGCAGACAAGCTCTTCCAAGGAGCTCACTTCCACTTCTAGAACTGTGTGTCAGTCCCCAGGTGCAGGAGGTAAGTGGAAGAGGCCTTGTTGAAGTGGGAGAAAACTGCAATACAATTGAAGTTTCATCTCCAGGTATGGGGTCTTCTGTTCTCACTGAAGCATGCTGTTTTTACATTACATGATAATGGTTCAGAAGCAGTGGGTGGCTGAAATGGTCTGACAACGTTTGTAGGCTAATAAATAAATAGGCTTACTTTAGTATCTCCAAGATCCTATTTATAGATTTGTACAATGAATGTGAATTCAAACCCTTTATTTGAAGATTTAAAAAAAAAATCCAGGGTTAGAGGGGTGAGGAGGCTGTTTACTTGCAAAAAGTTCCATGGAAAAATATTTTTTGGATAATCTCATTTGAATAAAACTCACACACCCAAACAATACTGTTCACAGATAAATATGTGAAGAATACAGTACATGATTGCAATTAACCCCCTGCAGCAAAGAACTCAAGTCCACAATCTTGGGCAAGCTGGAAGTACAAAGACTGAAGTCCACAAGTTGCCCCAGCATGCTAGAACACAGAGAGGTGAGTGGAGGAAAAGGAAGGAGTGCAATTTGTACTTGGAAAATATCAGCTGCTATATGTGTGAGTCCGGATCAATTCCCTAACCCCTCTTGAATGGATGTCCTCTAGCAAAGGAGCATGACAGTATTCTGGCTTGCCACCTCTGCAGAGTTATTGCAAAGATCAAATGACATCATCTGTTTGACATTTTAAAAGAATATCTGTACAAATGTTAACTCTTATTAGTATTGGGATTTTAACCAATCAATATACAGGGAGAACAAATCAGAAAGATGTCATTCCCCCCCCCCTTTGTATTCTTAGGGCTAAACTTAGGTGCAGCAATGAGGCAGACAGACAAACAGCTTCAGGGTTGGGAGAGTTGCTTTCTCCCCTCCCCTTCACCTATTCTCCTCCTTTCTTGAAGGAGAGCCCTCAAGAACATAGAATTAAGTTGATCCTGATCCATGAATGTTAAATAGGAAGAGCATGTTATTTCCACTTTGACATAATCCTCAAACCCATTCTCTAACCTCCTGCCATGGGAGCCACTCCCGTTAACTAAATACCCTTCTGACTCACCTCCCATAAATGTATCTCCATGTGTTCATTATGTACAGTGCTGCTTTGTGCTTTAATTTACATGTGATTATGCAGTAAGTCTGTGCTGCCTCCCACCCAATACACACACCCCCAGTCATGCACCCACTCCCCTTTTGTTGGACACCTAGGTTATTGCAATTCTTTCTTACAAAACACATGTCTTCCTGCACAATGGAGCACATTCCTTGGAGGACAAGAGGGAGCAGCGGAGTTACTTAGAGGTGTGTACCATTCTACTTCCAGAAATGGGCAGGAGAGTGTACACCTTGCCACATCTACAATCCTTACTGGAATTTATTTTCCCTTAATCATGAGCACATTGTACATTCTGTTTTGTTGCATAATCATTTTTGCCAGAGCTTTGTTACATCTTTTGATGAATTATCTTCTGTTTTTTTTTTCACCTCAGCTCAATTTTTTAAATTTGCTTTTATTGTTGTTTAAAAAAATTGTTTTGTTTTAGGTGGCAAGAAGAGATCTCTGGCCTGGCTGACTTTACCACATTGGCAGACCAGGGTTAACTCTAGTTCTGATATATTTTCGGGCCTTATCATCATACTTTGTAAACTCATGACTTCTTTCCTGGTTTATTTGAATCAAGCACAAACAAGTATCAGTTTTGAGTAGTTTCATGATATATTTTGCTTTAAACATTTATCTTTGTCTGATGTTGAAGTTGCTACATTGGCTTTCTTCTAGTTCAAATGTATATTCTTTGTGTCTCTTAATTTGACATTTCTGGGTTTTTTTGTGGAGTCCCTTGTGTTTCTACTTAAAAAATAAGCTGATTGTTTGTGATATATTTTTTTTTTCAAAATTCAACCTACATACTTTCAAAGTGGGGTACTTCCTTAGTTGTAATTATGATTATTCTATGACTTAGTAGTCCTCTTATTTTATGTTTTCAACTTACCATTCTTATATTCCGTTCTTACCTTCCTTCTGATATGTAAAGTCATCTTCTGCTGATTGGAAAATTATTTGTGTACTCTCATTACTCTGATGGCTATCCTTAAATAATTAAAACTATACTTACTTTCCCATACAACTTTCTAAGCTCCTCAAAGTGCTTCTCTTTTATAAGAAAAGAACCCTACGATGCACTTTTTCATCTCCTGCAGGCACCCTATCCTACTGACCCCTGGCTGACATCTTGGTAATTGTCGAGAATTTAACTGCAAATGGCTGAGGTTATTCATTTATTCTTGTATTCATTGCTTATTTAGAAAAATGCAACCAGAGATACGAAAAATGGTGCTCTATATGTGAAATATGAATTGTAATGCATTCCACTGTCATATAGAACAAATTAGAATAAAAAATTTTTTAAAAAAGAAAACCATAAGTACTTTCTTATCTGTATCCCTGATAGTTCATTCTCTTTCCGTCAAGATATATTTATATTCTTGGAAGAGTAGATTCTCTAAAAGATTTTCCAAAAAGAACCCATGTGGGTAAATGTATGAGTTTTTATAGCCTAAAAAATATTTTAGACAGTATTATCTTCATTTAAATGACAGCCTAGTTTTTCCCATTTTAGTCTCTTTTCTTTGTGCGTCCAGTGATACCACCGATATGTTTACATCGATCTGGCTCTAATTTGTGTGTGGATGATGTGGTTTTCCTCTCTGGAAGACTTTAGAATTGTCCCTTTGTCAGAGTGTCCTCAGCCTCTACGTTCCTCTGTCTGAGGGTGTGCAGGAGTGGTGTCCGTTGTGGCTGATGGTGGTGTGGCTTTACTTTGGAATCTCTCGTTTGTCTCTCTTTCTTGTCGCTGGGATCTCCATGAGGCTTTTTCTGACAGATCCTTCTTTACTTCTGGGAAAGGTTGGGTCACTATTGCTTCCAGTAGTCTTCCTTCATCTTCTCTTTTTCCTTCCGGGACCCCTGACAGACAGACGTGACTCTCCTCTTAACAGTTCCTGTCACTTGAATTTCCTTGCTCAGGCTCCCAGACTTTGGCTCATTCATGGTTCCTCCGTTGGTCCCCATTGGCCATTGAATCAGTCACTGGGTATTTTTCTTTTTATTTTTGTGTTTATACTTCTGTAATAAAACGTGCCTATTTGCCTCTTCCGTGTGACCACTGGTCCTACGTTGTGCGGCCAACCGTTCTCCGCTCTGAGGAGAGTCACTACACTGGTTAAGATTGTCATTTTCCTCCTGGAGCTTGTTCAAATGGGTTGCTTGTCATGCGTTTCATGTTTCCTTTGAGCTCCTCTTGATTCCCAAGGGTGGTCCGCACCTCATCTGGTGCTGCTAACTGCCGACCACTTGGCTCTTACAGAAGCTGAAGAGGCATCTGGGCATCTCTGGGACAGAGAACCACTTTGCTTCTGACCCCACCAGGCTGTGCCTGCCCAGCACCTCCAGTCTCCACAGGGTCCTCTCAGACACGATTCTCATCATGCCCTGCCATTTCTCAAGCCGTCATGTGAGGCAGAGCTGGAATACAGGACAGCAGCCTGCATATGGACAGCCAGAATACAGGGGAGGCGTGAGGGCCCCTCCCTGGCCACCCCCACTCATTGCTTTTATCTCCCCACCCCGATCATGTGCCGCACACTGCCTCTGCCTTTAGCTGCATCAGTATTATCTGATCCCACCACCACCACGGTGGGTATCTGCCCTATGGAAAGCAGAAGGGAGTCCATGGAGCTTCTTGGGTCAATGAACTGGTTACCCACCTGACCATGGATCACTGCAAAATCTGCAAATCTCCCAGGCTAGATCAGGTTTACCCACCTGGCTTACAACTTCAACCGTACACTCAAGCTGAGTCACGCGGAGGAGAAAGGAAAAGGTCCCCACCTGTGCAGGTTCTCCAGTCCCACCACTGGAAGCAGACACCTCCAGCCTGTATAGGTTTCTCATAGATTTTATTTCATTTTCTCAGTTGAACTTTCTGTTCTTTCAACCTCATTCTCTCTCTTTGGCTCCTGAGATTATTGGTGGAGAGGAAGCCTGTGACCTGTGCTTCATTTCTAGTCTTTATGCACAATTAGCATAAATAATCTCCTGGGAAACTGGGTAAATATTGATTTTGTGGCCGAAATTTAAAAAAAAAAAATACTATGGCAATTTAACTGCTATAGACTTAAACTGTAAGACTAATGAGCTGATTAGTTTGAGCATAAATATTCCTACTGACTAAATTGCCAATGATCTGTGTTAGTGTTCACAGTGCTGTGGGCACCATGATGGCTTCTCTGAGGATGATTGCCCATGTTTGCTCCTGGGGCATGTATATGAGTGCCATCCTTTCACTCCAAGAGTGATCATAAATGTTATGGTCCTCCAGATTTGAAAATGTCTACTTCATTCTATCAAATTTCTAGAAACATAACTGTCATATTTCTATTGTTATGGTTTGGATGTGGGGTGTCCTCCAAAAGCAAGAAGGAGCAGAGGAGAAATGATTGGGTTAGGAGAGCCTTAACCCAATCAGTGATTAATCCCCTGATGGAGATTAACCAAGTAGTATCTCAAGGCAGGTAGGCTGTGGCGGGAGGAAGTGGGTCCCTGGAGGTGGGACCTTGGGGTACATATTTGTATCTGGCAAGTAGAGATCCTTCTCTCTGTTGTCTGATCATCATGAGAGCTGCTCCCCTCTGCCACACTCTTCCGCCATGATGTCCTGCCTCACCTTGAGCCCTGAGGAATGGAGCTGGCCTTCTATGGACTAAAACCTCTCAAACCATGAGCCCCAAAATAAACTTTTCTTCTCTAAAATTGTTCTGGTTATATCTTTTAGGCACAGCAGCAAAAAAGCTGACTAGGACATCAATCAACAGCAGACTCATGTCTTTCTTCAAATCTTCTTCTAAAGTGAGATGAAAAAAATAGAAGGAATCGGAGCACTGAGACATGAAGACATTGCCTGAGAGGACGCCACGCCTGGGGGTTGCTGCCCCCATGCACCCTGGAACCGTATCCAACTCCTGGCTGGGCATCTGGGGCCTTCCGAAGGCTCAGTCTTGAGCACAAATTAGGCAATTCTTGTCTGCTGCGGTTGTCACTGCTCGTCACAGCACTATCAGCAGTGGTGTGGTTGTCCCTTTGCAGCCGATGGCTTTTCAATTTCCTACACTTAGGAAGGAGCAGAAGTAAACTTCTGCACCTTTCACCTTCTGCTGTATATCAAGTGTTTTCCCACACTGAGATTTGATAATTATTTTTTTTGTCTTGTTTAATATTCTGTCAAATGACTGTACTACATTTCAATTTCCACTCTCACTTTTTATGTATGCTTCATTTTTACAGCTTTAAAAGCATCTGAAGGCAGGACATGGTGGCAAATGCCTGTAATACCACAGCTGGGGATTGAGGAAGGAGGATTGCAAGTTCAGATCAGCATCAGCAATTCAGTGAGGCCTAAGCAACTTAGTAAGAACCTGTCTCAAATTTTTCAAAAAGTAAAAAGGGCCAGGGGTGTGGCTCAGTAGTTAAGTGCCCATGGGGTCCATCCCTGGTACACACACAAAAAAAAGTATTTCCAAAGTCACTTTTTCCTCTTATTTTTCTGTTATCTTGGATTAATCCCTGAGAATCTGCAGGCTGATTTTGATTAAAACCATAAACTCTCAACCAATTTATACTGCTAGGGGCAATGACTGAAATAAATTCACCAGCATTTCATCAGAAATAATCATTAGTTATTTTCAACTTTTGACAAATTAATAAGGAAGAAATGCCCTGGCCTCCACCTCTCTAATCTGAAGGCTGCTGAGTCCAGCCTGAGTCAGAGCCATGCCGCGGCAGGTTTTCTCTACGTGAGCCTCCAGGGTGCACCTGTAAACACTGATCCCAAAGAGCTGCATCCCTATCCAAATACGGACGGCTCAGACATCTGACTGCCTTCTGCACCTGAATTGGAATGAAAAGCACAAACATTTCAAAAAGGAGACTTAGAGTCCCCTTGTCACCTTGCCTTCCTAAACACCAGTACTGAGGGGAGTGCAGTCCTTCCACGGCGCCCTGGACCTCCACCAGGCCCATGTCTAGCATCCGATCAAAACCCAATTCTTCCTAAGTCTTTGAGTCTTAAGTCCTTCACAGTTCCAGATGAGAGGATAATTTAAAAGCAAAAAGGATTCAAATGGGAGATAATTCTGAAGCAGCTCCCAGAAAGAAAAGAGTGACCTCCTGGAGCCCAGGGATGCACCAGTGTCCACCAAAGCAGAGGAACCAAGGGGCTGAGGTGGGGGCTGATGTCATTCCTTATGAGGAAGAAGACGTCTGCCGTTATTTTAATATTATGTGACTTTGAATGGGAAACACAGCTGTGTGTGTGAATTCCTCCCAAGCTTAACCTATCCCTAAAATTTTAGTTACAAGTCTGTAAAAGGTAGGCTCGTTAGCTTTGTTTTATTTACTTTTGACGACAGAAAGATCTAGAAGAGCCAGGTGGTTCTCAGTCTAAGAGGTCTTAACATTGCCACCCTCGTAGTCACCCATCTCCAAGAGCCCCCGTCCACACTGCCGAGCTGGCCAGCACTGGGAAAGTGTAGGAAGCAGGGCCAAGACCCCACCATCCCCACTGGACCTTCCCTTGGCCCCTCTCCTTCTCTTCCACTCTTGACTCAGTTAGGTAGGACCCAGGGGTCATCACTCATCTAGGCATCCACTAAACTTACACTAAAGGATGCAAGACGGCAGGGCATGTGTGAAAACAAGAGGAACTTGAAGTCCACTGGTCCGACCTGGTTCCCAGCTCACAGCAGCTTGGCAGTAAGAAGCTCCATGAGACAGTTAACTTATCTGGGCATCTATAGGGAAAGTGTCACCCACCTAGAGCAAACGCTGTTCAGAGAAAGTAATACAATGCCTAAAAGTACTTTATAGATTGAAAGTCTTCACCATCTTTTTATTCATGATGACCAACACATGTGGAGGATCACATTCCCGGGGCATCATCTGGTCTTCCTTACCCTACTGAAAAGACCGCGTGGGCTTCAATTCTATCCCACCGCCCATTCACTCTCCTGATGTGGGAGGAGTTAGTCCCTCTGAGCCTTAATTTCACCATCTAACAGATGGGAGATCAATCATCCCTACTTCTAAGAGAGTTGTCAAGATTAAATCATTTAAATATGCTGATATAATCGTATAGAAGGTGATTTAAATCTAATGGTCATACACATTGCTTTATCATTATTAGTAGTAGTAGTATATTTAATTTCAGGCTTATCTATAGAAGATATTTTTGGACTTTGGGTCTTATTTAGAAATTTCAAGTCATATCATATGAATATTCCCACTCTGTCCTACTATATGAAATAGCAAGAAAATTTCATGTCATTGTTAATCAGGGGTTATTTTGAAAAGAGCTCTTTTAAGCTCCTTTTAGGTATGGTATCTTTCAAGATGAAGGAAATGGCTATGTTACAGTAGCAGCCAAGCAGTGCCAGCTCCTGCATGTAATTCACCATCTGCCTGAACATGCTGGGGACTGAATCCTGAGCCTTGCACTTGCTAGACCACTGAGCTGCATCCCCATCCGTTTTCAGTTTCTATTTTGAGACAGGGCCTCGCTAAATTGCTGAGGCTGGCCTTAGTTTGTGGCCTTCCTGCCTCAGCCTCCCAGGCGTGCTCCACAGCACCCTGCCAAAGCAGGATGTTTTTGAGATAAAGGAAGCATTAGGAATGACGACTGACAGAGGTGTTGAGTCAGCAGGCCTAAGGGAGGCTGCCTTGGCCAAAGCAGACGCGTGGGCACCAGAGTGGCCCACTTGGGCTTCCAGGTTCCCTCCTGGGTCTCCAAGGACAGGCCCTCACCTGAAACCAAAGCAGACCTTCACTCCCTCCCAAACACACCCTCTCTGCTTTCCCTCAGGGTGGCCTCCACGGTCTCTGCATCAAAGTCCTACCTGGCTCCAGTGCCCATCTCAGCAGACCCCCATGTGAAGACACCAACCTCAGGTCTACAGTCAGCACGGCTCCTCAGGGACCCTAGCTCTCGTCCCCTCTCCCGTGATGTTTTCCATATTCTTGGTTGTATTGTGATTGTCTTGGGACCTGTCAACACCTACATGCCTATACAAGTTTTTCAAAACTGTGCTCTTTGGTTTATTAACTCTGGAGCTCAGCATTGCACTCAGTAGGCAGCAGGTGCTCAATGCATATATAATGAAAGCTCCTCTTGCTGAAGCAGCACCCACCACGGCGCTGGCATCTTCCTGATTCTCTACCCCCAGGATTGGAACTTCCATCTCGGGCACACCACGAAATTCACCACCAACTCGATCATACCCATGTTCCTCACTTTCTAACAAAATGTTTAAAAGAAAATAAGGTCTCTGAGCTCAGCTCTCTGTGTTGTTTAAGAGCAACAGATGTTTGGGTAGAGGAAGGTGCTTTCCGGAAGGGAGGTATTCCCTCAAGACATGCTCCCCTGGAATCGGGGATTCCAAAACAGTTCCAGGAAAAATCAGGACTCGGAAGAGACCCAACAAAGGTGTCTATCACAGAGCTTTTATAAGCAACACATGCTTGCTACAGAGAGGGGGAATGACACTTAATGCCAACATAACTTTGCAGACAGAACACGAGCACGTGAGGCGATGCAAATCTAACGTTCTCCAGATTCTCAGATCCCTCAAGATGACTGATGGTGCCACGTCAAAGACCAGCAAGCATGGATTCACTTTTGGTTTACACAGTTGATCAACGAGAAAGTTCTTGTCCTGGCCCTCATCTCAACCCACACCCTCCCCAAAATACATGTAGTTAATAATCCACCTCTCTAAACTAATGATGATTTCAGTTCACATATCATTTGACAATTTCAAGCTTCTAGAAGCTCAATTGAGCATGGTTGCTCATGCCTGTTATCTCAGAGACTTGGGAGGCTGAGACAAGAGAACTGCAAGTTAAAGGCAACTTAGCAAGGTTCTCAGCAACTTCAAGAGACCCTGTTTCAAAATAAAAAGCAGAAAGGGGCTGGGGATATAGCTCAGTTGGTAGAATGCTTGCCTCGTATGTACAAGGCCCTGGGTTCAATCCCAAGCACCACCAAAAAAAATAAAAATTAAAAATTAGAAGCAAAAGGGCTGGGTATGTAGCTCAGTGGTAAAGTGCCCCTGGATTCAATCCCCAGTTCCCCCAAGCCCTCCCCCACAAAAATTCCAGAAGTTCAGTAAAAGACTTTTTAATTAGAGTCCCAGTGTTGCTGGCTCAAAACTGCCACAAAAATCAAACACTGTAAAATGGCTACATCAAAACCAAAAGTATCACCTTCCAGGCTCAAAGAAGCAAATATTCCCCTAGGAATGTGCTCATCTTTCTTCACCCCAAATCCAAGGAAAACCAAATGCAGTGCAGACAGAGTTGGAGCAGTGTAGGAAGCACTGTATGACGGTCTTGTCAGAACCCCTGAAATTGCACTCCACAGAGCTGGTTTTGCTGGGGTGAGTTTTCTGCAATATTGTAACAATCCTCAAGCAAGCCTAGGATGCGGAAGAGTTTAATTAGACAGTACAAATGAACCCAGGGCCTTGTACACATTTCCATTGCTATCTAATAAAATGATCTTTGTCCTGTGAGTCTCTTCTGAGTCTCCATGTAGGAGGTAGCCCTAGATAAACAATGCATGATGGGTAGGACCCTCTCTCTGTAGGAGATGGGTGGAGAAGCCACCTTCACTTGCAAGTTAGCATAAATTACCCCACACGGTGTAGGCCGAGCTGTTTACCCAGGAACCAGCTGGATTCATTTGCATTAAGAAATCTAGGGCTTTGTGGGAAGGAGGAGACTTATACCCCAACTTCTGCCTCCCCCCACAATTTGGCATTGATAATTGGAGTAAATCATACAAGTTCTGTGCAAGAACCAGTCAAAGTGAAACCAGCAAGCTGCTGAGATGACTCTATCCAGACAAGAGCCAGCCCAGCCTGGTGCCCAGACCCGAGAACTCAAGGGTTCCTGAGAACAGTCTCTGAATTCAGCCATACGGTCTTTCCACAGTGTCCAGACATTGCTGTTGTCTCAGAACTTGTGAGTTTCTGCATTTCTCCCAGAGAGAACGTCAACAGTGACCTGATATTTCCAAATATTTCATGATCCAAAAACAATTTAAGAATTGTTGCCCTAAAGATAATGTTGATCCAAATCAATATTAAAACACCAAACTGGTCAAAGGATGCTAAGCAAAGGCAGTGAGCAAGCAGGATCCTGTGGGACAGGGCCCCGCGCTATCTCTTGAGGAGGAGGGATACAGCCTGCAGGTGAGGCGGGCTCAAGCAAGGAGAAGGCGAGTGGAACCAGAGGACGAGCCTCCAGACCTCCTGGTCTCAACCAGGATGTCGCCTGGTGCTGCTCCATCTTCTAGTCATTCAGAAGGCAACGCTTCAGGTCAACAAGTGAGGGGAGAGCCTGCCGTGTGCCCCAGACCTCTACCAGATTCTCATCTTAAGGTCCTCTTTTAACCTGTGCCAGGGCTAGTCCTGGGACCATCACAGATTACTGACATGACAGTATCAATACGGATGGATCATCAGGAAATCAGTAATGATCAGTGAATGATGTCGTTTTCTCTACTTTTATACAGATCTTTCTTTAAAACTGTGCATTTCGAGCTTTTTTCTATTTTTGGAAAACTTTGATGAAAAAACATTTTTTGTGGGTCTCCAAAATCACTCCACATGCCCATGACGGAAAGAAGAGGGGAAATAACAGCAGAAAAGCAGAAACCTACCAAGACCTAAAATGTACTGGAAAAGAGCGGCCCATCTGGGACCAGGAGAGGCCGCCATCACAAGACCCAGCTGCCTTTCTGAATCCCAGGTTTCTGCCAACCACGCCCTGAGAACCTCCCCAGTATGCAAGAGGGGACAGGATCTGAGCCTCAGAACAGGAGGGGCCTACTGGGGTCCCTCCTATTTCAAAGTTTTGATAGAATCAGGTATGGCTTAACTAGGTCCAACATATCAGAAATTGCTCCCATGAAAACTGTCCAGAAGAGTCTTTCAGAGTGTGAAAGAGTCTTTCAGGCTGTATGGCCTGAGGTCCTGGGACCAGCTCAGAAAATGCAGAAGGCCACAGCCCTGTGCTTGCACCAGATGGGCCAGGACTTAGCTCCTGGGGAGGAGTAGACAACTGTGCCAGACTCCTTGGGCAAGGCCTGGCCCAGAGTGCCCTGTGTCCTTGTGACAGGGATCTGCTGGTTGGCCCCTGCCCTACCCACTGAGTTCTGGTGATGGGCGAGCCAGTGGCTCGGTCTGTCCTCTCTGTCTTCACATCTTTCCCAGGCCTTCTAACTGACCTGCTCTGCAGCTGAGGATTTTGAAGTCTCCTCAAATCACCTTAAATTACAGTTTACCCTTCCACCACCTGTGAAAGAACAGTCTTCCATCTAACCTAACAAAGGGACTAACAAAGGTAACTTCTACAGGCAGCCTGGCTCCTCTGAGGGCAACCTGCTGAACTGGGGAGAATCCACCTACACGTGTATTCTCCCAGATCCCACTTGAGCATGGGACACTCAGCATTGCTTCAGTCTTGGTGTTTTTGAGGACCAAAGAGGCACAAATATAGTAAGAACAACGATGTGAAAATCTGTATTAGAGCAGAGTTCACAGGGCTCTGTCCCCAGGGGGAGGCCTGTGAGGGCAGGCGACACAGCAGAGTGGAACCAGAGGACAAGCCTCCAGACTTCCTGGTCTCAACCAGCACCACTAACACTCAGGAACACACAGCACAAGTCAGCCTCAGCCCTTGCAGAGGCAGCCAGAACTCGATGGCCCAGGGGAGTAGGAGACACAGCAGGTGGGAGTCTGTGACACGGCATGAAAATCGTGCCAATGCCTACCCAAAAGAAGGCCTGTGTGGTGGCAGAAATGACTCACCTGGGGTAAAGGAGAGTAGGGGTTTGAGGAGGGGATTGCTAGTGTGACAGGGACATCCTCGTGCAGTCATGATTCCCAAGCCACACAGACGCCCTTGGTAAAGAACACCTGTACAGGAAAGAAATGGTCTGATTCGGAAGTGGTCTAGAAGAAATGAGGATTCCCCATGTGACAAGCTTGACACACATGTCCCCAGCAGCCACAAGGTCTGTCCCCAGCACTGGAGTCTGTTGTCACTGAGGGCTGCTACTGCTGCTACAGGGTTAGGTCAGAGTGGAAAGGAGCACACACCTCCCCTGCTCGTCTTGCCTGGGGGGTCAGCCAGCCTAGGACTCCACAGGAATGCATCCCCAAATAGTCCTTCACTATGGATGGCGCAAGGTTGGAACCCCCCCACACCAGGAACACTTTAGACATGGGACATAGGTTCAAGAAGGGCCAGTCCCACTGAGCTGCTTATTCAACCCCCACCCGGTGTGGCCCCGAGAGAGAGAGAGAGAGAGAGAGAGAGAGAGAGAGAAAGAGAGAGAGCCTCAGAGAGGGGACCTGAACACAGGACTCGCTCCTCCCTCCGTCACTGAGCTGAGCTTCCTGCTTAGGTTTCATGTGATTAGGAAATGCACCAGCAGGCATGCCCCCTAGGACAGGGCTGGATGGAAAACAGATGGCAGGTCACTCCCATAGGAGCAGCTCCCGCTTGGCGGCCTTGAGATGCTAGGGAATGTCACAGCTGCCTTGGCGGTGCTTGTCAGCTCCTCCCCTACACCATATGGAAAAGGGCACAACTCCCCAGAGGCCCGGGGCAACCTCTGTGCAATCCCTAAGACACACAGTGCTGCCCCTCTGAGCATTGGTGACTGTCCCTGGCTCATTCCAGAGACGATGTAATGTGGTTGATGCATTCTGCAGACTGGATGCGTGGGCTGCCTGGAGTCAGTGCTGGTCACTGTGCATTAGGTAGGCTGCACCCTGGGGACACGTCCTGGCCAGCAGGCAAGGCCTAGGTGCAGGAATTAAATGGAAATTACCCAGCACAGCCCCGCATTGAGGACAACCATCTCCTAAGGCTCTAGCAACCTGGACCCCTGGAGTCTGGGATGTCATCTCAGTCACTCTCCGATGGAGGCAGTGGTAGAGCACAAGGGGAAAGAATTAAGTCTGTAGGACTTAGAAGTCATCCCCCGGTCTTTAAATCCAAAACCTATTCAATCCCCCTAAATTAAAATGGCTATATTTGAAGAAATTAGACCAATAAAACCATCATGCTCCATTATGAAATTCTAACTTTATATTTATGAAATGTCCTTTTGCTGAAATTTTTTTTGGACAACTTATAAGCCTTCAGGGTGAAGGTAAACTATTCCTACCCATAATTTTATCCCTTGTTCTTCTTTAAACACCCTGAGCAAGAGTTAGCTCACTAGCTCCACCAAAGATATCAGGTCTTGGATTTGTACAAATAATTTCTTGTCAGTCATTAACCCCACAAGACACCCTCACACCCAGCACTACTCCCTCCCCCACAAATGCACATACCCCCATGCCAAAGCCTGCTCACTGCCACAAGCCCCTGAGCCAATGCGCCTCAACTTGGCTTCTGCAACAAAACATTGTTCATCTCCTATAGCAACCAAAAGAAGATTTCTTGCCAATATTGGGAGTTTTTGTTAACAAAGACATTGTGTTATGATTTCCAGGTTGAAAAATTTTATTTCAGCTAAAAACAAAATCCAAGATCTCCAGTGGACTCAGGAAGGCATGGGGTACTCCTCATTCTTAATTTTTGAAAAATTAAGTGCATTTCTTTAAGTGCCCTTGTCTGAAAACACAGTATTGAAGAACATGGCAAGACCTGGAGGACCTCATCCATGGGAACTGCTTTTGTGCAGCGTGAGGTGTCCAGGCTGTGCCATCTGGGACATGTTTAATGGATGATGGAGACCATCAAAACCAGTCCCTCTCCCAGCGCACCTGTTTAGGACCCAGGGTCCACTCCCTTTGTGCTCAGGGAAGTCTGGGAGCTCCTTGCCGCTCATCAACAGCCCTGTCTTCAGTCCTAGCCCAGGAAGTGACTCCCCAGATCCCAACATCCTCAGCTGTGTCATCTACACCAGCCCCTGATGCTGGGGCCAGGTCTGTCTTGGCTTCGGGGATGATTGCTTCCTCCAAGTGTTGCTGATAGAGACAGGGTCTCTTGCTTTCCAAAGCAGACCTGATCAAGCTATGGCCACCAAAGCTACCTTGGAGGAGGAAAGGACTCTCTTGGAATTTGTCAGGCCACACAACACCGCACCACCCTATTTCACAACTCACTCTACCCCTCTCCCTTCAAATACATTCAACATGTTCACCTCAGACTGAGTCAGCAGATGGAGGAGTCACCCCAATAGAGACCCCCCTCAAGACAGTGCAGCAGAACCCAGATGGTGTTCCGTGTGCCTCTCTGTGGGTTAAGTAAGTACCTTTCCTCTAAGGCGGTGGCTATGTTTCCTGGAATCTCAGATGGCCCCAGGCTCCAGTTGGCTCATGAGAACTGGGAGGCTCGGATAAAGCAGAGATCATCACTTGGAAGCCAAGGCCATCAGATCTGGGGATGGACAGACTCAGGCCAGTGGTCCTGTTCCACACCCAGCACATTCTCCTGGTGAGTGGCCCATCAGTCAACGGAGGCCCAAGCCCTCACCAGGTATTTGGGTCCAGCCCACACAGTGGCCGAAGGCTTCAACAGGTCTCACTGCCCTCTCTCTTCACACCCTCCAGGTTGATTGGGGCCTTCTCCTAAGCTTGGACTCTATTCACCTGTCCAGTGCTATGGGTCAAGATGCTGAATTTGAACTCAGACATCTGACTTCACCTTCCAGTTCTTCTTCCCCAGGTCCTCCTGTATGGATCCCCTAGTGCTCTGGTTTCCCTACTGACCCCGACCCAAACCTCAACGCTCACCCACCCCAGGATACATCTTCCCCATCTGGAGGCCAAGGAACAACCACTTCCTGTCCTTGCGTTTAGGACCTCCGTCCTGGAAGTTACCCTCGCCTCCAACATGCCACTCCCATGGGACACGTGGAGGCTCCAATGGGGCCCCCAGTTGATAGGCTCACCTCCTCCCATGGGCTGGAGGGGCGTCCTCTCTTCATAATTCTGAAACTCACATGAAGTCTCTCATGTTATGTGAACTTAGAGCCACACCAACGACACCTCATGGACATCACATCCTGCAGACATATGTGTGTGCTCCAGAAGTGTCCTCCTACTGTCATCTTGCAGATATCACCCACGTTAATAGATGAAGCCCAGAAAATAAGTTCTCCTGGCAGCAGGAAAAAAAAAAATGCCTCTCTTAGTTTTTCTCCTACAAAATTTATTTTCATAAATTTCCAAGATTGAATTAAGCAAATAGCACTAAATAAATATTAATAAATTGCAAAGAAGCACCCTGTTTCTGGAAAGAAGAGACTTCTCAGAAGATACAGGGTAGGCTCTGCTCCTATTAGCATCAAATGGACCCGTCACCATGGAATACTGACTATGACCCAATATTCACTGAAGCCTTGTTTTTGTTTTTAAGTGAATATCATAGGCTAAATAAGGCTAAGCTATTTTAAAGTCTAAAATAAAGTATCCAGTGTTCATTTTAAAGTCTGTAGGCTGGGGTGGAGGAGTGCACTTGTAATAGGTTTGTTTACTGATAAAATGCAAAGCAGATGGTCCCCTATGATTTCTGTTGGTAACTTCAGAAAGCCCCATGAGGAATCAGCTAGATTATAATTTACCACATTTGGATGAAAGGCAAACAATTGGCCTTAAACAGCAAGGGCTCTCCTCCTTCTCACCCAGAAACACGATGTTCAGCGGGAGCCTCCCACTGCCTCTCTTCAAAGGGTGCAGAAGCTGTAAAGGACCCAACCCAGAATGGAGCTCACAGCCTCCTCGGATCCTGCTCCCAATCCCCCAAAGAACCAGCAAAACCTTGGGTTTTTTTCCTCTTTGATTACTAGGGGGATGGAGGGAGAGACAGAAAAGGAATATTGTACATTAGAAAATTGAAAAGACTTTTTAAAAAATTTTTTATATTTTTAATTAAAAATTTTAATTTTTTATGTTTTAATCTACACATGACAGTAGAATGCATTTACGCACTTTGATATGTCATACATAGATGAAATATAATTTCTCATTTTTCTGAGTGTGCATGTTGCAGAATCACATTGGTCATGCAGTCACATACATACATGCAATAATAATGTCTGTTTCATTCTACTGTCTTTCCTATCCCCATATCCCCTCCCCTTCCCTCTACCTAATCTAAGGTAATGCTATTCTTCCCTAGTGTCCCCTGCCTTATTGTGAATTAGCATCAACATGTTAGAGAAAACACTCGTCCTTTGGTTTTGTGGGATTGGCTTATTTCACTTAGCGTGATATTCTTCAACTCCAACCATTTACTGGCAAATGCCATAATTTCATTCTTCTTTAAAGCTGAGTAATATTCCATTGAGTATATATATACCACATTTTCTTTATCCATTGAGTATATATATATACCACATTTTCTTTATCCATTCTTCTATTTAGGGACACCTAGGTTGGTTCCATAGTCTAGCTATTGTGAATTTAGCTGCTATGAACATTTATGAGGATGCATCACTATAGTATACTGATTTTAAGTCTTTTGGGTATAAAGGAGTGGGATAGCTGGCTCAAATAGTGGTTCCATTCCCAGTTTTCTGAGGAATCTCCATACTGCTTTCCATAGTGGTTGCACCAATTTGCAGTCCCACAGCAATGTATGAGTGTACCTTTTCCCTACATCCTTGCCAACATTAATTGTTGCCTGTATTCTTGATAATTCCCATTCTGACAGGAGTGAGATGAAATCTTAGAGTAGTTTGATTTGCATTTCTCTAGTTGCTAGAGATGTTGAACACTTTTTCATGTTTGTTGATCAATTGTATTTCTTCTTCTGTGAAGTGTCTCTTCAGTTCTTTAGCCCATTTATTGCTTGGGTTATTTGTTTGTTTGTTTGTTTTTGGTGTCAAGTTTTTTGAGTTCTTTATATGTCCTAGGGATTAATGCTTTATCAGAGGTGTATGTGGTAAAGATTTTCTCCCAATCTGTAGGCTCTCTCCTTACTTTATTGTTTCCTTCACTGAGAAGATTTTTAATTTGAATCCATACCATTTATTGATTCTTAATTTTAGTTCTTGTGCTATAGGAGTCTTATTAAGAAAGTCAGATCCTAGGCCAATGTGGTGATATTTGGGCCTATTTTCCTTCAATTAGGTACAGGGTCTCTGTTCTAGTGCCTAGGTCTTTGATCCACTTTGAGTTGATTTTTTATTTTTGTGCAGGGTGAGAGATAGCGGTTTAATTTCACTTTGCTACATATGGATTTCCAGTTTTGCCAGCACCATTTGTTGAAGAGGCTGTCTTTTCTCCAGTGAATGCTTTTTGGCACCCTTGTCTAGTATGATATAGCTGTATTTATGTGGGTTTGTCTCTGTTCTTGTCTTGGTCCAGTTTTTAGAGGGAATGCTTTCAATTTTTCTCCAATTAGAATGATGCTAGCCTTGGGTTTAGCATACATAGCTTTTACAATGTTGAGGTATGTTCCTACTATCCCTAGTTTTTCTAGTGATTTGAACATGAAGGTGTGCTGTATTTTGTCAAGTGCTTTTTCTGCATTTATTGAGATGATCATATGATTCTTGTTTTTAAGTCTATTAAGGTAATGAATTACATTTATTGATATCTGTATGTTGAACCAACCCTGGATCCCTGGGATGAATCCCACTGGATCATGGTGCACTATCTTTTTAATATGTTTTTGTATGCAATTTGCCAAAATTTTGAGAATTTTTGCATCTATGTTCATCAGGGATATTGGTCTGAAGTTTTCTCTCCTTGATGTTTCTTTGTCTGGTTTTGATATCAGGATGATATTAGCCTCATAAAATGAGTTTGGAAGGGTTTCCTCCTTTTCTATTTCATGAAATAGATTGAGGAGTATTGGTGTTAATTCTTCTTTGAAATTTCTTGTAGAACCTGGCTGAGAATCCATCTGGTTCTGGGCTTTTCTTGGTTGGTAGCTTTTGATGGTGTTTTCTATTTCATTACTTGAAATTGACCTGTTTATCATGTATGACCACCTCATTCAGTTTGGGTAGGTCATATGTCTCTAGAAATTTGTCGATGTCTTCGATATTTTCTATTTTATTAGAGTATATATTTTCAAAATAGTTTCTAATTATCGTCTGTATTTCAGACATGTCCGTTGTGATGTTTCCTTCATCTTGTATTTTAGTAATTTTCTCTTCGTTAACATGGCCAGGGGTTTATCTATTTTATTTATTTTTTCAAAAAGCCAACTTTTTGTTTTGTCATTTTTTTTCAATTGTTTCTTTTGTTTCAATTTCATTAATTTCAGCTCTGATTTTAATTATTTCCTGTCTCCTACTGTTTTTGGTGTTGATTTGTTCTTATTTTTCTAGGGTTTTGAGATGTAGTGTTAGGTCATTTATTTTGATTTTTATTCTTTTAATGAATACACTCAATAAACTTTCCTCTTAGTACCGCCTTCATAGAATTTTTTAAAACAGGAAACCACTATTTCATGAGGGTCTTGTATTGCAGAAAAAAAAAATGGCTTGGTGCTCATCCCAAATCCCTTGCCAACAGGGCTAAAACCCAAGGGACCCTCTGCATTTCTAGCCCCATTCCCACAGCCACCTCAGGGACAAGGACAGCTTTGCTACTTCAAGTGGCCTCCACCGCCAGAGCCCCAAGTTTCCAGGTGTCCAGACTGCTGAAGTCTCCTGTTACAGACGCAGGCTGCAGCGGTGATGTTGACAGAGGTGATGTTGATGGTTGTGCAGCAGTGTGAATGGAGCCAGTGACGGTGAACGCCACACTCAAGAATGGTTACAATGGTAAATTTTACCACCAGTAAAAGATGTTTTAAAAAATAGGCCACTGAGATAGAAAGGCTGAGTGAGCAAAGGGGAAACCAGAATTGAAAAATTAACACTCAGAAATGAGCTATCCCCTCTGCACCCTTTCAAGAATAGGCAGATATCCTGCTTGCACACCCCACATCATGAATTAGACATCAAATAAACAGCAATAAGAAAAAGACAGTTTCCTAACAAGGCTCTGCTCCCCTGAGAGCCATCAGAGCTGTCAGCCTTCCTCAAGACGGCAAAGTTGTGCTCCCTTAATTAGTTTTCCTACCAACTGCCCACATACGTACTGTAAAGCCAGCTGCATGTACTACTTTGGGGGCGGGGGAGGTGATAAAAGGAAGAAACAACAGCAGTAGCAAACCTCAGCCTACTAAATTGTTTTGAATTTTATTTCCAGTTCAATTGATATTTTATTCTCTAACCTCAGAACAGTTGTGTCACCCTCCACATCAGGAAGAAACCTCACAACACGGTGTTGTGGGCTTACAACACAATGAGGCCTCAAGTTCCTAAAGCAATCCTGATGACGCTGAGTATTCTATTTCCTAGTTTTCACCTAATTCCTCTACAACAGACCCAGAACTTTCTTTCCCAAACTCATATATAAACATCTTTCCCAATTTGTTATCCAACAAAATGCCCAGTTCAGTTGTAAGAAGTCAGAAAATGCCTAATTCAAGGCACATCACCAAATCCAAATGCAATCATTTCCAGCCTGAACAAGGCAGAGATGGACTTCAATGAATAGGTCTTGCACACAGCCCTGTCCCTAAGCACATGGACAGGATTCCCTAAAAAGGCTTCAATATAGCTACAGTGGCCCATATTCAGGAGCGTGGACTGAGCCAGGTGCAGTTCTATGGGTTTCCTTTGTGCTAACTTGTGAGTCTTCACGCCAGTCCGGTCCTGACAGGTCTGTCACCCCCAATAATGGGACCACTGTGCCCCTGCTCAAGGTCATGAAGCTAGGAAAGCCACCTGGACCTCTGCTCTGTGCTGCCTCTCAGGAAAACCAGGCTTTTCATGCACGTCACGTCAGCCAGCTCTAAGTATTGCCAAGTTCTGGAAACTTCAATTCCAGCAAGGCTTTGCATTGTAAAGGTATTTATTTTTATTATATCATACATCATAATATGGCATTGTGTAATATTATACTATAATGCCCATCGTATAATATATGGCACAAATATTTTATAATGCAATTTATATATTGTACATAAAGATAATTTATCATATTCATTTCTGTTGTGTTTCACATAATTGGAGAAAGTTCCCATTTACTTGGTACTTCAGAAGTGCCTGCTGAGATTTTTTCACTTGTCCATTCCATTTTGCCTTAGTCATAAAGATTGGATTATTAACCTCATACGTCTTTAAAGGGCATGGGCTTCATTTATTTTTATTCTAGATTATTTTCTGTACTTGAAGGGAAATAATTTAACAGGCCTTGATGTACAGAATGTGAAAATATTTCCAAGAGATGGAACGGGGCTCAGTGGTAGAGCACTTGCCTCACATGTGTAAGGCCTGGGTTCCATCCCAAATACTAAAAAAAAAAGAAAAGAAAGAAAAAGAAAAAAGAAAAAATTCTCGGGCACTTTTGGGCACCTTATGTGAAAATATGCTACTTTTGTGGGTAGACAGCCCTGCACCCACCCACCAGGCTTCCTCATGCTACCAAGTGTGTCCAGTGGGCTGACCTTTCCACTGGGGGTGGGATTTCTATAGAAGTCACAGCATCATTACTGACACCTCTGAACCCAGCCCTAGCCACCCTCCAGCCAATGACTTGGAACATCTCCCTCTACCCTCTACACTCCTAAATGAGCCACCGTCCACTCTGGACTAAGTCCTCTTGGGAACGTCAAGGGCTAAAGTGAGGAAGACTGGGATGTCTAGGATGGGCACCAAGCCCGCTCATCTCACCCTGGGAGAGAAGGTCAGGAGGCAGCGTAGCCAGACGACATGAGCTCATCTCCCCAGAGATTCGCCCTCACCAGAGGACACTTTATTTAATAAAAGCTGAGTGCATCGTACTGAAGTGCAGAGCGCCTGCCCTGCACAGTACCTGCCCCCGCCCCGACTGGCTTTACTAGAGCCAGTGACCGAGGCTAGGGCCAGTGCCCAGGGAGTCAGTCTGCCGTGGCTGGCTGGAAGGGGGGTAGACCTGCTTCGCTGTAGAGCCGGGGGCATCTCCCCTGCTCTGACTTCCTCCAGCTGGCCGGGTCTGTCCAAGAGGAAGCCTGGAGCCTGGGCTCACAGAGCCTGTCACAAACCTTCCTTCCCCCGCGGTTCCGGGCAGCAGCGCCCTCCTGGCCAAGAGAAAAGCGTGATCCAGGTGGCTCTCGTCCAGAATGAGAAGGACACGGAGGAGAACTGAACCCAGCACGGTGAAGCCCTGCCATGTCCAGCACCTGTAGGCCCTCCTTACCCAGGAAAAATCATTTGCTCTCACAAGTCACTGATGTTGGGTTGTTTAATGCACAGCATGTCAACACACACACACACACACACACACCATGACTGCTACATTCTACCACGTGTTGCTGGACCCAGTCACAAAATACATCCACAAGAACTAAAGAAGAAAGAGAAAATGCCAAGATCTTAGGAGATCCACAGACTGGACTGAGTCCCTCTTGAGTGAAAACCATGTTTATGAACCAAAGTTTCCAAATCTGCTTTTCCAAAAGCACAATAACTAGATGGCCACTGACTTCTCTCCTGGAGGCTACCAGAGACAGCCACCCTTGCCTTACCTGATTCCTTATAGAGGGAGCACCATGGGAGGACCACTCCTGGCCCTTTGCCCCACCCCTTGCCCAGCCTGCCCAGGAGAGAGGAAAGGGCTTCTCCCGGGCATGCCTGAGGGGTGGCCTCCCTCTCCTGACTCCACATTCCATCTGCCTCCCCGGAGCACACCATCCAGTCTGCGGGCTGTTTATTACCAGGCTGGAAGGGCTTTCTTGCAGGGGAGGGCGTACTCAGGGACCGGGTGATTAGATGAGAAGTTGACCTGATTGCTTTTCACAGAAAGTCATGTATTATTAATGGAGTTTGAGCTCCTGCTATTTGACACCTATTTTCTTTCTCAACTGATTCCTAACTCAGGAAAGGAAGAAAGAGATTTTCATTATTTTAGCTGTGAGCTGAAATAATTTACTGTTGCATAATTTAGAGCAGTATAAACATTATGCAATGCACAGAAGGAATAACTGAATTTAAGTGTGAGATCCATGGGGACCAACAAGAGGGACCCATGTCCATGGGTACGTGGGGACCTCATGGAGCACCATCTAAAGACCCCTTGTTCAGTAGGCCTCCACAGTAGGATGTGAAAGATGTGAAACAGGCTAAAATTGAGAAAAAGACATTAAATCAATTACAACAGTGGCCCATCAGTCCCTCCGTGTTAGAACAGTGATGGATTTTAGTATATACAGTGGTTTGGAACTTAAAGAGAATGGCCAATGTTCTTAACATCAATGAGGCCGAACTCCTGTGAGTCATTAAAAAAAAAAAAAAAATCACTGCCTTTCAGATCAACTCAGTACATTCAAAACATTTCCTCTTGCTGAGAGGACTAATAATAGTAATAGTAATGAACTATGGAAGCTTCTAGAACAGTCACATGAAAGTTGATAATTGAAGAAATAAGTACCTTAATTAATGAATTGCTCTGTTACTACCAATTTTCTGGGTTTGAGCCACAGTTTCCATTCTCACAATAATGAGGCTTTGGGAAGACAGAGAATTCACACAGTGGAGAGTTTCCTAAGATCTTTCTCAGGTGACTCCACGCAGGGGAGAATTTACCCATCAGGGTCTATATGGTTTGGATGTAATGTTTTCCCCAAAGACCCCTGTGTTGAAGGCATGTTCCCCAGTGCAGCAGTGTTCAGTGGTGGACTTTGGAGAGATGAGTGGATCGTGGCAGCTCTGACTTCATCAGTGCATTAACTTATCAATGGATTGATAATTCCGTGGCATTTTTAGAAGGTAGTGGAGACCGCAGGAGAGAAGCTTGGGAATCATGGCAATATGCTGTTCCACTGAATGACAGCAACACGGTCCTTCAACGCGCTTTGTTGAGAGCCACAGCCCAGTCGGAATGGCCCCTGGCATTTTGCCAGAAGTAATGGTTGAGAGGAGAGCCATTAAGATGATGCTGGATTGATTCAATTCTATATTAGACCTTTACTGTCCGGTAGTAGGATGGCTCTTGCTGCCTTGGCCCCCCGCTACTTTGGGGTTCTGAGAGTGAGTGCGCGCGCAACCCCGGGGGAGGGAGTTCCGGTTGGTGTGTGGTGTGTTCCTGGAGGAGCCGCGTGGGTGGCGTTCGGGAGTGTGTGTGGAATGCTGTGGGAGTTCGGAAATAAAGTTTGTTCCTGCTTGAGTGGCTCGTGATTTGTGCCCAGCCAGACTGCGGCATTTGGTGGCCCGTGTGGGGGACGCCTGAAGCTCGGAGGTAAGTGAAATTGCTCGCCCCTGAGGGAAGGAGAGAGAATGGGTGACCATTTCAAAATAACAATGTGTTCTGGTTTTGATGTGTTTTTGTTTCAAGCTGCCTATCCCTAGAACTTTCTCAGGCAAACTGGGAAAAATGGTTGGCTCAAGGTTTGAAGTTGTTCGCCCCTGAGGAAGAGAGAGAGATAGACCACGAATGCACCTCAGCCTTCCACCATGATGTTCCATAGAGTTAGCCATAAGGGGAGTTCTCTCATCCCAACTGCAGAGTAATGAAGCCAGTCTACCCTGGACTGAAACCCCTGAGACTGTGGGTGGAATAAAACTCTCCTCCTCCAAGTTGATTTTCTCAGGTACTTGTCACAGTGAAAACTGCTAACTCAGAGTCTCAACCTTCACACCCCCTAGGAACCTGCTGTTAGTCTCCTTACATGTTCTCCAGGAGAGACAGAGAGAGATTAAAGTCATTAAGTAATGGAAAATCGTCTCCCCAGTGCACCAGTAGACACAGGTGCTTCCTGTTACCCCAGGTGGATCTCAGATTTAAACTGGCTTTCAACATGGAGAGGACAGTATTGACCATGCCTTTATTTTCTGTACTGTATGCTGATGTTTTCCCTTTTCCCATCTGGGGCCTTGCTGGTCCCAGAGGGGTTGCTCCCCTTATGGCTAACTCGTTCCTAAATAGAGCAAACCCCCCTCTGGAGCATGATTTTTAAAGGCAAGCCAACCAATACAGAGCCCAACCCAACCACCTCCCACATTAACCTTTCACACTGGGGTCGCATGCACCGGCCCTACTCATCCCTGGGCCAGGTGTCAGACTACAGGGACAGCCTCTACAGCCAGACCGTGCTGAAACCATATGCACCAGCCAATCCCAAGCCCGCTTCCCACCCCACCTGTTCCTACCCATGAAAACCACAACCACTGACCCTGGTGCTTCCCCACTGAGTCATCTGGGCTGTGACATGTGCTACCCCTCATCTGGGGGACTGGGAGAGAAAACTTTCTTTTCACTGGCAAACGGCTCCTGAAGAAGCCATCCATCCTCCAAACCTCCAGAGTAGAGCTCACTGGGTCAGTCTTTGATTTGGGCCCTGTGAGACCCTGTGCAGAGCACCCAGCTGGACCCACCCAGAACTCCAAGTTAGAGAACCACAAGATGGTCAGGCCCTGCTGTGAGCCACTCAGTTTGTGGCCATTTGCTACAGAGCTTGGAAAACTCATTCAATATATATGTGATGAAGAGTCTGTGGATGCTCACGTGGGTACTGTGTGTCACCTCCCTTTAAATGTACAGAACACTATTTGTTACGTCTCCTCCCATCCAGATCAGCCATGTCATCTTGCTTATCTTGCTCTGGGGGAAGCATGAAGTCCATCCACAGGTACGTGGCCTCCACAGAGCCCCGCAATGCGTGTCGCAGTGACCTTCGTGTGAATACACGTGGCCGTACTGTCTCCCTCTGGCTTGGCACCCGCGACCAGCCTCCCAGGTGACACCCGTCAGTAGCCAATATAGTCTCAAACTCTCAAAGTCTAAGGAAAAAAATATTAAACGTGCTTTTATTTTTTAAAAAAATCTGTTCTGAAATAACCAGATCAATTCTGCATCAATAATTAAGAAAATTAAAATCAACCTCAAAATTTCATCCAGGCTTTACTAGGTATTCTACTGGCAGAACTGTTCTCAAGAGAAACCATGGTGAGGCATGATCAAATCGTGTCATATACACACACCCCAAATCCCTTCTCACTGGGAGTCCTTATTCCAGACCCTTACACCCCTATGTGGGTCAACCCCTTCACTTCCCAAACCTCATCTCCTGCCACCCTCCTCTCAGACTCTGTTTCAGCCATGCTGGCCTCCTTATTCCCTGGATATGTCAATTAAGTACTCACCTCAGGGCCTTTGCACAGCTGTCGACCCTGACCAGAATACTCTTTCCCTCACCCTCATCATGAGCAAGACACCCGCTCATTGTTACGTTCTCTCTAGGCTCTCCATGGACACCCTATGGAAATTGTACCCTGACCCTACTGCCCTCTATTCCTCTTCCTTGATCAGGACAAACAGGTGGAGAAGGGGCCCTAGGGTCAGATGTCCAGAGGAGGCTCTACCTGGCCGTACTGTGACTTGTTCCCAGTCACAGCCTGTCTGTGCTTGCTGGGCAGCCTGAGGAGGGGGACCATCTTTCCATCTGGGCCCTGAGGGACCCAGTGGCCCTCACCTCACCTCCCCCCTGCCCAGTGACCTTGTGTGCTCCTTGGTCCCCTTCCTCTCAGATTGGAAAGTGCCAGGGAACAGGCCTTGGTGGTGCCAGGCTGTGTCCCCAGTGCCCAGAGCAGTCCCTGCCCCTTGGGGAGCAGCAGAGCACCCCTGGGCCCTGGGTGGAGAGGAGGAGAGGGAAGAAGCACAGGATTCCCTCTACCACAAGGGGCCACGCGGCAGCCCCTCCAAGTCCAGAGGCAGGAGAAGCAGCCCTCAGGAGGGTTCCCACGGAGCCGGGGGACACGCCATCACCCGCACGCCACCCTTGCTGCTCCTCCAGGGACACTTCACTGTGGACATCTGAGCCACAGGAGCAGTTAGAAACCATGAGCAGGTGTTATCTGGCCCATAGAGAAGCAGCAGGCTTTGTGGTGCGATGGCTGCTGTCCACCTAACGTCCCTCCCCCTCGTCCCTGGGTAACAGATTCCTGCACCCATTCAGGGAAGCTGTGTACCGAGCTCCAAGACAGCGCTTCACATCTGCCCTCACAACAGGGTGTGGCCTGGGACTCGGCTAAGCTCAACTCAGTGTGAGAGCGTGGGGGGCTTCTGGGGGTCTTACTAAAGGGGCTGATGTGAGACGAGCGTCCTGTTCCCTTCTCCCCACCCCCACTCCTGCTGCGTAGATTACAGCATGATGGCCGGAACTCTCACAGCCTCTTGGGCCATGAGTTGCATTTGGTAAAAAGAGCCACATGCTGAGAATGACCAAGCAGGAGACTGGTCCTTGAGGACATCGGGGTGCTGTGCCTCCAGCCTGAGCTGTCTGCCACCCACTTGTCCTGAGATGATAAGCCCTTAGGGTTGAAGTCCTTATTACTTGGCTTCTGTGTTGGGTATCACTATCCTCCAGTCAAGGGCCGCTGGGACACCCCTCTGACTGAACAGGCTCCGTTCCTGACCCAAGGCAGTAAAGCAGAGCACAGGCTGGGAACCAGGAACATCTTGGCAAGAAGGAGGAGACAGGCTCACCACAGGTTTTGGTCTTTGTGCCTAACAAAAAGTTGACACTACAAAAATGCATCGAATGAATAAAATACAAAACCAAAAATAACAGCAATAGCGAGAAACAGCTGGAACGTAATAAAGCTCTTCCATATTTGACAAAATTTCTAATTTAAAATGAGCTAATGTTGCTCAAATTTAAAATCCCTGCATTTGTTCTAGCGTGTTTTTTTTTTTAGTTTTACATCCTTAAAGTTCTTCATTTGTACAAATGAAATTCAGATTTTGACAGATCAAGGTTTATGTGACTTAATTAGATTAAGGAACAGTTTCTAATAAAATAATCCATGCAGATTCTGAGGTACAATAAGACTAATTCAAAATTGGATGGAATTTGAATTAATTTGGGAATGCAACAGGGGATCTATTTTGAGCTTCTTCTATAGGTGAAATACAGTTGCTCTGTACCTCAGGCAAAATCTAAGAAAAAAATAATCACAGGCTGCTTTGTAATTGTCCCCCATATAGATGTTATTAAAAGAAAAAAATCAAAAAAAGAAAACAGTCAAATTGGTCTAAAATGTGAGAGGGGGAAAAACAATTCTCAAGTCTAAATTAGCTTTGCAATTAAAGGATAATCACAACAGAGAAGAGAACCATTGTTCTGTCGACGGCTGTGAGTGTGTGGGGTCTTTTCAATGTGTTTTCAGGTGGACTGCGTAGTGTTCTAGGACTCCATACGCTAAGCAGATAATGACACGAGTGCTCAGCCGCAGCTGGCCGTGCACACATCAGCCCATTTATTCAAAAAAATATTTTTGGAGCATGTAGAAAGGACTTGGCTCTATGCAAGAAGCTGAGAATTAGGGCCCCAAAGGCAAGGAGCTTGCAATGCTCCAGGAAAAAAATGGAAAATAAGCAATATTTCCAAACAAATGTGTGGAGAGCAGTGAACCTGGTGTGACAGGGACAGTCATGGCACCTGAGCCAGGCTAAGGGTGAGCATGCTTCAAGGCAGACTCCTCGGTGCTGTACAGAGTCCCAGGAGCTCTCCAGGTGCAGGGTGGGGAACTTCTCTCAGGGGAATGAGCTGTGAAGCAAGGAGGGAAGAGGCAGGTGTCCAGCATCTGCCGGACAGTGGTGAGGACATAGCGTGTAGGCTGGAGGCCAGAGGAAGACAGATGGGCCTGGGGAGGCAGAGGCCAGCAGAGATCTCTCCCTGGTCAGCTGGGCCAGTAGAGTCACTGTCCAGTAATCTTCATACGTCTCCGTCTTTGAGCTCTGTGTGCCCCAGTGCCCTGTGGCTTTGCACACCTCCCACCAGAACGGGTTGAATTCACCCAGAATGGGCGAATGCCTCGCCCCGTCAGTGACGGACTTCACCATGTGACTCCCATTAGCCAATAAGTGGACAGAAGTTGTGATGTGCGGGTTCCAGACCTCAGCTTAGCCTCCCCAGCTCGCCCTCCAGGTACCTTCGCAGGGAGGAATGCCCTATGACCTTTGCCCCTTTAAGCCATGCACAGTGCTGAGCAGAGCAGAGCCCAAACCACTGCCTCAAGCCAAGCACAGATGACCTGCAGCCTGAAGCAGAGACGCCAGCCCAGCAACTACTGTCCAACTGCAGGCGTGTGAAGAGGGGAGCAAAGGATTGTTGTTGCAAGTCACTTCCTGTGGGGATGTTCTGCTATGAAGAATCTTAGTGGCAACAGCTGACCAATACACACCATGTTAAGACACTTAGATTTCACCTGAACGAGGAAATCCCCACTAATGATTCTAATCAGAGGAGGGATAAGGAAGGACTGGCATTTTGGCAATTGCTCACCTTCATTTGTGGAATGGGGAGTTGGAGCCGGAGACCAGTTGGGAGGCTTCTGTCGACACCCTGAACTACAGCAATGGCCCCAGAGTTGGAGAGGAAGAGACAATCTCGAGGCCTGCTGAGGTGACATCCAGGACTTCCTTGGGGGTGAGGGAGGGGACAGGTTTTTGATAACTCCTGCTTTCCGGCTCCACTGCACTTCCTAACAGGGAATCTTAAGGATATTTTAGCAGGGAACAAAATGAATCCCATTTGGCCAGTGCCACAGGTATCCCAGGTGTTTGGGGCCTTTGGAACACAATGGCCACCCTCTGCTCTGGAGCACCCCAGAGAGGCTGCAGCTGAGCTGAGGTTGGGGAAGCTCTGTGGGCACCTGGGTAGAACTGACAGTGGCCAAGGGAACCAGGAGGCATGTGGCATGCGAACAGGGCTCCCAGGAGAAAAGGAAACCAAGGGCTAGACAGGAAAGGGCCACCCAGGGACAGAGCAGCGCCGAGTGCTGCCAACACTGGAGGGTTTCAAACTGGAGACTGATCATGGATTGCGGAATCAGTGGTCGAAAGAATGTCTCCTAAAGCACGGCCAGACCGCCCTGGCTCAGCTTCTTTCAGTGGGAATCACAGGAAGTGCTCCGGAAAGTAGAAATAAAAAGGGGAAACTGCTTTTGCTTCTGCCCTACATGAGTTTGAGGCTGAAATTTGGACACCACAGACCAACGGCAGGACTCACAAGGCAGATTCCGAGGCCTGTGCATCAAAGCAATGGTGGAAACCACAAATGAAGAGAGACGGAGAAAGAAGGGCAAAAGGAGCGTGGACCTCAGGGAAGTGCCAGGAGAGCAGTCTGAGGTCCCAGGGGAGGCAGAGGGTCAGCAGTGGAGGCTAGAACCTGCTCCCAGTGTCATGGAAGCCGGGGAGGAGCAAGCCCTGGGAGGGAAGTCAGTGAGCAGCGACAGCAGCCCCAGCTGAGCCAAGCAGGAGTAAAAGACATCACTGGGTGGGAGAGAACCAGTGCCACAGAGGGGACAATGCCCGCCTCTGAAAGCACAAGGAATTCAGAGAAGTGGGTGCCGGGGAGAGGACAGGAGTCCATTCTTTGGAGAATTTTGGTGAGAAGGGCGGGGGTGTGGCAGCCTAAGATAGGTGAGAGGAAGGAAGATGCATAAGGACCAAGGAAGAACCAGAGAGCAGGGCCTTGGGGTGACCTTGCATGCCACTTGACCTTCGAGTGGAATGTGTGGCAATGGGAGCAGCCCGGGGACTTGAACAGGGAGAGCCTTCAGAATGAGCAGCTGCTTAACGATGGATGAGGGGAGATCATAGTTGGATCCCAAATGAGGTAAGTGCGTGTGTGTTAGCTGGACGCAGGTCTGCACCCAGGCACAGGAGGCCAAGGCCGGAGGCACAGATTCAAAGCCAGCCTCAGTAACGTCGCAAGGGCAAGGCCCCAAGCAACTCAGTGAGACCCCGTCTCTAAATAAAATACTAAAAAGGGCTGTGGGGATGCTGCTCGGTGGTCAAGTGCCCTGGGATCCATCCCTTGTAACTGGTCGTCCTCCAGCAGGACCAGTCGTCTGGATCCCTCTGTTGTTTCTTAAAACATGGTGTGACCAGACAGCAAGAGGACAGCTGAGAGCTCAGGGATCATGGGAACAGGAGGGAAAAGGTCCACCCTACGTCAATGAGAGCAAGAGTGACAAACGCCTTGGGGATCCACTGTAAAGGGGACGAGAAAAACCATAGAAAGGCTGGTATCCCCGAGCTTAGCCACTCCTGGGGACATCATGCTAGGTGGCCGCGCTCCTCCTCCATCATGGCATGTCATCTTCACACAACCTTTGGAGGGAGGCGGGAGGAAGAACAGGGAAAGATATGAAACCAGAGGTCAGAGTGCAGAAAGCAAGCCACGTAGAAAGATGAGGGCAGAGAAGCATCAGTGCAGGAGGGTTCATTAGGAAAGACCTAGATACACCACGCTCTGCTCCTGGATGTGAGGAGGTGTTGAGTGAGCCACAGTGTGTGCTGCACTGGAGGACAGGGTCGTGGGTGCTGGGAAGTTAGGTCCCTCCAGAGGCTAATGGTAGGTCATCGCATGGTTAAGGGGAATCACAGTTCATGAAATTAAATATGCTAATCAGTTGACCTTGAGATGAGCAGAGAACCCTGGATTTCCCAGGTGGGTCCAGTGTAACCACGAGGGTCTGAAGTAGAAGAGACCAGGGAGATGGCAGCGTCAGCAGGACTGAGCACAACAGCTGGCTGTGACGATGGAGGGCTCACGACCCACAGCAAGTGGATGGGAAATGGAGTTTCTAAAAAAAACACAGCCCTGATGTCACCTGGAATTCAGCCCAGGGAGAGTCATGGGGGGGCTTCTGAACCATGGAACGATGAGATAATAAATGCACATTGTTTAAAGCCATCAAGTTTGTGGGGATCTGTTGCCGCCAGTGCAGGACACTCATATGGCGGTGCCCTGTGGAGCTGAGCCGTGTGGTGCACCGGAGAAAACCAGATCACACTGGCAACTGTACCACAAAGCATGCTTTGATCTGGGAAAGTTTCCTCTTCCTTGACAAAATACGGGAACAGATTTTAAATCATTTCCTCAGAGAACACACCACCTGTTCTACCCTTTGTTCCAGAACAAGCTGCATAGTTCCACAGAACTCTTGGGAGCTTTGTTCTGGAATGTAAACCTCTGCACCAACTGGAAGTAGACAGCTACCTCGCACTCTGCTGCTCCTGGGGACTCACTCACAAGTGCTCGTAGGCCTCCGCCATCACTGACTCTGCAGGGAGGCCACCATGCTTAGCAGTGAGGCTGTGTCATGCATTGATTGAAGCCTGAGTCCTTAAACAAACGGCAAACGGACTACTGGATTCCTGTACTCTGTTTGAAATGCAAATGTGCCATCAGCACCTTGGTCGGCTTGGGCTGCTATGACTGAATCCTGTGAACTGGAGGGTTGATAAGCACCAGGAATTTATTTATCACAGCTCCAGAGGCTGCAAGTCCGAGACCATGGTGGCTCTGGGGAGGCCTCGTTCAGATTGCAGACTCACGCAAAAGAACATAGTCCCAGCACAAGGGGCCACCTACAGCCCACCTCCTCATACCAACATCATGGGGTATGAGTCCCACCTGAGAATCCTGAAAGGCACAGACACGCAGTCCATTGAGACGACCTGTTGTAATATTTGCCAGGCCTGATGGGCAGGTGGCCAGCGGGCAGCCTCTGTGTGCAGTGTCACAAAGGAAGCCCTGGACACTGCCAGGCAACCCAGGAAAAAAGGCTGACCACTCCCTCTCCAGGCCACCCAGAGGCAGAGGCGTGCTCACCCTCACACCTGTGCGCCCAGGTGCTGCGTCCCACTGATGTCCCGGGCTGTGGGAGCCACTGGCCGGGAGGCCACTTCCTTCTGTGCATTCCACATGCCTGTGTGACGCTGTGAGAGCTGCAATGCTCTCAGCCCCAGTATCAACTGGGGTGTCTAATTGTGGGCTGAGACCACACACTGACCAGCTTAAGGTGGACAGGAATCGGGTTCCAGTAGGAGTCAGGTTGGGTCTCCAGCAAGTGGAAACAAAACCTGTGGCTCCCAGAAGAGACTGTGTCACTTGCCTTGACAACAGCCCCAGGATGACAAGTACCACTGCCCCACTCCAGACCGGAGCTCCAATCAAGAGATCCGGCTGCTGCCCACACCAGCGAGGTCTTCAGGAAGCCACTGTCCTTACCTGCACTGTTCAGAATCTAAGGCACTTACCCCATCCATGGGCCAAGCCACGTCACCCGGCTGCAGCTTGGCTCAAAGGGTTCTGGGGACATAGTTTTTATTTTATTTTGTTTTATTTTATTTGGTTTCCACCTTGGGGAGATGGGAATGAAAACATGGCAAACGTCTATTCCATGTCTATAGACAGAGGACCTTCCTCTTTAAAAGGAGGAGTTAGAGGAGGAAAAAGAGGAAGGAGGGAGGGGGAGAAAGAGACTGAAACTGTTGAAACCAATTTTTAGCAAGTATCCATTTCATCAGGTAAGCCCTGCCCAGTGAGGGGGTTGAAGGCTGGTAAATGGGCTTAATAAATCACAACGATCTATGTGCTATTTATAGAAAACAACGACAAAATCAAACAGAGCAGACAAGTGAGAAATAAGAAAATGAATGAAGAGCCGTCCGGAGGTATGCACGAAACCACCCCCCCCCCCAGTCACACCAGGCCAAGCAGAGCTCAAGACAAAAGTGAAGGTGACACTAAGGACCCTGTGCGTCAACGTGAGGGACTGTCTGTAAGACAAGGAATGAAGTCTCCAAGAGTCAAACAGCCTGTCCCCAACAGCTGCACGAAAACAGAGATTGAAATAAAAAGAATTTTGATTCAAAAAGAAAATGGAGCAGGACATAAGGCTCTCAGTCTAACCAGATCAAAATGTGCTGAAACCAAGGATTCAGGAAATGTCAACGCCACGGTAAGAACCCACCAAGACTTTTTTATCTGGCTTCCACCTGGGGAGATAGAAATGGAAAATATGGTAAACATCTAATTCATTTCTTGAGAGGGAGGACTTTCCTCTTTAAGAGGAGGAGGTAGAGGAGGAAAAAGAGGAAGGAGGGTGATGGATACTGTCCTTAGCCATCTCATCAGGTAAGCCCTCGGTTCTGAGGGTACCACAGAGAGACAGAATCACCATCCCAGGAAGTGTCCTTATCATAGGAGGAAAAGATAGATACTAATAACAGTCTCAATAAAACACTTCAGGAGATTTTAGAACATCCTCACAAATACTTCTTGGGTTCAATAATAAATCAAAGTCAATTTTCTAAAAAAAAATCAGTCATTTTAATTAGAACCATGGTCTATCGAACTCTGGAGTATGGGGTCAAAGTAGTATTTAAAAGATTTAAAATTATATTTATTTAAATACTTTAACTATTAGGAAGAATAAATATGAACTAAATATATCTACTTAAAAGAGTAAATATTTTTAAAAGGTGAAAAATGCAATTTTGCTCAAGGAAAGCAGGAGGAAGAAAATAACAATCAAATCAGAAGTTAACAAAATAAGTAGAATTACTAAACTAACCCCAGAACTTTAAAACCAGAAGAAATTTAGGACTAATATTTTAAAGATTCTTTGTATGAATATATGCTGATTATATTTAAAAGCTCTGAAAAATGGATGATTTTCAAAAAAATTTAGATGATCTAAAGCAATTTGAGACAAGATAGCAAATATTTGTCATTAAAATCTATTTTAGAAAAAGATGACAACTTAAAACCCACATTTTAATTTCTAATATCATTCTGCAATGAAACGGAACTAGTCCTCCTTAGAGAAATGGTGAATTCCTAGACAAGATGAGCCTGGAGTATCTTATAATGCAAAAAAAAAAAAAACAAGGAAATTCTCAAAAAAAAAAAAAAACAAAGTCAAAGGACACAGGAGTCAACAGAAAACATCCCCAAGGACAAAAAGTGAAACAATTTGAGTAACAAAATAAAACCATATTTAGGATTGGAAACCAAAGCATAAGATTAATGCCCATCAGCCCATACTTATAAAAACAAATAATTGAATGAATTGATAACTAAGTAGGAATGAGGGGGCAAGTGTCTCATGTAGAAGCATCCTGAATAAAGTATGGAGCTACCCTGCCCTCAAGGGACTGCAGCAGGACTCTCGCCCTGTGTGTGCCTGCACCTGGTAACTTCCATCCAAAGAGCACAAACATCAGCCCCACAGTGCAGAAACCTGACTAACCAAGGCCAGCCTCGAAGGCCAGCAGTCAGTTAACAGACCTGCATGAGACGCCATGGTCACGGCACTTGGCCTGGGTGGTCCTCCCAGACCCCACATCTCCAGTCCAGTCATGGGAAAAAACAGAGAAGAATCCCCGCTGAGGGACATTCAAGAATCCTGACCAGGCCTCCTCAGAACTGCAAGACTCACCAAAAGCAAAGAGATCTGGGTGGCTTCCAAGGTCAAAGGAGACACATGATTAAATGGACCTCGAGATCTTGGACAAGAACTCGTAACTAGGAGGGAGGAGGGAGGAGGGAAAACTAAGGTGATGAGCATCTGGAATGGAGCTGGCCCCTGAACGCACCCCACCAGGTCACTGCCTGCAACCAACTTGCCTTTCTGGTGGGAGGCTTCAAGGACATGGCACGAGGTTCTGCAGGAACATTATTGTCCTTGCATTCTGTACATCTGAAACTGCTCTCAAGAAAGAAGCTGACTCTAATAAAGGCCACAAGTACATATTAATAAATCTCCAGGTGATTCTGTCATAATTTCAAGGAAATGATCATTAATGACACTGTGAGCACAGGAAAATGCAAAAACAAAAAAAATCCTTTTAAGTAGCTAATATAATCTGATAACAACACTTGCTGGATGTCGAATGTGGTTGGTATATAAATAGACACATGGATCCTAAAATACTGGCAAATTTAATTAAGCAGTACATTAAAAGCACATTCCAGCAAAATACAATATGTAATTTAATAGTATCTATTATTAAAATATTAACCTGTAACTTCAAAAGATCGAATAATAAAACAAATATTTTGTCATTTTTTAATGCAGAGTAATACTCCATTGTGTATAAATGCCACATTTTTTTTATCCATTCATCTATTGAAGGGCATCTAGGTTGGTTCCACAGTCTTGCTATTGTGAATTGTGCTGCTATGAACATCGATGTAGCAGTGTCCCTGTAGCATGCTCTTTTTAGGTCTTTAGGGAATAGACCGAGAAGGGGAATAGCTGGGTCAAATGGTGGCTCCATTCCCAGCTTTCCAAGAAATCTCCATACTGCTTTCCAAATTGGCTGCACCAATTTGCAGTCCCACCAGCAATGTACAAGTGTACCCTTTTCCCCACATCCTCGCCAGCACTTGTTGTTGTTTGACTTCATAATGGCTGCCAATCTTACTGGAGTGAGATGGTATCTTAGGGTGGTTTTGATTTGCATTTCTCTGACTGCTAGAGATGGTGAGCATTTTTTCATGTACTTGTTGATTGATTGTATGTCCTCCTCTGAGAAGTGTCTGTTCAGGTCCTTGGCCCATTTGTTGATTGGGTTGTTTGTTCTCTTATTGTCTAATTTTTTGAGTTCTTTGTATACTCTGGATATTAGGGCTCTATCTGAAGTGTGAGGAGTAAAGATTTGTTCCCAGGATGTAGGCTCCCTATTTACCTCTCTTATTGTTTCTTTTGCTGAGAAAAAACTTTTTAGTTTGAGTAAGTCCCATTTGTTGATTCTAGTTATTAACTTTTGTGCTATGGGTGTCCTATAACTTGAATCAAAGTGTGAAATATGATATATCAAGAACTATGTAATGTTTTGAACTGCCAACAATAAAAAATTAAAAAAAAATAAAAAAAAGAAACAATGATAAAATAAATAAATAAATAAATAAAACAAATATTTTAATACATGCTTAAGAGGCTTTTCATATAATTTGACATTTTGCAGATGAAAACAGATTTTAAAGTATTTGGTTAGCATGATAAAGAATAGCTATCTTAAATCAATAGGCAACATCATATTGGAAACTCAAAGAGCATTCCCATGGAGATCAGAAAGAAGACAATGATGGCCAGTAAGCTCCCTAACGTTCACTGAGCTTTAGGAACTTAAACTTAAGATTTAACAAGAAACCAATGGAAAGACAAGGAAACCCGGAGGAAAAGGTTGTAAGACCTGAAACAGGCTGGGGGTACAGCTCAGAGGTAGGGGTTTGTCTAGCATGGGCAAGGCCCTGGGCTCAATTATCAGTACTGCAAATAAATAAGTAAACTAAATAAGCCATCAGAACTACACAGGGAGCTCAGCAAGTGGTCAGATTTAATACCAGCAGAAAACACTCTGACTTCATACTACCAACAAATTGTGAGGAAAAATACTAGAGAGAAATCCATTTTCTAGCATGAACTGAAAATGTAAATGACCGCCTAAGAAGAACCGTAAGACTGGACAGTACTGAGATGCGCCTCACTCATCACTGATGTGACTCAAGCCAAGAGGAGTCAAGTCCAGGAAAGGCTGGGAGGAAACAGCTCTTCCAATATTCTGTTAGCAGATGAAGGCTCAGGGTGTCTGTTCGGGGCTGTTTTTCTTTTTCATTTTTGTCTTTTACCTTTGTTCTGGATTTTTCTCAATTTGTCTATTAAAAAGTAAATTTCATCTCTGCCTTGTTAAAAGGCATCTCATGGTCGTTTCTATGCCTGCCCCCAAGGTTCTGAGGTTTCCTTATAAAGAGAAGGTCTCACCCTCTGGTCTTCCCTGCCCCTCGTGGTGGTCCTGAAGGCCAACAGTCTGCAAGACCAGCTCTCTGCAGGCCCCACTCCAATGCTGGTGAAAATGCTGGTCATCCTGGGATGACCCTGTGGAGTGACCACTGACTGGCCCTGGGGCTGCCACTGGGTAATGAAGGTTCAGCACTGAGCCCTCCTTGACAAAGACCTTTCAGCCTCCCCTAAGCAGAAGAGAGAGGCATCGGTATTTCCATTATTTTTTTTTTACTTGAGCAACTTAGAAATTTGAGTTTAACAAGTTCAGAAGGAGCACAGATTTCTGAAAAGAGGAGACGCATGGTTTTAACAATAGGAAGAGAATCAAACATATGGGTGTATTTACTTCTGGGTTCTGTACCCTGTTCCACTGGGCAATGGGTCTGTTTTTATGCCTGCACCATGCTATTTTGAGTACTCCAGCTTTGCATCCAATTCTGAACTCAGGTAGTGTGATGTCTCCAGGTTTTTGTATTTGTTTGCTTTTGGCTCAAGATTGCCTTGGCAATTTAAGGTCTTATATTTTGATAGAAATAGGAAAAACAATTTTAAAAATTCCTATGAACAATGGCATTAGAATTTCAGAGGCAGATGCATCAAATCTGTAGATATTCAAGTGATTTTCAACTAATAGTGATGGGAAAATGGGATATACACATGCAAAAGAAAAAAAATGGAACTTTATCTCACAATGCTTATAAAATTCAACTCAAAATGGATTAAAAACTTAACTGCAAGACATGAAACTGTAAAACTACTAGAAGAAAACATAGGAGAAATAGAAATGGCATTGCACTTGGCAAAGATTTACTGGATATGGCCCCAGAAGCACAGAGAATCAAAGCAAAGATTAGCAAACAGGATCACAGCGAATTGAAAAACTTCTACATAACAAAGGAAACAATTAATAGATTGAAGATAAAACCCACAATTTGGAAGAAATTTTTTGCAACCATACATCTGAAAAGGGACTAATATGCAAAATCTATGAAGAACTCAATAACTAGAAAGCAAGTCACCCAATCAAAACCTGGGCAGCTCTAACAGGTATTTCTCAGATGGAGACATAAAAATGCCAATGAAAAACTGCTCATCAACCCTGATCACCAGGGAGTTGAATCAAGCCACAGTGAGCTGTCACCTCACACCTGTGAGCATGGCTACCATCACGAAGATGACAGACAAGGGTTGGAGAAAAGCAAACTCCTGTGAGTTACTGGTCGAATCAAGATGGCCGTCATGGAAAGCTGCATAGACATTCCTGGGAACACTGGAAACAGAACTTCCAAAAGATCCGGTACTGCCATTTCTGTGTATATAGCTGAAGGAATCGAAATCAGGGCGCCAAAGAGATAACTTCCTTGTACATCGTCGAAAGAAGGGAGGGAGGGAGGCAGAGAAAGCAAGGCAAGGAGGGGAGGTAGACGAGGCTTTTGAGCAAAGACGGTTCCAGGGAACGGCCAAGAGAACACGTTTGTGGTTGACTGGAAGAGCAGGACACCATGTCCACCCCACAGTTCCCAACACGAGGAAACTTCCGAGAGTGAACAACTGCATGTGCTCCAGTCACCTCTGAACAAGGTGCTGTGCCGTGTTAGTGCGTGCGGTTCCTTGTGGACAAATGCCCACACCATGAGGCCCAGCTCCAGGCCCGGGGATTCCCAAGGCTGCCCCTCCGGTCAGCCCTAGCCACACAGTCAGGGAAGGCAGCCTTAATCAGGCACGGGAGGCAACATCCAGAAAGCTCTACACAACGCTGTTTAGTCCTCCAGTGGAGCTTTTCAAAAATGATATTTTGTGGCCCAATTCAAAGTAAAATATAGCAAACTCTTGTATTAGGTATAAAATCAATAGTCAGGGAGGCAGGATTGGCTGAAGCAGGAAGATGGGAAGTTTAAGGCCAGGCTGGGAAACTTGGTAAGATAAGACCATCTCAAAATTAAAAATAGAAAGAACTGGGTTGTAGTTGGATAGTAGAACACCCCTGGGTTTGATCTCAGTACTGCAAAAAGGAAAAAAAAAAAACAAGTAAAAAACTAAACAGATAAATAAGAGGCCAGATAGCTGTCTGGTGGAAGCTGGAGAGGAGGTGGACAGCCCAGCACTGGCTGGCCATCAGTCAGCAGAACGGGGCCAGCACAGCCCAGGAGGAGGACATAAAAATGCCAGGGGTATATGAAAAACTGCTCATCAACCCTGATCACCAGGGAGTTAAATTAAACCACAGTGAGCTGTTACCTCACACCTGTGAGCAAGGCTACCATCAAAAAGATGATAAGACACAAACTCTGTGCCAGCACGCCTCCAGACAATGACCCCAAAGCTGCCCCATTGCCAGGCCCCTTGGCTGTCCAGCCAAAGTCAGTGGTGCTGGGCAAAAGGGACAGCCACAGGCTGTGTGGAATTAGTGGCTGGCACCTGGCACCAGGGGACAGTGGGTGTAGGGAGCTGGTTCCCAGCCCGCAGCCTCCCAGAGCCAGGATGTTCTCCCTGCGCCACTGCGGCCTACAGCATACCCATGATCTGGTCGCCAATTTTTCTGCACAACAAAATTAAACTTTGAAAAAAAAGTTTAACTTTGTGCTAGGTCCTCAAGAAGCTACTTGTGTGTTTAAAGAAGGATGATGAGCTTATTGGCACTTCAGAACCTGAGCAGAGCTAGAGAGCAGCCACACAGGCATTCACGCACACACACACGCTCATACACACGCATGTGCTTACTCACAGATGAGGAGCTTTTCAACACTTCACAATCCAAGCAGAGCCAGAAAGCAGCTACACACGTGTCCACACAGACACACTCACACACACGGACATAAAGTAAACACACACATGCACAAGTCACACACATACACACATACACACATGCCCAGGCACGTGCACACACACTCACACATTCACGTACTCACGCATATATACACACATGCACACACATGTCCCCTACCAAGATGGAAAGGATCTAATGGAAACAACCTGCTACCCAGTAAATAGTGTCCTCCTGGAGGTCTGGCACGAGCTCAGAAGGAAGAAGGTGACAGAGGTGGAAACCCAGGAGAAACGAGGTGGGGAAAGGCAAGACGGCAGGGGTGGGGGTGGGGTTGGGGGGGCTATGCTGTCTGGTAGCAGGTAGCAGGAGCTGCTCTCTAGACACACCAAGGAGGTGACGTGGCAGGTGGATTAGCCCCACTCTGGTGTTACTTTGCTCAGAGTGCAGCACCGAACTTGGTAGTGCTCGCTGCTTGGCTCTGCTTGCCCATACAGATGCCTCCAGGATACCCTCATACCCAAATCTCAAAGAGGTTTCTTTCTGTGAAAAACCTTAATGAGTTCTTAATAATGCCCTAGGCTCCAACTGGTGGGTAGAGAGGTACCCTGCAGCAGCACCACGCCCTCACACCCCTCGGCTTGGGCTGCTTGTTACGCAGCCACTGAGAAGCAGCACAGATGCCAAGCAAGCCAAACCCACCTGCCTACTACCCGTCTCCCCCCCTCCTCCCNTACCCCCATACCCCTACCCCCAGCCACTCCATCCAAAATCGAAAATCCCTTCTCTCATCAGCGCTGCTGTCTGGCTCCAGGAAATCAGCAGTGGCTGTGGGCCAGGGTCATCTATCATGCGCCAGGAGTGGACTTGGGGGCAGCAGTGGGCTGTGGGGCAGTGCACGCACAGTCTGTACCATGGGGCGAGGGAAACAAACACGGGAAGCTAGACAGTGCCATTCCTTGGTCACCCTCTTATGAGTGACCACTGGTCTTTCCCCAGGGAACACCCCAGTCCTGTTCTCAGGATTTAAATGATCATCTTCACAAAAAAAAGGTTTAACTTTGTGCTAGGTCCTCAAGAAGGACCATGTGTCCATGTTCACATTTTCTGAAAATCCTGATTTAAAAATTAAACAAAAAACTCACATCTGGAGAAGGAACTGGGAGAAGTGACATTCCCCTGCTCCCACAGACACCCCAGCTGCACGTCTGGAAGGCGCCCTCAGGACCATCGCACAGGAGCACTCCTAAGTCCCACAGCACAGCGATGGCGTTTCTCACTCTGGGTTACTCTGGGGTCCGTGCAGGGGGAGGTGGAGGAAGCAGCAGGAGAGAAGCCTCTCCACGAAGCCCTTGGCCTCTGGAGCCAGACAGTGAACAGGTCCAGTGTGACAAGCTCTGCATGAGACAGAGCCTGGCCAGCACGGGAGGGACGGCCGTCTGGGAGGTAGACCTCCCAAGGGAGGCCAGGGCCAGCTGTGCTCCCGTAGCTTGAGTGGAGTCCTCCTGTAGAAGGACGCAGGAGTGGACGGTGACAATGACATCCTCTGCCTTTTCTCTCCCTGCCCCATTTAGACCCTCAATGGATTACATCTGCCCACACTGGGGGAGGGCAGGTCTTCCTTGCTCAGTCCACTGATCTAATGCTGGTCTTTCCCAGGACACCTGCACAGACACACCCAGAAGTAACATTTTACCAGCTCCTTGGGTATTCCCTAACCCAGGCCAGCTGACACCTAAAGTCACCCGTCACACGTTCTCCTAGTTCCTCAAGGCTGCCCCAATAAAGCCTCCTAGAATGAGAGGCTTAAACCTGCAGAAATCCACTCTCACAACTCAGGAGGCCAGGAGTCAGAGACGACAGTGTCCACGGGACCATACTCCCTCCCAGGCCCTAGGGGAGGGGTCTTCCTTGCCTCTTCCTTGGCCACGAGGTGGCCTACAGGGCTGGGCATCCTTCCTCCGGGGCTGTACACCTCCAGCCTCCACCTGTCTTCATGGGGCTTCTCCTCTGGGTTTCTTAGCCCAGATTTGCCTCTTGTCACAACACACCCGTCATTGAAACGGGTCCACCCTAACCCAGTGTGGCCTCGTCTTTACTAATTACATCTGTAAAGACCCCGTTTGGATATAAGGTCACACTGGCAGGTTCTGAGGGTTGGGGAATTAACGTATCTGTTTAGGACTTCAACAACTGTGCTGCCCACACCATTCCACCCTGACAGGCACGGGGCAGAGAGCTGAAGAGCCCATGGCTTCTCCTCTTTAGCCCTTTGTCCTGCCCAGGGAAACAGTTTGGGTGGTAACACCTGGGGAGATACAGAAGCCTTGTCACCTGGACAGATGTAGATTGAGAGTTTAGAGCCTCAGGGCATCTCCCCAGAAGATGAGGGAAGGCAACTGGCTAACTCCAGAATTCTTCCCTGAGACAAGAGTTCAAGAGACCTTGACATTCCCCTCCTGGCAGCTGGAAATGGGTGAAAAGCCAGCCAAGAATTCAGGGTGACACAGACTCAGCCACGCAGGGCTGGGCCTTTGTGCCCAGGCACCATGACCAGGCAGCCTGACCGGCGGGAGGTGGATCCTTCCCTTCAGGCCCTGTCTGCTCCTGGTAGCTCCCATGCTCCACACACAGGTGGGTCAGTAGGGCCAGAGGTCAGAGGCCTCTGGAACATTTAGGAGGCTGTGGGGGAGCAGGAGGGGCCGGGCTCCCCTCTCAACAAAGTCCATTCTTCAAGGCCAAATGGACACACCTCCTGTTTCCAAAAACCCAAGGTGCTGAATAATGGGTGCTAATATTCTTTCCTTCAGGTTTTTTTTCTCTTTTTCTTTTTTATTTTTTTTTTTTTGTATCTTGCTTTCATATCAATGTATAATTAAAAATTTAATAAAATTTATAGACTGTAGTCCAGTGTGGCAGCAAGATTGCAGTGAATTCCCAATAACCCCCTTTCAAAGATTCTACCCACAACTCCATTACTCCATGAATTTCAAGGCCTCAACCAAGTTCCATTTTTTCCACAAACCTTTCCAGATTCCAAGTCATTATTGCTTGCTCTTTCCACTAAAGATCTCTTCTGTATCAGAGAAGCCAGCATTTGGTGGTACATTTTCAATGGCAGTTTTGTGTGAGTAGCCTCATATCTCATCAAGAGGAGAGAAGCCTGCGTTTTAGACTTATTTGTATGGTGCTTTGTATACCTGTAGGAGTTGAAGGAACGGCGGCCCGCTTCAAAAGCAGGAAGCTTAGAGTCTCGTGGGAATCCAACCTTCCCACAAGAGTTCAAGAGGGAATAGGGGTGGATTCTGAATAATAGCATTACTGATCCTAATGTAGAAAGAAACAAGAAGACTCCAGGAACAGTCTGGGAAACAGTCAAGAAAGTGTGAATCTGGTGTCAAGAGTAGCACCTACAGGCTGGGCTCTGGCTCCGTGGTAGAGCTCTTGCCTAGGTTGAGCAAGGCCCCGGGTACTATCTCCAGAACAGCAAAAAATTCTCAGTAATTCCCAAAGATATGGTACACTCAAATGTATATCAGTTATTATCTCATTAGAACGCTTTTAATAAGATGCAAGGAACATTCTCCAGTTCCCAAGATTCATTACCATGTGCCTTAAATCTTGTTAATGGAAATCTGAAATTTGACACATTAAGAACAAAAGTTGAGTTTCTTACCAGACTGATAAAGACAGTAGGAGATCTGGTTTTAAACTATTCAAAACCAGAGAAAGCAGTCATAAATGTGTAGATGAGGTGTGGCCCTGTGAAGGTAACGGAGTTGTGCAATGTGTGTTCTTGGCTTACATTCCCAAAAGAATGGGGGACTTGCTTTGTAAAGTTGAGTTCCTAAATACTTAGTATTGGGTGGCTGATGTGGTATTGGGTGGCCTATGTTAGGTATAATTGACCAAAGCTGAATCCTTATTTTCATGCAAGAGAGAGGTCAGAGGTGAAGAACCGGAGGTGAGGAGAGTCGTGGTTCCCTCCCAATGGCTGAGAGCTAAGCCAACATGGCTGGACTCTCCCAGCCATGCAGCCCTCTTCTGCTCACTGCATTTACTCACCAACACCCCTTGACAACAGTGGTAATGAGTCAAGCAGGGAATCCAAGCCCAATTAAGGCCTCTGAGATAACGTTGTCCTGTGACGGAGGCTCCTGGAGACAAACGGCAAGGATGATGGGTTAAGTCACTGTGTTTGTAACTTGTGAAGCGCAAACCTCCATCGCTACGTGAGTTTTGTTTCCCAGTCCTATCGGAGACAGAAATCATCTTCTGCAAAGAAATCAGCTTCACACAGCTCCATCCCCATCAAAAGAGCAACAGAACTTAAAACTCAGAAGACATCAAAGGCAGCCAAAGGAATCAGGCTGTAGGCAGAAATAAATTCTGAAATAAAAATCCAAAATTATAAATCAAGTGGAAAACTAAAAAGAAAGAAAGAAAGAAAGAAACCTGACACTCATTGATAGGCATAGAATGAGCTCTATGAACTATTTAGGGAAAATACCAGCAATGCCATAGGAAAACTGGGCAAAGATCTACCAGAGACTTTACAGAAGAGACGCAAGTGGCCTGGAACACATGGAGAGATTCTCAAACCCATCGTCCCAGGTCCCCCAGGTCTTGGACTCGTCGTCGACTCTTCTTCTTCCTCCATGTTGAATACATGCACCATCCTACTGGCTCCACCTTCCAAAAGGACCAGACTCCAGCCAGTCCCCATGGCTCCTGTCTCACAGTCCCCGAGAGCCCCACTTCTGCACTGTTCCCCTCAGCCCTCCTCCACAGGTCCCCTACTTCGTCTTCCCATCTCAGAGCCAAAGCCCAACCATGTCCAGCCGGCCAAAGGCCCTGCTCCCTGGCTGCCCATGACCTTGTCATACTCTTGTTACCTCCACTCCCACAACCCTGGTCCCCGTTTTCCCTGGGGCACCACGTGTGCTGTGGCTTCAGTGTGTTCCCCAGAATTCATGTGCTGGGACTTAATCCCAAAAGTCATATATTATTGGTATTTAGAGGGGGGACCACTGGGAGGTGGTCAGGGTCCTATGGGATCCTGAGGATGGGACCCCCATGGCTCTATAAGGAGGGGAAGAGACACTCAGGCTGACTCACCTGGTCTGTCCCCCACGTAATGTCCTGCACCACCTCTGAACTCTGCAGAATCTCACCAGCAAGAAGGCCCTCAGCAGATGCAGCCAGCTGACCCTGAGCACCCCAGCCTATGGCACGTAAGGTGAACAGACCTCTATTCTTTATAAGTTAAACATTCTGTGGCATTCGGTTATAGCAACAGAAAATGGACTAGGACAACATGGCAAATTATATTTCCCCAAGATTCCCCACCAGTGGTGCCCATGATGGTTAATCTTATGTCCATCGCCTAGGCCATGACATCAGCTATTTCATCAAATGTCATTCTAAATGTGGCTTGACATATTTCTTGATGAGATTGACATTTGAATCAGTGGACTTTGGGTAAAGTAGAGCACCCTCAATAATGTGGGTGGCCTGCCTCCTATCGATTGAAGGCCTTAAGATCAAAGACTGGGGTCCCTGAGGAGGAAGCCATTCAGCCTTGGACGGGAACAGCAGCTCTGCCCGTCCCCACCTGCCACGTGCCCAGCTCCATCCAGACTTCACAGCCCCACAATCGCATGAGCCAATTCCTTAAAATACACCAGTTTCTCCCCTCTCAGTTTCTGTTTCTCTGAACCCTGGTTAACATGTCTCCGGATAGTGAGAACCGCTCACTGCCCTGCCCTGGAGCTGTGTCTGCTTCGGTCAACAGAACATGAATTCTCAGATTAGGTCACCAGAGCACCTTGGAGCTTCTGCCTGGTACTCGGGCACCTTCTGCTCGTGCCTGCTCCATCTGCAGCCAGCCAGCCTGCCCTGGAAGCCCAGGGTGGTGCGGAGGCCCCAGGTAGGTGCTCTGCTCAACCGGCCCAGCCAAGACCAGCCTTCGGGGGCCAGCATCTGAGCAAAGAAGCTACTGGGTGATTCCAGGCCCTGGTCGCAGGTTACTCCAGCTCTGAATCTTTCCAGCTAAGACTTGAAATACAAAAGAATAAGATAAACCTCCCGGCGATGGCCTGTCTAAGTTCTGGACCTAACGACTCCACAAGGCACCTCTCTGCTCACACCCCTCGGCTTGGGCTGCTTGTTACGCAGCCACTGAGAAGCAGCACAGATGCCAAGCAAGCCAAACCCACCTGCCTACTACCCGTCTCCCCCCCTCCTCCCCTGGCACCCTCAGGCTCTCCTCTCCACAGAAACATCAGCCTCTCCAGGAGGCCCCCTGCTCCCTGTGAGACCTCAGCCTCCATTCTGCTCTCATAGCTCCTTCCCTGGCATGCTGTCCTTTGAGAACCTATTTCCATCTCACAGGCTGTGGGTTTTACTGATTAACTTTCATCTCCCTATCTCCTCTAGCAAAAACATCAGCTCCGCCACAACAGGGGATTTGGGGGTCTGCTCTTTTCAGTGTTGCCATAACAATACCTGAACAGAGCCCAGAACACAGTAGGTGCTCAACTAACAGCAACAGAATAAGTACACAAATGAGAGAGTAAACAAACCTCACATAGGAAGCTGCAATTGAAAGGTGCAATGACCTATGAATTTTTTACCCATCAGACCAGTGTTCTAGTAATGCAGTGTGCTGATGGGCATGTGGGAATGGGCACTGCCAACCTGCAGTGAGAGTATAGAGTGGGGCCAATTCTTCAGACAAGGAGTGGGTAAGATGACTCAAAATTTGAAGTGCACAGAAATGTCCTGGCATTTCTAAGAATATATCCTCCCAAAGTGCTTATGCACATGCAAGGTGGAAGCTCTGGGAGGTTATTCGTGGCAGCATTTGTGTGCGAGCGAACAATTCAAAGACCAGATGCTCTTCCATATGATAAGGGTTGAATAAATGTTGGTACGTTCCTACCAAGTAACACACGCAGGTGTAAAAGAAAATGTGTCCATTCTATACTCAAACGAACCTGGATAGAATAAACTCCAAGACAGATTGTTAAAGAGCAAAACAAGTTCCAATCAGTGTGAGTGACATGTCTCCAATTTAGCTGTGCGAGGAAACCTCCAGAAGGACATAGGAGAAAGAGGACAGATACAGCTGCCCCTGAGGATGTGAACTCAGAGGCTGGTGGGCAGGAAGGGAAAGACATTTTTATTACATTTATCAATTGAAACTTTGGAATGTTGGACTAGATGCACTTAGCTACCACTGGAAGAAAATATGTATTTTTTAACAAAGATAAGAAGCTAGAAATGTTTTTCTTCAATCTCCTCATAAAGGGCAGTCACAGGAGTTTGTGCTTCCTTTCTGCTTGTCTCAGTGACATGTGGGAAGAAGAAAGACCTTTGGTCGGGTCTCGAGAGGGACACGTGAGGAGCTATGTGTAAATGCTCACAGCCAGCCTGAGCAATGCCAAGGGCTTAGTAACCCATGAAATAAGCAATAAATGCTTCAGTAAAATTTGTGGCAGCAGATGTAGCTCACAAAGCTGCAGGACACTCTCCCAATATAAGACATAATGGGATGAACTGTGCTTTATGTGTGCACATCATGGTAACACCGGGCCATCACACCTACAGATGGTTACCTAAATAAATGGAAACAGAGCAGGGAGAAGCAGGAACCAGAATACTTTTTTTTAAATTTAGATTCCTTTGGGGGCCATTGGTAAACGGAATAGGGAAGAAACATTTAAAATGTATGACATTAAGGCTTCTTTGGTGTACAGAGTTGCATAAATGTATCTAAGAGCCAAGATACACACTGCAACAAGGAAGCAGGGGGTGCTCATCAGCAGCACTTGGTAGGGTTTTGCCTTCTGGGAAACCTTGTCTGCTAATGAGAATTACTTAGGCAACTGTTGTGGTTTGGGTGTTGTTGTTGCCTTCTTTTTTGAGATAGGATCTTGCCTTGAGTTCCTGGGCTCACCTGATCCTCCTGCCTCAGCGTTCTGGGTAGCTGGGACTATGGCACCTGCCACCATGCTTGGTATGCAACTGTCTCAACTACATTTTTAGACCAAAAAAAAAAAAAAATTCCATAACCCAAGAAGTCCCAAATCAGTTATCTCCAGGCAAGGGGGCTCTGTGACACTCACCACATGTTGAGGACATTGGAGAAGACACCGTACTGGGACCTTCCTTATCCTCCAGCAGGTCCCAGCATAGACAGGATGTGAAATCACAGAGAGCCAACTCCTGCGCAGGCTCAGCAGAATCAAACTGGGGGAGAAGGAATCAACCCAGGAGGGGAAGAGCACGGACTTGTCAGTGAGGGAGGAGGCAGGAGGACAGGCAGCACAGCCAATGTCACCCACTCACACCTCCCTGCCCAGGAAGCTGCGGGAGAGCCTGCCCTGAGTCAATCGGACATCCTTTAAAGGGATTTCAAGCCCTGAACCCCAGTCTCTTGATGTGTGACATCATTTGGAAACAGGCTCAATGCAAATGTAATTGAGAATTTCAGGGTGAGATTGTCCTGGACTAGGCGCACCAATCCAATTGATAGGGGGCAGGCAGATGTGAGGGGGAGGGGGAGGTTAAGGGGATAATTCTATAGACTTGGCCTATGGTGCCACCCCCAGGCCCCCCACATGCTTTCTTTGAAAAAGCAATTTACCTCCGGCCGCCCAGCCATGCCTGGCTTAAGTCAGTGTGATGGGTGACCCTGCTCCACACACAACCTGTGGTCTGCAGAGCCACTCTCTGCCAGGGAGGAAAGACTCCCCCATGCCTATGTGTAAGAACACAAGTTACCCTGAAGGGGGGACGCTGGTGACCCTCCTATAGAGCACAGATTCCAAAACTGAGGAAGACAGGATAGCTGAAAGCAAAGTCCACCAACCATAAAATCGGAAGGAAGGAAGGAAGGAAGGAAGGAAGGAAGGAAGGAAGGAAGGAAGGAAGGAAGAAAGGACGGACGGGAGGAAGGAAGGAAGGAAGGAAGGAAGGAGGAAGAAGGAAGGAAGGAAGGACAGA
>NW_026000068.1:5068496-5123372 GCF_001458135.2 Marmota marmota marmota | reverse complement strand
AAGGAAGAAAGGACGGACGGGAGGAAGGAAGGAAGGAAGGAAGGAAGGAAGGAAGGAAGGAAGGAAGGACAGACGGGAGGGAGGAAGGAAGGAAGGAAGGAAGGAAGGAAGGAAGGAAGGAAGGAAGGAAGGACGGACGGACGGGAGGGAGGTAGGTAGGTATTATTATGGCAACACTGAAAAGAGCAGACCCCCAAATCCCCTGTTGTGGTAGAGCTGATGTTTTTGCTAGAGGAGACAGGGAGATGCAAGTCAATCAGTGAAACCCACAGCCTGTGAGATGGAAATAGGTTCTCAAAGGACAGCATGCCAGGGAAGGAGCTATGAGAGCAGAATGGAGGCTGAGGTCTCACAGGGAGCAGGGGGCCTCCTGGAGAGGCTGATGTTTCTGTGGAGAGGAGAGCCTGAGGGTGCTGGGGGAGGAGGGACGGAAGAAGGGAAAACAGTTCCAGTTAGAACCGACCAGGGCAGGCCAACATGGCCAGGAGTGGCCCTTGGGTCCTTAGCATACATTTTAATTTCAATACAGTGGTCAGATTCCCTCTGGTGGGTTTCACGGGGTACCTCTTGTCAAGACCATCCTCAGTAAGGAACTTAAACATCTAATGTGACCCTGTGAGTCAGAAGTGGAGAGGTGGCACCTGGGTGGTCTCTGGAAACTTCCCTAAAACCCCCAATAAACCAGGGAGCACAGAGGTGCACGTCTCTCTCTCCTGTTGGAGATGATCCACCCTGAGGGTGCTTTCCCTCTCTTCTAAATCTTCCTGACATTTTCTCCTGCAGGAACACAAGGACTGAGAGCCACCACTAATACAATGACCTGTACCCAAGAGGAAGGAGAGGGAGATTCAACACAGAGACTGGGGAGAAGTCCCTGCGAAACTCTGGAGTGGCACAGCCACCAGTCAAGGAGTGCTGGGGATTGCCAGGAGCCCTGGAGCTGGGAGGAGGCATGGAGCAGAACCTCCCTCCCAACGGCACAGACAACCAGCTGCACCAGCTCTCCCTCCTGAACTGTGAGCAGATCCATGGGATTTGTTAGACTACTTTCTCTCCTTCCCTCCCCCCCCCTACTCCTTCCTTCTCTCTCTCCCCTCCCCATCCCTCCCTTCCTCCCTCTCTTTCTTCTCTCTCCCTCTCCCCCTACCCCCATGCTAGGATGGAACCCAGGGCTTTGCACATACTAGGCAAATGCTCTACCACTGAGCTGCTCCCCCAGCTCTTTCTATTTTCATTTGAGACAGGGTCTTGGTAAGCTGCCCAGCTGGGCTGGAACTTGGGACCCCCTGCGTCAGCCTCCTATAGACTTTCTTTTTGCTGACGTGGATGTCCCTGGATATCACTTAGAAGGTGCTCCAGAAACACTGGATAAGACAATGAGACTGAAGGGAGGTCAAGACCAGATCCCAAGGGATGCTAAGGACATGCTTTGAGTTTGTTCTGCAAGCCTCAGGGGGAATCAAAGGATTCTAAGGGTAACAATGACTTAGACAGCTGGGAGGGCACCCCAGCAATAGTGAGCAGGAGAGGAAAGGCAGGAGGTCGGGACAGAGGCGCACCAGCATGCCACGGAGCCACCCACAGAAATCCTGATCACAAGCATCGCAATCAGGACATCAGGACATGGCCCTGGAGTCAGACCACTGGCTGGAATGCTGGCTCTGCCCTGCCCCTCACCCCCAGACTAGCCCCAACTCCTCGTCTATGAACTGCAGTGGTCAGTGTGGCTACCCCTCACAACTGCTGAGGACCATGCATGTTAAAACAGACGAGCTCAGAGGAGTTCAGTCCAGTTGGTTCCGAAAACTGACTTTTGGACCCTGTGTGGGGAGGCTGATCTGGGTGGGCTCTGAGGACAAGATGGGACCCCAGTACCCAGCACAACACAGGAAATCGTGGATCTTCCTTCTTCCCACCCCAGGTTACCTCTGTGAGCAGATGCCATCTCCCTGGCCTCAGTCACAGTGCACACTAACAAGAGCTTAATTTCTCCCATTCCACATGTCTCTATTCTTAACTTTGTTATTTTAGCTGAGAAATTTTATCCTGAAAGCCAAAGCAGGCTAGTCCACAGACAGAAGGAGGAAGTTCAAAGAAGGGAAAGACAGTCCCCTACCTCGATCATCCCTCTATTCAGCCCCACCAGCTCTGTGCCGATGCACCCTGGGACCCCTCACCATGTCCTTGGGTTCCCAAGGTAAAAAAGGGACCTGATCACCTCTACATCTCCAGGCATGACTGTGGATGGCCCAAGGCCTTGGAGCCCTGGTCAGTGGGAGGTTTTATCGGTTTTAATGCAAGCAGAACACAAATCAAAGAAGAACACTTGAGCTGGCCTCTGCTGGTGCCCTCCCAGCTGTGGCTGCTGTCCTGCTAGCAGTTGGTGCTTCCCTGTGGATGTTTGACGCCGTAGTCAGCAGCCATCCCTACCAGCTGGCACGTTGACAAACTAATAAAACAGGCCATGTAAGTGGAAAGAGCTGGCACTGCCTCAGTGTGTTTAGGCTGCTGGAGGGTGAGCCAGCTGCTCCAACGAGAGCAGGCAGACAAAAATTAAATCTCTGCTGTTTGAGGTGGGTCTTTGAAGAAAGGCGGGGGCTTCAGAGCCCAAACTTTTATGGTTCCAAGCAAAGCATTGCACATTTGAAGACATTTGAGAGTCTTCTGAAAATGTATTTTTTCAAACATGAGCAAAATTAAAGGACGTTGTTTTCTTCCTTCACAGGGAATGTCAGGCCAAAAGCTTGGTAAACACAAAGAACTTCTCAAGGAGTCAGGGGAGGGGGTCCACCAAAGGTTCTATCCAGGGCTGTTCAGGCGGAGCAGGAAGGAAGGAGAAGAGGGCCCAGGGGCTCTTGACCTTCTGCAACCTTCCTGCACTGCAAGAACAATGATGCGTACCAGGTGCAGAAGACTGTTTTTAGATGCCTGTCATTTAAGGAAGGGACAGAATTTGCCTTTGAGAGAGATGCTGGCTGCCTGCTCCACAGGGTGCGGGTGGGGAGGCTTGTTTTTGCTTCAGCCAGAAAAATGCCAGAGGTCTCGTTGCTCTTGTAACTACTATGGAATGAATGTTTGCCTTGACCTTGGACTTCCCAGTTTTCAGAACTGAGAAATAAATGTTGTTTAAGGCTCTGAGTCTATGATATTCTGTTAGAGCTGAGCCAGGCTTATGAGAGCTACCGTAGTCTGTGGTCATGGCCTTTTGGAGCGACAGCCCACATGGGTCGAGGTTCCCTCCAGAATCTTCTCCAGTAGTTGTGCCAGCTTTCCAGGGTGGCCATAACATGGCCACAAACTCGGTGGCTTAACAGAGATTTTGTCACTCGCAGTCCTGGAGGCCAGAAGCCACATCCGAGGTCTCCACAGGGCCACACTGCCTCCAAGGCTCTAGAGAAGAACCCTTCCTGACTCTCACGGCCTCTGGTGGCTCCTGGCAGTCACGAACTCCTTCGTTTGTGACCGTATCACCCCAAGCTCTATCTCTGTCCGCACACGGTTTTCTCCTCAGTGTCTGTGTCTTGTCCTGCCCTGGGGTTGAGGGGCCAGCCAGATAACCCAGGATGATCTCCTCATCTTAAGATCCGTAACTTATCTATCTTCAAAGATGCCATTTTCCAAATAAAATCATATTCATGAGCTCCAGAATGCCATCTCTTCTTTGATTTGGGAGGGCACTTGGGCCAGGAGACACAAGTCAACCCACTACACTCGATGAGCTAAAGGGAATTTGTATAGATTATTAAGTTTCCACAGAATTACTGGGAAGGGTAAAGAAACAGATTCCAGCATAAATATTCAAGAAAAACTCTCAGAGAGAGGTCACAGAGAACCAAGACAGCTCTGCCCCACCATGATGAGGCTGCTGCAGGGACACTAGCTAAGGTTGGCTCTAGATTTGGGCAGCTCCACAGGTCTCTGCCATGCACCACACCAGCAAGATGGAGGCCCAGCCCTGCTCTCCCCAGTAGACAGAATCCAAGCTCAAAGGTTCACAGGGCAGAGCAAAAAAATCCCATACAGATCCCCGATGCAAAAGACTTAGGTAAATATGGTTGGGGTTTTCCACTCTGAGCACTAGAAGAGGGTGGAAAGTGGTGGAGGCCAGTATTCCCCAGGATTGTGTCCACACCCAACTCAGAAAGGCCAGCAGAAGCCATTGTAAGAGCATGACAAATGGCAACCAGGAAGTGTTTCTGAAACACCTAAACTAGACATTCTCAAACTTTGAGGTGCACAAGAATTAAGCTCACCTGGGGCCCTATCTAAACGTGCATGGTCACTGAACACTGTGGTGCACACCTGTAATCCCACCAACGGGGAGGCTGAGGCAGGAGGACTGCAAGTTCAAAGCCAATCTCAGATACTCTGCCACACACTGTATCAAAAAATTAGAAAGGGCTGGGGGCATTGCTCAGCAGTAAAGCATCCCTGGGTACAATCTCCAGTTCTGAGGTCAAAAACAGACTGCAGATAAAAACTACACAGCTCTGGCCTTTGAAAAGTGACTCGCTGAGTGGCTGAATGAGTCAAGGAGTATCAGCTGCCAGGAAGCATGGTTAGAGGGAGAGGAAACCAGCAATAATTTCACCTCTAACTTCAGGAAGTCTGACACTGTGCACTTACACCTGTGCACCTCTGACCCTCAATGCACACCTGTGCAATTAGACCTTGTACTTTTTACAAAGCAAATACTGCTACCAGGAACACTCAGATAATTGTGAGGAGGTTGGCTCAAGAGGACGGAAGGTAAGATAAATCCGGGAGTGTCTGCAGCTCTACAGAAAGAGCCTCATGTGGGCTGTTGCTTAATTTGACGTAACCCAGCAACAGAAAAAACAAAACAAAACAAAACAAAAAAACCTCCTTCCTGTATGTTTTCAGTGTTTGAATTCAGATGGCATCAAACAAGAAGGAGCCCTCTGTGTTATTCAGTCTCTCAACATTGAAATCTACTTCATTTCCAAGTCAGGACTCAGTTGCTAAGAAAGAGCATGTAGGGATCAAATTATGCTCCTAAAATTCTAAATGCACTCTGGAAGTCATTTAAAGTAGACAGTCCCTTATCAATAGCTCTGCTGTCCCTGCTGGGCCCTGGCCACAGGTGCCAGCAGAGCTTCTAGAGGGACCTCTGGTCCTCACCTAATCTTGTCTTTACCAGGGGCAGGGGAATCCTGAGAGGAGAAAGGAAGCCTGGGTGTGTGGGAACTCATTTGAAGCTTCACAGGTTCCCTGAAGCCTGGAGCGTGGAAGACGGTGCACAAAGGGCCACAGGTAAGTAGGCGCAGCCGGGATCAGGGGTTGTTACAGGTGCCATAGGAATGCTACGCACTAGACCAAAATCAAGAATACTGCCTTCAAACTAATTTATTCAAGTACATATATGCAAACACATGTCTCATGGACACTCTTAAAGCTTTGAAATGCTTTCACATGTATTCAGAGATGCCTCACAGCTTCTGAATTTTAATTTCTAAAATGTCCCCCAAGTGTACGTCTGAAATATACTTGTCTTTGTGCTCTAATCCAAAGTACGTGAGACTCATAGTAAAAGAATCTTGCCTTGCATTTTCCCCATAAGTAAAATCTAAATCCTCCTTATTCATTGCTTTGGTTTCCTAAAACTGGAATTTCCATTAACCACCAAGGAAGGAAGACTCAAGAGGGCTCACTATGGTGCTCCTTAATGGCCTCTCATCTTCCGGCCTAGACAGAATCTGCCTCCCTGGCCTTCCCCTCCCACGTGGATAGCTCAATGTGGCAGCTGTGACAACGCACCCAACCTGGGCAGTTTTCAGCAGAGGAGGCGTCACCTGGCTTCCTTCCTTTGGCTTGGCTCACGGAGCTCGCCCTCCCCAGCCCCAGGTGGCGTCTTGACGAGGTTGTTTTGAGGATCACTTCGTGACCGCAGCGTCCCAGCGGGACCTCTGTAGGCCTCCACTTCTCAGTCTGTCCTAGTCCTGCGTCCACCTCAGGTGATGGAGAGCTGATGCTCATGAGCAGGCAGGGCATGCAGCAAACTGGCTTGTGTCCCTGGCATGCCACAGGTCCCAGCCTATGCTCTTCACCTCCAGAAGTCCCCTTCCCTCCTGACCCTGCCATCCTCCAGGTCTCCTTGCAAGCGCTACTCAGAGGTGCCTTCCCTCTCTCTTCCCACTCAGTCACTCCTACCCTGCAACGTACTGTTTCCTTCCTCAGCATCTGGAAATGCTGGAGTAGGTCTGTGGTCTGTCTCCTGCCAAGGCAGCTGGAAGATTCCTGAGATTTGTCCTGATCTGTATCCCTCATTACTGGTGCACCCAGAACCCAACAGAGTTCATTGTTCATTCTTGTGACTGTCATCACCACAGCACACCCACCTGTGATTCCAGAGACTAGGAGATTAGCAACATCAGCACGATCATTCTAGAATTCTGACTCCTCATTGGAGGGGTGCCAGTCTAAAATATTGGGCTGTGGGGAGAGAGAGCTGTAGGGATCTTGGACCCTGCTCCAGTGAGATCCCTTTGTTGGTGAAAAAAGAGGGGTAGCCTGCCCCTGCCCACAGTGCACCCCAGTCTGGCTGCCATACTCTAGTGGTGCCATACTCCACTGCCCTGGGAAATTTGCTCCCAGCTGCTCACCTTACTCTCCTCCCCACAGCTATTAGCACAACCCTTCCAGAAGAAGCCCACACACTGTCCCTCCAGCAGGACATCAGCCCTGGGTTGCTCTTAATGACTGTCCCAGAAGCATGTCTGGAAACCTGGGCACCCCTCACCAGACACATCAAAATGCCCCAGAGAGAGCCAAACCTGAGCTTCCCATTCTGCACCCTGGTATCCTTGACCACTGTACCCCCTGCCTGAGGGGTGAAGACCACTCCCCTCCTCCCAGCGTCTTTCATCTGCTGAATCATTCTCACCAGTCATGAGAGCTCACGGTGTGCCTGCCAGAGGGTGCCCTGTTGAAAATGGAAGAGATGCAGCCTCACCTGATGTGCAGAGAGAGGGAGACTTCAAGCTGCACAAAACTGAGAAATAAGCTGGTGTTTAAAGGCATGCTAATCTAGCCCTCCACGGATGAAGTCCATGGTACTCTGCTGACCCACCATTGTGTCAGGGGGTTCTCCAAGTTATGTTCTGCAGAGGCTTGAAAACCTTCTCTTGACCTCGGTGTAGATCAGAGAGCTATAAGACTCCCTTGGGAGAACAAAGGGCAGTGCGGTTGAAACCCTTTTGCAGGAAGGCCTGGGAAATGGTCAGCTCCTGAGTTAGCATAATGGAGAAGTCTTCTGGCCCCTGTTAACCTATCATTTAGGCACCAGATCTTTTCAAGGAAGAAAACCAAGGACACTGATATGGTTTGAAGAAAATAATTTCCTAACTGTCTTTTACTGAAAATAAAAGCAAACTCATGCAAGCAAATTCATACTTATTTTAATTCCAGAAAATGCTTAGCCACCTGCTTTGGTTTGGCTGTGAATTTCATATGCTGGAAACTTGGTCCTGTGGTTTGGCTGGGCTTCATGTGCTGGAAACTTGGTCCTCTGCATGGTGCAGTTGAGGTGGTGGGGCCTAATGAATTTGGCTAGGTGGTTGGGGTGCCACCCTCAGAAGGGATTAATGTGGTCCTCCCAGAATCCTGGTAAGTTCTTACAGGAGAAAGTCATTATAAAATGAGCTAGCCTAGCCCCTGAGTCCCTCCAGCTTTGTTTTCACCAAGTAGTCTCTCCTGCCATGACGCACTGCCGAAGTCTGGCTAGGCACAAATCACGAGCCACTCAAGCAGGAACAAACTTTATTTCCAAACTCCACCAGCACACTCCCTGGGAACTCTCCCGAACGCCACCCACAGCTCCTCCAGGAACACACCACACACCAACCAGAACTCCCACCCCCGGAACTTCACCAACCAACGCAAACTCTTCAGGAATCCCCGCGAGAGCTCAACCGGAACTCAAAGGGAACTCCATGAGAACTCAAAAGTCATCATCTTAATGGCTCGCTGGCGTCACCTCTCAACCACTACTTCTGGCAAAAATGACATGCGTCATCCCGACTCGGCTGTGGCCCTCAACAATGCACCTACCATGTTATGATACAGCCAGAAGCTGAACTAAAGGGACTCTCTAATCTTGGAATAGATCTCCAAGATGAGCTCTAAATAAGCCTTTTTTTTTATAAAGTACTCAGCTTCAAGTATTTGGTCATAGCAACAGAAAATGAACTAATGTATCACCACCCAAAACCTGGATCTAAGAATCTAAGATTCTACCTGGATCCAAGCCATATTTAATTGCAAGTATTTTGGAAGCCACATAACAAGAGACCTTTCATTTTTTTCTTTGTGAGGAAAAACACTGTTATGGTTTAGATACGAGATGTTCCCCAAAAGCTCATATGAGATACAACACAAGAAAGTTTAGAGGGCAAATGATTAGGTTAAGGCTCTCATAACTCAATCAGCAGATTAATATATGTGAATGGATTAACTGGGTGACTACTACAGGCACATTGGGTGTGGCTGAAAGAGGTGGACAGAGCTCTCTCTGCTTCCTGGTGACCTTGTCCTGAGCCGATTTCCTCCACCAAACCTTTCTGCCATGATGTTCCACCTCACGTTGGGCTCAGAGCAATGGAGTCCGCCATCTGTGCACTGAGGCCTCTAAAATCATAAACCCCAAATAAACCTTTCCTCCTCTAAACTTGTTTTTGTCAGGTTTTTTGGTCACAGCAACAAAAAAAGCTCACTAAAACCACCACCAAGTAGCCTCCCTCCCTCTCTCCCCCACCTTCTCCCTCCCTCTCCCTCCCTTCCCTCTCTCTCCTTCCCTCTCCCTCCCTCCCCCACCTTCTCTCCCCACCTTCTCTCTCCCTCCCCTCCCTCTCCCCACCTTTTCCCTCTCCCTCCCCCTCCCTCTCCCCCACCTTCTCTCTCCCTCCCTCCCTCCCTCTCCTCTCTACCTAATTCTATAAACACATTATTCAGTTCTCTCTGCTCTGTTTCCACTGGCCCGTTTACCCGCTCTTTTCTACTTCCCCACTGTTTTTCTTGTAGCCAGGACCAGTTGCATGACTTTGGTTCCTAGTGCAAAATGAAAAGTGTAGCCTCTAATTTTAAAAACAAGTAAGTGTTCCAGGACAGCACAGGGTCCTTGTGAGCAGGAGCCCTGGGGCCTGCACAGGTGGCAGCCCAGGAACTCAGCCCTGGGTGAGGCTTCCTCCTCCTCTATCCACGTCCCCATCAGCTGTCTTGCCACCTAGACTCAGGCTCTGCCACCCACCCCCCCCCTGCTGGGAAACCAGTCTCCCCTGAGCACAAGCCCCTTGGCCAGCTGTGAGAGGTCCCGCCCAGCCTCAGACCTTGGCTCTTCAGAGGACAGTGACTCACCACAGCCCTATAGCCACCACGGTGCTGGGGAGGGACCCCAGGCCTTGCATACACTAGGCAAGTGCTCTACCGCCCAGCCACGTCCCAGCCCAGACACTCTTAAATGTGAACATGCTTCTGAGCATTTGAGCTTCTCCGTGTCCAGCTCCACCCTAGAGCATGAAGCAAGCCTTCTGCTGAACAGCCAGTGAGGAAGAGGCCGGGCTTGATGCATCTGTGACTCTACATATTGTGCCAAAACTCTTGATGGGACTTGTTTCCATGCCTTACTGTTTTGTTTATATATATATACCTAGTCTAAGGTCAGGTGGAATCTTGGCCCCCAGCTGGCTCCCTCCTGGCTCACCCCAAGAGCCAAAGCCATATTTTAAAAAGGCCTTTGTGCTGGGCCTTTCGAAGTTCAGGCCCAATGCTGCCTTGAAGATAAATGTATCTAGGCCCTCTGTTCCCGGAAAACTGAACTTCAAAATTCCCAACAGGAATACTTCATCCAAAGGAGTTTTGTTTGTGCCACTATCACAGGGGTAGAAAGAGCCCAGTCCCCAGGTAAGGCCACCACAACGGGTCCCCAGCACCTCCCCCACCCCCAGCATGGCCTCCTCTGGCCTCTGTACCATCAGCTGGGCTTTCGGGAAGCAGGAAGGAGATGGGAGAGGAAAGGGCGAGGACGAGGGCGGCACAGGGAAAGGGGAGAGGAGTGCTCCCTGGAGGAGGGGTGGAAGGGAGGCTGCTAAACGCGCCAGCGGTTCTGTCTCAGAACAGGAAGACGGGGGAGCCCTGGATCTGAGAGGCAATGCTGCCTCCTCGCCCCCCTAGTAGGAGGCTGGGAGGATCACAAATCTGCAAGGTGGCCCAGCTCTTGTGGGCTCCATCCCTCATGGATGCGAAGTTGGGTGCTTTCCTTTTCAGCACATTTGCCCAGCACCATAAGCCACCTCTCCAGCTGCGCCCAGTTTAATCACCTCTTTTATAGAATCACGTTAAATACATGGCTTCTTTCCCTCTCTCCTCTCCAGTCATTTTTCTCAAACAAAACAAAACCCTGCAAAACTGAGGGAAATGCAAGTGGACCTCCACCAACATCTCGGGTCATCTATTTTCAGGAGAGCAACAAAGAAGTGTCATGCTCCTTGAATAAGCAGTGAATTAGCAAATGCCTTTCCCTGTCATAAACATTTGCTGAAAACAGCCCCAGGGTTTTGCATGAAGGATGCAGAACCACTATTTTTAACTCACAAATGAGAGCAGCAGCATCTAATTTTGGATTACGCTCAGTCTAGTGCTGGGGACTGACTGGGAATGGGGGGAAATGCAAAGAAAAATGTCTTCCTGGTGTGGCCCCCACCAGCCACTGCAAAACAGACCCAAAGACAGCAGCCTTTGAGCCATGGGGCTGGTCACTTAGTCCATGAGGCCATAGCAGTGCTGCAAAGGCTGCCCAGCCCACCCCATCCAGGCAATCTGGAAAAGAAAGCACAGACACTGGAGAAGGTGCATGTAGAGAAACCCAGACCATCAATAGGAAGACCCTTAGGTGGAGACGGGGGAAGGGCTACAACTTCCTGGAAGAAAATTGGCAGCAAGCCCCAGTAGGATGAGAAACTAGGCCTTTATCGTGCTTTGAAGGGATGCTCTGACATATGAACTTTTAAATTACTTTAAAAGAATATAAATAGATGGCCTTAGTAGTGCTGAAAGTAATTAAAACCATTATCTCTCAAGAGCAACCCCCAAATTAGCAGTTGCCCAAAGAGCACCATTAATCCACCTTCTAAAGCATCAGATAAGTGCCTGGCTCCCCATTTCTGCTGAGTGAAGTCTCTCTCCTGTAAGGAGCAAGCTTCAAGTCCTGGTCACCCAAGACCTGCACTGTAATGGGGGACGAGAGCAAGTAATTGAAGGAATTGAGAGATGAGGGAGAAAAGAAAATATTTTGCAGCCCGATTTCCTTGCTAAGGTCCTCTCTTACAATACTTTAGAATGTCTCAGGATACCTGATGCCAGCAGATCTGAGGGAAATACAGCATGCCAGTCATTCTGACTCAGAACAAGGAGACAGGGAAGCCTGGGTCAGAAAGGCAAACGGTGCCTCCTCGCTACAAGGGATAATGTTATCTGAGCAGAGCGATGAGGGAGTCGGCAAGACAAGTCTCCACAAGGCCCTGACTATCTTTTTAAGGATACTGAACAGCCTTGGAGAATTGAGGGCAGATCTCCATCCAGAGCAAAGGACAGGTATTGTATTACCCACTGGTAAAAGCTTGGGTTCCCAAGCTTGGGTTCCCGTTGCTCTCGTGGAACATGACCCAAGTGTGTGCAACTTCCTATTTGCATTGCCCTGTGGACATCAAGGCAGTTGGTATGACTGTGAGCAATAATCTGCCCTCTTCTCTGACCCAGGAGTTTCACGTCTCCTACCAGTATCCATGAAGGGCAACAAGCTAACATTTTACAAACAGGATAAAATCTTGGACCTCTCATAGTTCTGTCCACCTGATTTTGACAATGGCTGTTGATGCCTTTGAACAATATTATCTCAGGTGTATACAGGATAATGAGAGATTAGATCTTCAGGCAGAAGCTACTAGTAGCCCTCTTTAATATCCATTTTCTCCATCTTCTGATCCACACAGAACCAGGCTGGGGCTCTCCATGATTGAAACCACATTCTCCAGCTCTCTTGTAAGTGGTGTTTTCCTGGCAGTTCTGGATTCTGGGATGGGAGGGAAGTGGAAGGAACACTTCCAGGCGCATTGCCTCTAAGAGCCGGGATTTTGTACCTTCTGCACCCTCTTCCTCTCTGCACAGCTGCGATGATGGCTGCAGCCGGCCATGAGGATGAGTGCCCTGCTTGGCAGCATGATGAAACTGCTGATGTTTTGAAGAACCACAGCTGCCCTGGACGGATGCACGAAAATCCATCTTGTTCAAAAGATTTTGAATTTTCTGTTATTAGCAACTGAATCTTATCTCTAACTGGTGCCGGGCTTGATGCCTAAAGTGGAAAGCAGCAAGGAAAGACCCCCAAATCTGGAGCAAATGACTTGGTGTCACCTTGCCTGGCCTGGCCAGTCTGAAGAAGGGAGGAGGCGAGGCCCTGCCCACATCCACCTCACCATCCTGGCTGTGCCCTCTGCCCCAGTGGCTCTCAAGCCCCAGGCACCCTGGGGATCCTGCAGCAGAGCCTCACCCAGGTCCTGCTCCAGGTTTTCCATGACCTGGACCGTTCCCACCAGAGACAGCCACCTCCCCACAAGACACAAGTGAGGGGAAGGTTTTGAGAAAACAGCTTCCAGTCTCCTCTTGCTGCTTGAAAATTCTTAAAAATAAATCAATCTGGAAGCACATCTTCACAGGGACTTGAATCATGGCATGGCCCTCTCATGGGGGGACTCAGACACCCGTCAATGAGGTGGAAGCGAAGTCATGACAGGAGTCCTCTGAGTGCCTTAACAATCCCACCAGGAGGACTGAATCAGAGGCCCATGCCAAGGCATGATTGGCAATCTCTGCCCAGAGCAGCAGTCCTCCCCTGAGCAGGTGCACCAACCCAAGGGAAACCCCATCCACATCACACACTGAGCACCAGGCCATATCCCATCTATAGTTGATTGTTTACTCACTAGCTCACTTAACATACACTTATTAGGCACTTAGTAGGTCAGGACCTACCACACACAGGGAATGGGAAGGTGAATTTAGCAGGATCCACTCCCTAAATGTGCACAAACTCTAGGCAGCCTCAGGCTCACCCAGGGCAGGAATTCAGATTGTCACCTTCATTGAGCAAAAAGGCACAGAGTGAGGGTGAACTCTCACGTATGGGAGAGATCTCACAAATGCCCTATGATATGGCACTCATCAAAACATACAGCTTCATGATACACAGCCCTTTTCTGAGCTCTAGTGGCAGGACAGGATTTTCTATGAAATATTTTTTAAAAGAATCATTCCCAACTCTGCCCACTGAAATTTCAATCCTAAAATCCTAAGTGAAGTGTGTATATGTCTATATAGTTACACTCACACATGGTTCAGAAAGAAATGATTTAGAGTTTGTTTTGTTGTTTTGTTTTTGTGGTTCAGGGTATTGAACCCCAGGCCTTGCACATGCTAGGCAAGTGCTATATACCCAGCCCCCAGAAAGGAATGCTTTGGGCTGCAAGTAAGACAAAAATTCAACCAGTTGGTACCATTTAAAAATAGAGATTGATGGTGAGGTCTGAGTTAGGTCTAGAGATGAACTAACAGAATGTGACAGCATCGGTCTCCTGGCTTTGACAGCGTATGGCAGTTACGCAACACCTCAGGGGGAGACTGACCAACAATACACAGGCACTCTCTATTCTTTGTGCAACTTCTTGGGAGTCTTAAACTACTTCCACATTAAAACATTTTTTTAAAAGTCAGAAGTTTGGGATTTTTGCAATTAGAGCTCCAGAGGTTGCTGGCAGCTGTTGGCTTTAGGTGTTTGTCCAGGCCATCCGTGGCCCAGGCCTCTGTCTTCCTGTTTCCCTACCCACTGCCACTGGTCTGCCCTCCTCCCCACGTGGTCTCAGATGTGGGTGGTGGCTGCTGCTCCAGCCCTGAGCCAGAACCGCATCAGGAGAAGAGGGAGGAGAAGCCAGCACCTGTCCTGCCTCCTCCCAGAACCAGGACTCAGACACAGTTCACAGGCCGTCCGACCCTTCCTCCTTCAGAATACAGTGGAGACCCGCTCCCCTCATCTTGAAAGCTATGGTCTGATGCCTTGTCCCTTCCAAAATCCAAGTTGAAATTTAATTGCCACTGTAATAAGATTAAGAGGTGGCCTTTTAAGAGGGGATGGGGCACAGAAGTTGTGCCCTGATGAGGGAGAATAATGCACTTAGGAAAGGGCAGTTTCAGCAATCCGCCCCCTCCTGCCTTCCACCACGTCAGGATGCAGCAAGACCCTCACAGAAGCTGGCACTTTGATATTGCACTTCCCAGCCTCCAGATTTGTTGGAAATAAGACCTCTGTTCTTCATAAACAAGCTGGGCTGTGGTATTTTTGTTACAGCAGCACAAAGCAGAGGAAGACAGTTCACTTTTACAACTAGAATATGACAGGACAGAGTGATGTGGCAGAAAGACACTGAGGCAGGTGCCTGTGGATGGTCCCCTCCCCTCCAATGTGGGCAGTGCTGTGGCTCCCGACCCATAGAACATGGCAGAAGCAATGGGCTGTCACTCAGAGACTATGTGGAGTACGGGCAGCTGCTGTCTTGCTGGTAGACACTCCCTACTGACACTTTCTTCTGGGCTTAGACAAGATGATCAAGCTGAAGAGGCCCAGCGCCAAGGCAGCCTTCAGAGACAACCAGCAAGCAGCAGGGCCTTCAGTCAACTAGTGCAAAGGCCTGAATCTTGCAGATAACCGTGAACTTGGACTTAGCCTTCCTCATGGAGACTCAGATGAGACCCCAGCTCTGGCTGACACCTCAGTGGCAGCCTCATGAGGGTCCTGAAGCAGAGGACCTGGGTAAGGTGCCACCAGGATCCTGCCCAGAGCAGCCTCTGAAGCAGCTAGGTGAATGGTGATTTGTTACCCAGCAACAGAATCATGATGTCACATGGCCCCAGGGCAAGGTCCCAAAATGGACAGCTACCCTGCTCCTGACTCTTCCCCGTCTCCCTCAGCGGCTTGCTCCGGGGAAGCCAGCTTGTGACACAGTGGAGAGGCCTATGTAGGGACCACTGAAGTTCCACCCAGCAGGCTCACAAACCAGCCAGTCATGAAATGCACCCCCTTAAAAGAGGATTGTCCAGCCTCAGATGCCCACAGTCCACGTCAGTATCCTGACCCCAAGCTCTTATGGAAGAACAAGCAGGAATGCCCAGCTGACCCTCTCACACAGACAGTGGGATAGGAGGGAGGCACTCACTGTCACCTAAGCCACCGTGTTTTAGGGGAACTTGTTGTAAAGCCACAACAACTGTCCAGTCCCCTGGGCTAGCGCTGGCCAGCAGGAGTGGGATCACCCTGGCCGGCTGAGCCCTGTCGGGACTCATCTTCTCTAGGACCTTCCAGATTGGGGTTTTGTTAGCATTGAGGAAAAGGGGTGGGGGGCGGAGAGAAAGAGGAAAGGATTTGATAGGCAAATCTTTGCATTTGACCCTCAGAATAAAAAGATAAACAAAGAACCCAGGAGGAAGATAAAATTTAAAACCAACCAACCAAGGACGACAACAGAGCCCCTGGGAGTCAGGTTTGGAGGTGGAGCCACACTCGGCTCCTGCTTCCACTCCCGTGGCTACACCACGGACAGAGATCCACCAAGCAGAGTCAGTAGTGTAATTTCTGTGTCTGGGTGTTAGTAAAATACAGGTATATTTATCTCTATGATTGATTTGGGAAGCCAAGAAGACGCAAGTTAGAGCAGGTTGATAATGGGGTGAAAAACTGCACTGGACCCCAAGTCTGCTGCAGTCCTTTGGTGAAGCTATCACTTGCAATACTTCCATGAGAAATTATAACACCAGAATTCCCATGAAAAAACAGCAAAGAAAGGCAAAATAGATTTAGAGAGCGCACACTTGGTGCCCAAGGGAGTGAGGAAGAGCTCGAACCCTGAGCTGCAGGTCACCAGGGTAATGGGAAGACATGGGGCAGAGGCCCATGACCTGAGCCCAGCCATGCCAAGGGGTCGTGCCTGGGGAGGGACAGACAGGAGTGTCCCCACATCAGTGACAGGAGGCCAGTCTCAGCCCATGTCGCGCACTCCTGGGATCCGCTAGCATGAAGCAGCAGCTCTGCTCACGGCCTCTGCCACGCCCTAAGGATGGTGTGTGCTCTGAAGTCCTCCATCAGTGACCTGCCCCAGGGGACTTTCCATCTCCAAGGCTGTGAAAATGCTCAACTGAACCCTGAAGATTCAGATTTAACTACAGCTTCCCCCAGTCAACGCAGCTTAGATTCATGAGCATATTTGTTTATGAGGAAAGAAATGACTCCAAAACTCCAGCCAGGCAAGTTATTTATAATTAAACTTCTTTCTCAAAACCTGATACTGCAGCATAATATAAAACAGCAATTATTCAAAAGGGAGGAAAATAAATAAACAAAGAGAGGACAGAGAAAGCAGGAGGATGTCTACAGCGTGCTCCTGTGCTCACTGCCCATTCGGCTCCCCGGATGAGCACTTGGGGACAAATTCTAAGAAAAGTCTTTCTGAACAGAGGTTTTCAGGAGTGTTTATGTGCACTTTAAGCTAGTGAGAAGCAGCCAGAGACAATGGCAAAACATTGCCCCAGAAGATCTTTCCAGGTCAGATCAGGCTCATGGTGGGGACTCAGCACGCAGTTCCTTTAATAATTAGCAAGAGCAACCATGCTAAATCTATTAAGACTAGTCATTTCAGTGCACAAATGACAGGCTGCCAAACCTCCAGCTCCCAGAACAAGGGGATTAAAGATTTCTTTAATGCTTTTATCAGCTACTAATTAATAGTAGTGCTTGGCTTCAGTGATTTAGTCTTAATGCATGACAAAGCTTCATTAGGCAGGAGAGTCGGAGTGTTCTTCTCTAAATCCACCCGCAAAGCCAGCCGGACTCCCAGACTGAGCTCTGCTCACTCAAGTCAGGGAGCTCAGTGCATTCAGGAGGGGCCCCGGCCCTGCCTTACTGCATTTCATTATCTGAGTACCTGTGCTGGTGACCCTCACATCTTGTGGGGCTGAACTAATACTGTTAGTCAGCACAATGAGTCCCCAAGGCCCTCACACAAAGAAAGATCCTTGTGATCACAGGAGAGACCCAAACCACAACCAGACACCTCAGAATAAGATTTAAATCACTGGGGTCTCCAGGGAGGTCACGGAAGAAGATATCTTAATACATTGCACAGTAAGGTGCCCACAGACAACTAGAATGTTCTATACATTTCAAAGAAGCTGGAAGAAAAGATTTTGAATGTTTCCACCACAAAGAAATGCTCAGTGTCTGAGGAGATGGATCTGCTTACCCCGATTTGAACACTGCATGATGTTTACATGTATCAAAACATCACATTGTCTCCTACAAATATGTACAATTTTTTGCATCAATTTAAAACATTTTTAAACGCTTGCCAAAAAATTGCTCAGGAGACTCCTCTCAAAAGGAATAAATGCCACTCTAGTGGCCTTAAGATACATCAGACTTTCTGAACCATTTTTTAAAAGGCATGAATTTAAGTGCTGCAAATTTTCAATTATCTCTGCTAATGCTGGTGAAGAGAGGTACAGATAATTCAAAATTAGAGATGCTAAAAGGTTGTTGTATTTGGCATGGAAAAGCAATTTGCATGTACATTTTGATAAGAGTGAGCACTGCCTTCTGAGGATATTTGACAATTAATTCTCACCAAACAGTGAGGGGCTTAAGAGCAGCCTGCATTGCCTTTCCTGCCCTCACACCTCATCCTAAGGATGAACTCTGTTCCTTTTAAGCTGGACAACACCTGACCCCTGGCCTCAGAGAGACATAGTCCCAAACACCCATGTGTTGACCCAGAGGGCTGAGCTGGATGGCTGTTGACACAGGAAAAAGAGGCAAATGGATCAAATCCAAGGATGGGGGCCTCTGCTCTCCTGTCACCAGGGAAAGGCTCCAAATCTCTCCTTGAGTTTTCCCATAAAGCTTCTCGGTCTTCAGTCCACTCAAAAGGTACTGTAGAGCTAGGGAGCAAGGCCTGAGAGCCAGCCCTCCCCGCCACAAGGCTTGTATTTTGGCAGTGACATAGGACATGCCAACCTGGCTGCAGGCATCAGGAAAGATGGCACTCGGAGCCTTCACTCCTGCAGCCTCCAGCACGTTACCATGTCTGAGAGGTCAGAGAGCTTGCATTGCTGGAGTTCATTCTTCACGTCTGTGGAGAGACTTCACCTCTCTTGTCTACAGAACAGCTCAGACTACCAGAGAAAACAAAGAAAATCCAGGACAAATCTATTGTCCTGGTGTAACCCCCACCCCATGGTCAGCTTCCAGGTGTGGGAGTGATCTGCCCTCTTCCAGATTATGGCCACCGATGAGCTGATTCCTCAAAGTCATTTCTCACCTTAGCCTGCGGAGTTGCGGGAGCTCCACTTTCCCATCTCCCCAGAAAAGAGCCGGCTCAAACCATCCCTGTTAGAAACCCACAGACCCGGGCCTCTCTCCCTTCTCCTCCTCAGCAAATCCAGTCGGCTCAATCTTTAAAAGGCACCCAAAGCCTTCTCTCTAGCCACACTGTCCCTCACCTCTTCCTGGACCCTGCTTCCACCCTGCCCAGCACAGCCAGCTCCACCCAGAGGAGCCGCTGAGACCCTGTTAAAATGTGGAGCTAATTCTGCTGCTTCTCCATTCAACACCTTCAGAGGTTTCTGTGTTGCCCAAAGAATCAGTCAAAGCTAATTCTATATTCAGCCCTCTCGAGCCCTGTCCACGTACACGCACACACATGCCCAGCATGCTCACACCTATCCTCACATGCACGGGTTCATACATGTGCCCATATTGACATATACCCTACCACATTTACTAAGTGGGACAGAGACAGCCTCACAGTGATGGAAGTGTCCCCTGGCTATCTCACTGGTCCCTGGCATCCCTTTGGAGATGGGGGAAGAACATACAATTTACTATCTCAACCACTTTTAGGTATACAGGTCAGTAATGTCAGCATGCTCGCCTTGATGAAGTCCATCTCCAGAACTTTCACTTTGCCGAGCTGAAACTCCATTCCCATTAAGCCATTCCTCCCTCCCCAAGCCCCTGGCAACCACCCTTCTACTGTTCCTAGGAACTGAACTTCTCCAGGGACCTCACATACTTGGATCCACCCAGTATGTATCTTTCTGAGATGGCTCATTTCACTCAGCATAAGGGCTCAAGGCTTAGCCCATTGGAGCAGAATACCCTTCCTTTCCAAGGCTGACCACCATTCCCCTGGACAGCCCACATTTTTCTCATCCCTCATCTGTCAATGGACACTGGGCTGCTTCCACATTTGGGTGATTGTAAGAGGTGCCACTGTGAATATGAACATTGTTTTAGGCAGCTTTTTTTGCACTGCAACTAAAAGATCTGACCAGAACAATTGTAGGGGAGAAAAAGTTTATTGGGGACCCATGGTTTCAGGTGTCTGAGACAGACATAGACAGAAGGTTCCATTCCTCAGGGCTCCAGGTGAGGTTGAACATGATGGTGGAAGAGTGTGGCAGAGGGAAGTGGCTCACATGATGTTCAGGCAGCAGAGAGAGACTCCATTTTCCATATACAAATATATACCCCAAATCCATGTCTCAATGCCCCACCTCCCCCAGCCACACCCCACCACTTCAGTTACTACTCAGTAACCCCTGTCAGGGATTCACCGATTGGGTTGTGAGACCCTTAACTCAATCATTTCTCCTCTGAACCTTCTTGTATTGTCTCACACATGAGTTTTGGGGGGGATACCACACATCCAAACCATACAGATATATAGGTATGAGTTTGGGATTTGGGCCTCTATGATATATGGAAGAAACCAGGAATCCCAAGGACAAACAATCCTCCCTAGGAGGCTAAGCCCATCCCAGCCCACTTCACCATCCCATGATGATTTCACGTTCTGTGACGATGGTAATGGCCAAGGGCAGGCAAATCAAGTCAAGCCAAGGTGGCCTGGCTCCCGGCCTGCAGAGGTATGGCATATACTTAATGTCCACACACTGTTAAGAAAAAGCATCACCTCCCCAATTAAAAACCTGCTACACAAATGAGGTAAACCCTCAAACTGGCTGACCCTGGGTTGTGGAGCAGGCAGGGGAGGAGACACTTTTGAGTTTTCTTTGAGGTGTGTCATGAGCAGCTGCCCGCTCTGTCCATGGCATGAACTCAGAGTTTTCATGTGCCCTGGGTTCCTGCTTGTGGATGTGCAGCACCCTGTCCCCAGAGCAGCTGCAGAGCAGGGAGGGAGTGAGCATGCAGCTTTGGGGACAGAGGTCTCATGAGGAACATCCAGCCGCCCCCCCTGGGCCAGCTCTGGGCTTGCTGTTCAGAGGCTCGCTGCCCACCCAGATGGCCACAGAGGGCCTGGTATCCCCCAGTGGCCCGGGGCCCCTCAGCCAGCACTAGAAGTCAGGGCAATGGCTCACAGCAGCAGGCCACACCGACCCCGACTTTCCCAGCACACACTCCCCACTCCAGGGGCTGCTGTCCTTTTCCTTCCTGTCCTTCCTTTACCATTCTGCCCCCCCCTCCCGGGGACCACGGAGACCTTCAGCAGCAGCTCCCTCCCTTTGGACTTTCACTCCACACATCCCTCCCCCAAATCCCTCCACCTCTAGGGATGCTGTGCTCCCGTGCAGGGGTGAGGAGTGGCTGTTTCCCATCTAGAAGCTTCCCTCGCGGGGCAGGCAACATGTGGGTGACACCAGCTTAAAGACGAGACGTGGGTCAAGTGGAGACAGCCCAAGCAAGCGGTCACAGCCCAATCCCTCTCAAGTTACAGACAAAGGGAGCTAAGCAGAGTGGTCAGGAAGGCCTGACCGTGGCCTTCAAGACTCTTCAGTAAGAGTATGGTGAAGGGACACCAACAGATGTGCACTCAAGCTTTGCAAGCCATCCCAGTCAGGTCACCTTGTTAACTCATAAGGAAGAGCCACTCAGGGCCCTTACAGGTCTCTCGCCCTAGAACCTACATCATCGTGCCCTTATGTCAGGGTCCCAGGGGATAGAGTTCTAGACCTAGGGCACTGGGAGTAGGCGCAGTCAGCTTCGGTGCGAGGGCAGGGAGGAAGAGAGCCCCGGGGCTCCGGCAGTGTGGAATGGGATTTCACATCACCCCCTTGAAGAAAATTTCCTAGCCCAGGACAGCCCAGCCCTGGAAGGTGTGAGGGGAGGAGCTCAGGGCTCACATGTGGGGAGCTCCAGATGGCTGGCCCTGACCTACAGCATCCTCGTTGTCACTCCACGATGGCCAAACACCTCTCCCTGGAGGGATCCAAAGAGTCCAGGCAGAAGGAAGACAGCTCAGAAGACTGTCTTTTCCAAAACACACATTCTGAGAATTTGGAGAATCAGATCCAACTAGAATGAGATGCTTTAAGTGTCTTGTGCCAGGTCCTTGGCCACAAAGGCTTCAAAGGTGGCCAAATGTCACCTTCAGTCAACAGCTGACAGGTGCAACCAGTGTAAAGGCTGAGACGTGATGATGGCACTCCCAGAAGCAGTGAGTGGACGGAGGGGCACAGGCAAGCAGAGCGCCTGCTCCAGGTGCAGAGCCGTCAGGCAGGGGAGGAAAGCCAGGTTTCTCTTCTCCCTGCTCAGCGCTGCACGGTGTTCAGATCTGACTTCATGCTCTCCTACGTTTCACGTCCCACTTTTAGAGCATCCAACAATAAGAAGAGCCATGAGCTGCATTCCAGTGAACATTGTCATAAATACCAAGGCTCCCAGCAAGTGACAAAACCCAGCGTCACCTAGCTAAAGCCACAAAGGGTCCACTGGCTCAGCTAAGTGGGAAGATGTGGTGAATTTCCAGTGAGCCAAAGCCAGACGCTGAAGCATCATTGTCGGGATGCCCTCCTCCCCCCACTGCCTGCCTCATGTCTCTGCAGCCATATTCCACTTCCCTCTGGTGTCACCGTCCCTCACTACAATGAGCAATGTCCCAGTGTGGAGAAGATGGCTCCTGACCAAACACAAGTCTGTAATGTGGTCATCTATACCACTGGACAAAGAGCCCTCTGTAGAGCACGTCCAGGAAAGCCCTGGAGGTGCCCAGCTGCCCTGGCTTTGGTACAATGCCCACCCAGAGGGAATGCTAGGGGAGCTCCAGCTGACCTTCCCAGCCGTCCTCCACCCGGCACAATACCTGGAGGGAGGGGGTGATTAGCAGTCCCACAGGAAGTCAGCTTTCCAAAGGATGCCAGGTGCACTCCAGGGAGTGACTGATCTCCACGAAGCCAAAGCAAGAAAAGAGTTTTGACATCCTCTAGGATGAGCCCATGACAACACTTCATTATTTTTCAGCTCCTTAAAAATGTTACTCCATCAGCTAAAATGATGCACCTCTGGAGAACCTCCAGACAGCAAGCAGAGACAGAGCAAATGGATCTCCCAGCCAGAGGATCATAGCATCGGGTGGTGCCGCTGTGCTCCAGAATTAGACACATACATGCATGCTCACACATATCTGCACTCATGAACATGCATATACACATGTGTGCACACAACTTAGCACACACTTGCAAATGCAAGCACACATGTGTATCATGAATGCACACACATTTGCATGAACACACACACTTGCATGAGCACATACACACACACTTGCATGAACACGCACACACTTGCACACCACCATAGGCACAGCTCAGTGTTGGGTCAGCACAGCACACTCCATGTCCTGAAAGTCCAGTGGCTTTAATACAACAATCTTTTCCTGACTCTCAGAGGCAGACTCCAGGAGCTCTAGTCTTGTGACTCCACTCACCAACACGGTAAGTCCCTGATCTCTGAGGCAGAGAGACGAAGAGCTGATGCTGACACATGTCACAGGGAGAGAAGGTTCTGAACTCCAAGGGGGCTCAGGAAGTGGGCAAGCCGTGGGTGTCGAGTGGGCAGTATCTCTGTGACAGTGTCCTTGAACATCTCGCCTTTCAAACCCCGCTTCAGAACCTTTCTATGCTTCAAAGTAAGGATGTGATGATTAATTTTGTGCATAAACGTGGCTGGGCCATAGTACCCAGATATGTGGTCAAACATCTCTGGATGTTTCTTCAGGGGTGTTTTTGAAGGAGATAAACGTTTAAATCAGTAAATGTTATGTAAAGCAGACAACCCTCAGTAATAGAGGTGTGTTCATTGTTCATCCAATCAGTTAAAGGCCTGAAAAGAATAAGGGGCACAGTCCCCTGAGCAGGAAGGAAATATACAATAGAGACCCAGATGCCAACTGGCATGCTATGGTCATCTCAGCCTGGCGGTCCACCCTGCAGGCCAACTCACCAAGTCCTCCACAGGTACATGCACCTCCTTAAAATCCATCTGTCTCTTTCCCTGCCTCTGTCTCTATCTCCGTCTCTCTCCCCCATCCCTCGTCTCTCTCCATATATGCATGTATGTACATAGAGAGAGCACCTGAGTGAACCCAGAATATCACTCCAGGTTACACTTTGAGTACCTTTATCTTTAGGTCATTTTTTTTAACACCCCACAATAAACAGATTAACCAATGTTTTATCCTGGGCTTTTCCAAGTAAATACATAAAAGACTTGCTAGCAAATGGCCCTTCTTCCAGCCCTGTTCACACCACAGCTCTCTGTTCTCATGAAGAGGAGCCACTGAGCCCAGGTGAGGTCACTGAGCCAGGTATGCACTTCTCTGTTCAGCCTGTGCCCTGAGACAGAAGGCACCCCTGCTCTTCCGCACGGGCAGCACCACCAGTCACCACACCAAAACTGGCCCTAGTCTGACCAGGGAAACAGAACAGCCAGGAACAGTCTGAAGCCATGTGCAGAGACCACCGAAGCACACGCAGCACTTTTCCCTGGGTCAAGTGGCTCGTCACCATGGCGCATGGTGGAGACGATGGCTCCACCCCTCAGCACAGTGCAGATTCCCACCCTGGCCCATCCTGACTCAGTCTCTCTATCGATGACATAAAGCAGAAAGACAGACATTCCCTCAAATTTCTTTCAAGGAATCGTGTAAGCAGTGGCAAAACCCTCCCTCCATATGTAGAAAGTGTCTTAAATCAGTACCTTACAATCAAGGAGCACCGCCTTCTCTCAGAGAATCAGTACTATAACTAAAACTATGCTTTTCTTCCTTGTGGTCATCTTCTTCAAATGAGGAACACATTGTTCACAAGAACTACCTGTTGCCCTCACCTCTGGTCCCAAGCTGAATGCTTCAGAAATCGTTCTACATCACTAAAAATAAAATCCATGCGGAACCTAAAATACCAGTGTCAAATCATTGGAGCTGAATCCAGTTTGTATTTTTAAGAGCATCTATAAAGCCATTTATAAATAGGAAGTCTTCCCTGTTATTTTTAATGACTTAATTTTCAGCAGATTCCACATATTAGGACTTGGAGACAGCACCTACCAGCTCCCAGCTGCAGTCAGGGTCAGTACAGGGCCCCCTCCTCCCAGAGGGAAGGCCAACTCTGCCAAGGACTCTGGGATGAGGTGTTATTGCACCAAGTGTCTCTGGGGATTTCTCCTTCTGGTCACTGGCTGTAAAGCCTCCTTGGAGTTATCCCAGGGTGTCCACCGTCCTCCTAGGAGTCTGCTGACCCTTTGATCCACTTATGTTTAGGATCCAAGTGGACCCTGAGTGCTTCCTGGGAGCTGTGGAGGGCGCTCCAGGGCCAGCCCCTTGTGGGCGGGCCAGCCAGGCCCTGAAAACAGGGCAGGGGAAGGCTCACCACTGCCTCAGTGGCCAAGGGAGGGCGGAGGACACCCAGGGGTGCTCTGACAGTACTTGCTTGCCTCAACATCTGGCCAGCCATTAGAGGTGGCTCTGGTCTGCCCAGGAGGTACCATATGTTACCAGAGCCACGGAACACAAGGCACCCCGCTGATAGGCAGAAGGACAGGCCCAAGGGGAGCCATCTTGCTGCCCCGGCAAGAGCCAGGTCTCCATGACAGCCCAAACCACTGTCTGCTACTGTACAGGCCACCTCCGTGGCCCAGAGCCATGGTGGCCAGACTGCTGCCCAGACAGACACAGAACGTCCCTGTCTCTGCACTCCTGTCTGGTTCACTAACCCCAAGATCACAACAAGCCAGGTAATACTCATCTAGGGACCTGAGGCTGTCACTCTGCTGGTCAACAGCTGTCCCTTGGCCCTCCAGAGCCCCTCTGTTGCCTCACCTACATCTTCTCGTAGGGCCATCGTGAGGAGCCTGGAGAAGGTCCTGGCACAGAGTCAGCCCTGGTACGTATCCGGCTGGGTGATCATTAAAGGCACAATGTACATAATTGTATCCGGGTCCATAAGAATAGTCAATGTCACAGGAACGTCACAAATTTGTTCCAATTGAGTAGATTCTGTCCAAGAAGAGGGCAGAGTCTCCTTGGCGTCAAAGTGCCACGTGTGTACTCCTGTCTGTGCGGGTATTATGGTTCACTTGATTTCCTCCCAGGATGGCAATTTTATCATTTTCCCATCTCCCCCCACACACACAGAAAGCAGGTAGCAGAGCCATCCCTTCGTATGCGTAAGGTGGAATGTGCCCTTCAAACAAGAAGCCGTGAGGAGCCACCGCAGAACCTACTCTCCTAGTGCCTCTGGCCATGCCTCCCAGTGGGGAGGACGAGCTGGCTCCCTCCTGGCCTGCCAGGGTGGGGCACTCTGGTGCGCAGCAGGAGGGCTCCCAGGACACGCAGAAGAGCTGGAGCCAGGCCCCCTTCCGCCACTGAGAGAAGCCACACCGCAGCGCTGGCCGTCAGCCTCCCAACACAAAAGGGGGTTTAACAAGACTAACTCCAGCCCTGCCTGGGTTCTCAGTTCTATATTGCAGAGTGAGAGTTTCTCAGAGGAACCAAAGGGAGAATAGAAAAGAAAGGGACAGGAAGGGAGAAGAAAGAGAGGAGATTCACTCATCCATGACACTTAGGTCTGCGGGACACATAAGTGGAACTCTGTAAAAGTCCTCTGGTGATTTTCCAGCAAGCAGAGTTCCTTCCACACCTCCGGCCAGCTCCTCCTTCTACCTTGTTAGTTTCTTCTTGAACAACAGCTTCACATGCCCAGGTCTCATGAGCACGGCTCACTTCATGATCAGAACACGAAAGGCAGCTACTGAGTCCAAAGCTGGCCACAGCCCACCCTGGGAAGGACATGCTTGTAATAATACAAGCAGCTATGGAACCCTCGAGTGCCAGCAGGACAGGAGGACACCAGCAGAACCCACCTAACCAAAGTGGCCTTCCAACTCATGAAGTGAGAGACCATAGCACGTGGGACTCCAGGAGCAGAAATGTCCCCTCTGTGTGCTACATTTTGCATTCATAGTGAGGGACTGTGGTGGGGGGTGGGGGTAGAAACAAAACACTGGAACTACAGAAAATTGTATAAATGTGAAATTCTGTTCAAAAATCAATGCTATGCTACCCTTGCACTGGGCCTCTGCTCCACGTCCCCCTTCATGGGGCCTGCAGGATGGGTCCTTGACAGATGAGGATGTTGCCTGCAACACAGTGCGTCAGCGTGATGCTGGGATCCAGCCTGTAGGAGTGTGGGCAAGGTGCCTTCACCTGCCCCTGTGTCATCTCCAGCAGATCAGCCTCTGTGCCTCAGTCTCCTCCTTCCCACCAGGAGAATGCTAGGACCTTTCTCAGGTTCATGGTGATGGCTGGCTGAGCTAATGTTCATAAGTGTTTCAAACTGCTCCAGACACATCATTCACTACTGTTGCCATGGTTACCGCCCAAGCATGCCATCTGACCCTTAGTCACCCTGACCTCGCTTGCTAGGACACAGGATCATGTCAGATGCCCAAAGACTTATGCTTAAGTTTGTGGCATCTTTAAGACAGAGAATCAAAAGCATTCAGTAAAACAGAGGATTTATAGACCATTGTTGAGTGTTTAAATGCATTAATTACAACTTGAAAGGTAAATTGAGTCAAGGTTATAGTTTTGTATAGAGGTTAGCAAACTGCAGCCCACAGGACAAACGTGACTTGGAAAAAAAAAATCAAACGAAGACTAATAAATATCCTGGGACACATGAAAATCACATGAAGTTGAAATTTGAATATTCATAAAAAGTTTGGCACACAGCCACCCTGGTCACTCTGTCTTGTCTCCAGGTGCTTTTGTGCTACAACAGCAGGGCTGGCAAGTGACCCAAGTTCAGAAGCTCATCCCACAGAAAAACGAGTGCGTGATGGGAGAAAGAAAAGCTTTACTCAGCGGCCACAGAATGGAAAAGAGGAGCCCTGCTCACAAATCAGCTTCTCACCTCCTGGGGTGAGGGGTGACAGATGTCAGATGGAAACAGTGAGGGTGAGGGACAGCCACAACTCTTCTGGGAACAGGCCCAGGTGAGCTCCGAAGAACTCTGGTGCCACCTCTTTTCACTCCTTGCGTGGTCTGTTGCCTCCTGACCTGGAGGCTGGTAGGTGTCCTTAGCCTCCAAGCAGGGGAGAGGGTAGACAAGTCTAGGTCAAGTTCACCCTGGGTCATGGCATTAGACAAAACATTTCTCAAATGTTCAACAGGTCCCCCAAGAGCCCAGTGGAATCTGACCCAGAGGTTAAGACAGCGAAGGAGACAGACATAACATGAAGGCAGAGATGTTGAGCCTCCTCATCCTGGTCCAGTCACCCATGGGACACTGGCAGGCCCAAGTCAGTGTTTCCAGTAGAATCAGCCTTCGGGTCCCCGAAAAGTAACCTAGGCACCCACTCTCCTCATGAACCACAGGTCAGCGGAAGGACCTACAGCAAAGCTAGTGGGAGACCAACCACACATTGCCCAACTCTGAAAGTAGCGATTTTTGAGTCGATCAAGAGCAAATAAAGCTGCAGGGCCTTTTTAGCTTTGTGCTGGTATTTGTCCTTTACAGAAAATTTTGCATACCCTGATTTATTCCCTTGTTGGCTCCATTCTTAATTTTCCTTTATCCATTTTTGCTAACAAAGTTTCACAGACTTGAAGAAATGAAGGGTAAACCCAAGAGACACAGGCTTATAGGCAAGCTCATGAGTCTCACCCAGTTCATTTCAAATGACAACTCATTTCCAGTGAAAACCAGAGGGGAAATGTCAAACCAGACATTTTTTCTGAGGAAAAAATAAAAAATGGAATAAAATGACCTTCATTCCCACACCTTCATGGTTCTCCCGCGCAATGTGTATATTCATGAAACCTCAGGAAGAAAGATGATTAAAAGTTAAATATAGGGCTGGGGTTGTGGCTCAGTGGTAGAGCAATTGCCTAGTATGTGTAAGGCACTGGGTTTGATTCTCAGCATATAAACAAATAAATGAATAAAGGTCCATTGATAACTAATAAAAAGAAAAACACATGAAAATGTTCCTTGGGTTTGTTTGACCTTTTTCATGCTTGGTGTTTGCTAGGGTCTTTTTTCCTCCTGATTTTACCTATAGATGTCTTCCTTCTAATCTTTTTTCAAGATTCCCTTGAAGGAACCATATAAATCAAAGAAAGCTCTTTATCTTCAGCTGATTTGTATAAAAATACATAACACAGAGATGTTTCTCACATATTGTTCCCCACAGGCTGTTTTTGTAATCACTGTAAACACCTAGGGCTCCAAGGAAGTGATAAGGGAACAATTTCCAAAGCTCATAATCTCCCCCAGTTGGTGTTCACTTAGTTCATTCCTGCGGCTGAGGGGGCAGGGGCTGGGCTGTCCTGAATGGCACAGAGATAAGAGCGCCTCCCATACCCAGGCCTGAAACATGGTTCAGCAGATCCAATCTCACACTTTCTAGTGAACACAGGAAAATCAGGTGGAGCAATGATTTCAGTGCTGATAACAGGATGCTTCACCTTGTGGAAAGTCTTTGGTAGCATACTTCAGGGTTTACTGAATGCAGCTGGTTTTCATTCTGTTTTAGGGCTGGGACATCATGTAGAGCCAGGTAGGGACGATCCTCTCACTGAGTCCCCCCCAGGAAGAGCAGAGTGCCAGGAAGCCAACCTACCAGTCCCCCTAACGGCCTGGAAGTGAAGCAACAGGCTCCCCCCACCCCAACCGTGCTGTCCTGGATTCCCTCCGCCCCTCCCCACTCCACCCCCTCCACCCTCCACCCCTCCACCCTCCACTCCTCCCTCCCGGGTCAGCCCTTCTCTCAGGCACCTTCGGCCTCCCCTCCAGGGCTACTTGTCATTTCCAGAAATTTCCAATGGAATCCCCCACACTTCCTCCCTTGAAGGAATAACTTTCCGTGATACGTGGAATGCAGTTAAGCGAGCCGTCTCATTACACCAGAGACTCTCCCGGTGCCCCTATCTGTTTAGTAGCCATGTATGACTTCATGTCAATCACATGAAAAAACTAATGTTAGCTCAAGTGTTAATGGAAAGGACAGACTTCCCTGCCTCCCTCCTCCTCCATGACATTCACATTTAATGAGGTTCAGGATTCCAGGTGTTATCAGCCCACGGAGAAGGTCAGGGTCAAGGCTGGAGGAGGAAGAGAAGCAGCAGGCAGGGGAAGAAGAGGAGCCACAGCTCAGAGAGACGGGGCTCCTCGGAGGGAGGCCTTCTGGGGCAGGCCCAAGATGGTTGTAGTTAGGCTCCCTCACTGAGACCTCCGGCCAGCTATGTGTTATCATGTAGCCAAGGTCATGAACACCCTGGTGCAGCATATGGACTCAAGGTCAAAACACCTGCTCCTGAGCATGCACGCCTTAGGTAACCTGTTGGCACTGCCCGCCTGTGTCTGGCCTGACTATGAAATAGGCCTAGGGAAGGATTCAGGAGGTTGGGGGCTACTCCCACCTTCAAATAAAGCATGTCTGCTATCCCAACTGTGCCTCTTTCTTCCACCTGCTGGGTCCCTAATCGGTTTCCCAGGGTCTGAGCTCCTGCACGACACCCTCCACAGGGAAAGTCAGAATTCCAAACCACAAGACTCAAAGATGGCCAGTCCCCAGCTTCCCCAGCTCAGGAGCTGCCCAGGCCCCAGCCAGGGGTGCAAGAGGGCAGGGTGTGGCAGCGGGGCTGCGGCACAAGGGGACACCTGAGCCAGAGACCATGGAGACAAGAAGGTGGGCAAAGGCAAAGTGGGCTGGGCTCGGTCCTGGGTCCGTGTCACTGCAGGGAACTCGTTAGGGAAGGAAATGAGAGCAGCACCAAGGCAGCCTTGCCTGTGGGGAGCTGAAGAGGGGTTACTATCTCAAGCGTCCCTGCGCTTCCCCGCCAGAGCCTCAAAGGCTAAGCACGTGGAGTTCCCGGCTGAGCAGCCGTTGGTTGGGCCGCTGATCTACCTCGTTCCTGACAGATTGTGCCCAGGGCCCGTGGGCAGGCTGTGCCGTGCAGAGTCCATTCCAGGAATCACACGGTGGACATGCGGAGAACCAATTCATAAGAACATCGGGGATCAAGGGGGAAGACGAGCCAAGACAAACTCTCCCCAACTTCTCCCTTCACCCCTAGAAAGGACAAAGGGGAACACCTGATCTTCAAAGACAAAGGGAATCCACTAGGCCTGTGAAGTAGCCCCTCAGTGTTCTGGATCAATCACGTGTGCATCAGCTCATGTTAATCACCCAACCAACACAAAACTCAGTAACCTGCAGGAGGATGCAGGCCGAGAATCCCTCCTGCAAGATGCTTGGCATCAGGAATGAGGCAGAGTTTGGATTTTTTTTTTTTTCCAGACTCTGGAATAATGAGATATCTCGGCGATGGGACCCAAGGCTAAACATGAAATTTACTTAAGCTTTATATATTCACACGGCCTGAAGGTAATTTTACATGCCGTTCTTGGCACCTGTGTTTGGGCTGTGACCCGTCTATGAGGTCTGCTGTGGGATTTCCCACTTGCACATCATGTTGGTGCTCAGAACATCCCAGATTTGAGAACACTTCAGATTTCATATTTTCAAATTAGGGATGCTCATTCTGTACTTAGTATTCTAAAAGAATAATAAAACCTAAAGTAGCAGCTTTGGGGTAGTTGGTAAGAAAAAAATGATACTAAAGACAGGGAAAAGTAGATCAACAACCTTGTTGGAGCAAGATAGTCAGTAAAATTCTCTGACTAGTTCTTGGAAGGCAGGCCGTGCCAGAAGACCTTCAGTTCTGGAGACGAGCAGAGGATGTTAGCAGAGGGTACTGGCTAGAGCCGTACTTGGAGAGCAGTCACAAGAGACGAGTTTAGAATAAAAAGGGGCCGGTGTGCAATCAGCAGTCACAGAACCCTGAGCCCACATGGTTAGGATGGAAGGAGCTCAGCACATCAAATCATCACTTAGGGGAAGCTGGCCCAGCTGCCATCAGAGTCCTCATCAAGAGATTAAATACCCTGGTGTGAAAGGACTGAAACCGTGGGGCTGCTCATGACAGCCTCAGATATGAGTCGCCCTAACACATTTCTCCATATGCTAGTCACAGCAGCGAGAAAGCATAATAGGCAAGAACGATCCCAACCATGGTATGGTAACAAGAGAACAAAAAGCTCGGACATATCTGACGAAAAAAATGGGCAAGAGCTGTGTGGCTGCCTGTAAGAGGCACTGGTGCTCCCAATCTGTCCACAGTTCCCAAGCAACCCTGACGGAAATCCCAACAACATGGTTTTTGGAACCTGACCCAGTGATTCTCACACTCACCTGGCAAAGAAAACCAAAGTACCAAAACTACTAATGAAATTCGGATTTAAACTGTAAAACGAGCTGGAGACGTAGCTCAGTGGTAGAGTGCTTGCCTGGCAGGCAGGGGCCGCTGAGGTTCCATTCCCAGTGTGACAAAAAAGCACACATGCATATGAGAGAGAGAGAGAGAGAGAGAGAGAGAGAGAGAGTATGTGTGTGTTATGGGTTGGATGTAGTGTCCCCCAAAAGCTCACATGTGAGACGCTGCAAGAATGCCCAGAGGTGAAACGTGTAGGTCATGAGAAGTGTGACCTAATCAGTGGTTTAACCCACTGACGGGGATTAACTGGTGGTAACGTAGACAGGTGGGGTGAGGCTGGAGGAGGTGGCTCGCTGGGCCTTTGCTGTTTATATTCTGTCCCTGTCGGTGGAGCTCTCTCTGCCTCCTGGCTGCCATGTCCTGAGCTGCCGGCCCCCACCACACCCTTCCGCCTTGTGGGCTGCCTCACTCGAGCTGAGAGCAGGGAGTTGGCCTCTATGGACGGAGACCTCTGAAACCAGGAGCCCCAGTAAACTTCTCCACCTCTTCTTGTCCTTGTTGGGTCTTTAGTGACAGTAAAGCTGTCTAAAACAGAGAGAGAAAGAACATAAAACTAAGAAAAGCAGACCAGATAGCTAAACACACCATCTTGTTATGGAAATAAAAAATGTCTTTGTGAAGGTGCAAACCACTAAAACCAACAGAACTGAACGGAAATCTAGACGTGTCACTGATGCGCCATGTCAAATCTGTGATAAAATACACTCTTCGGTGACTGGTAATAAAGTAGTCGGCCACCCATTAAGGAAAAAAAATAAAATCAGATACTTGTATATTGACCCCAAATTAATTTAAACCATTTGAAGAAATTAACAGCAAAATCTCATGATGGGGGCATTTCCCAAGCGGGTCACAGAACTCAGAAGAAAATGCCACTAGGTCCCCCACATGAAAACACAACCCAGGCACATGACCAAGGAACAGGGGAAATTGGAGAACGAGAAGAGATATTTGTAACAAACGGCTGAAGATCAACATCCAGGATATAGGTTGAAAAATCACTTACCCCCACAAGGACGAAAAACCACGTCAGAGGAAAAGGAGGGACATCACCGCCAGTGAGCAAGAGGAGCTAATGGAACAGACAAGGAGGGTCCTCGAGGTGGGACAGAGGAAAACGGGAGCCTGCTTACATGTTATAATCGTGTGTGTGAGGTTGTGTGTTGTGTCTGGTTGTGTGTGTGTATGTTGTGAATGCCTGGGGTGTGTGTGTGTGTGTGTGTGTGTGTGTGTGTGAGAAGGTATACAAAAGAATCTAGAAAACAGATTGTTCACTGTGGAGCAACTGTGGAAAGATCATTTAAAGAAAAAAAAAAACTGCAAATCTATGCTTCAGTGTAAAGTTTCCATATTATTTTTTAATTATAAGGAGATTGCTACAGTATATGTCTATTTGCTAAAAGATTATATATTTAGAGCAGTTTTTAGGTTGACAGTAAAACTGAGCAGACCATGCAGAGACTTCCCATAAACTCCCTGCCCCACTCACGCCCAGCATACCCACTGTCAACAGCCCCACCAGAATGCAACACCTATAAACCTACAGTGACACATGCTCATCACTCGGAATCCACAGGAACATTCGGTTCCCTCTTGGTATTGCACGCTCTCCGGGTTTCCACAGATGTACAAGACACACCCACCACTGCCCACCACTGCAGCATCATGCAGAGAAGGTCTGCTGCCCTCAGCCTCCTCTCGCTCTGCGGATTCATCCCTCCCTCTCACTAAATCCCCACAACCACTTTTTATTTTTTTTTTAACCGTCTCCATTGTTTTGTTTTATCCATCATGACAGAGACAGAATCACACAGGATGTAATCTGTGTTTCAAAGTTTCCAAAGACACAGATGTGCATCTGGAAGTGTCTGTGAACTCAGACATGCAGTTGGCAGCTGCTGCAGCTGTCTAGGCTGGAGAAGTGCAGGAGAGCCCCGTGGACAAGACCAAGAGGAGCTGACCAGAGAGAGAAGAAAAGCAGCCTGTCCACGCTGACAAACCCTAGCACAGGGCGACGCCTCGCTGAATGTGAACACAACCCTCGCTCCACGGGAGAGCCACGCTGTCTAGGACAAGTGCACAAAACACCCAGAATGGGGTGAAATTCTACAAGATGGAAAAAAACTAGGCTTAGAAGAGAGCAAGAAAACAGGCAAAGGACGTAAATACAGCAAAGTGTCAGCCTGCCTAAAAAATACAACCAGAATGAAGGCAATCCAACGTGCTTGACCAACACCTGGCCATGTCAAGGTCAGCTCGTTAGACCTTGACAAAATCCATTGTTTTTTCATCCACTAGAGAGGGAGGCTGCTAACCTAATCATGTTGCACCTGGGGTACCTCCAGATTGTCAACCCAAGTGGAAAACCGTATTCATTTAAAAATAACCTAATTAGCCACTGAGGACTTTTATGGGATATTTTACTATGTGAAAATGCTGTGGAGTCATTAATAACAAGCAGAGGCTGTTCCCTAACCCCAAGCAGCATGGCCCTGCACGGGGTGGGGGTGGGGGATGCTGTCAGGAGGGGGTTTCTCAGAGGGATGTAAACAGCAGGAGGCTTGTGTGTCGGGTCCTGTGCTCCTGGAGAGGAGACGGAGGCGGACCAGGGGAAGAAGATTGTGGAACAGTCAGTGGGAGGCCATTGGGTTCACCAGGGTCTTTACACAGGGGCTTGGTCACACCTGATGGAGGGCCAGACGCCAAGCAGGAGGTGATAAGACCCAGAGGCCAGCAATGACCACCCTAGCCTGAGACAGTGGAAGCAGCCCAGTGGTCTGACTGGAGGACACTGGGCCTCAGAGGGGACACTACCTGGGCAATCGAGGGAGAGGCACCTGGGTTCCCCCCCAGAACCCCCTTCTGTGCCCATGTTGGTCTAACCCAACCAGAAGCCACCCACCTGGGACCCTGTGACCATGGAGCAGAGGGTGGAGGTGGAGGAGAGCTCCTGCCGTGGAGAGGCTGCTCCCCAGAGCCTCATGCAGCCCCTTGAGGGAGCCTCACAAAGACCAGGCAGCTCTGCTTTGGTCAAGTTCCTGGAGAAGGTGGTCATGCTGGCTGCCATTCTCTTGGGAAGAAGGAAAACCAGGATAGAGAAAGGTCAGCAACCTGATAGGCGCTGGAAAATTGTCCAGGGAGGGCCTGGCTGAGGGAGCCTCCTTGGTGGAGGACATCGAGGGCAGGGACACCAAAGCCAAGGGACACCTGTGAGGCATGTGCAAGCCTAAGACTGCTCTAAAAACAGACCCTCCAAAGAATGCAGTGGAAGCTCATTCAGCTGTGCTTTACAGAAGAAAGCACAGCTGGATCTCCTTGGCTGTGCTCAGCTCTTACTTGGCCACTACCAGCTTATAGCTTCCTTGACACCAAACCAGGGCAATGAGTCCTGCAATCAGGGCACGATCTCCAACCTTGATATTGCCAAACTTTTTCTAGACCTTTCAAACGTTAGAATATTTAAGTGCTGTACCTGGAAACATCCAGTAGCGTTTGAAATGCCCCCGCTCTCCACTCGGCCCTCCCTGGCTGCGCTGCCACCTACAGTGGAGGCAACCGCCTGGCGTCTGGACCAAACGCTGCCAACTCAAGCTCAACTCACCCGTTGAGGTAAGCACAGGCTCTTGTGGGACCCCAGTTCCACTGGCCTGTCACTGGCTTTGCCACCCAACAGACTGGGTGACAACACTCCACATCCTCCTGGGGAGCAGGAGGCACACCCACGACTCCTCTCCAGAGCCTCGGTCAGTCTGCTCACCTGGGTGCTCTCATGCCAAGCAGGACCACCCACGTTTTGCCCATCAAAACAAACACAGCTGTGGCCAGGGGTCCATCTTTCTGGGCAGACCCAGGGAAGAGTCCTGCAAACCCCTTTCTCCTGGAAACTCTCTGAATCCTCCCAGTGCTTCCTGCTTCCTGTTTTCCCAGGCTGAGTTCTCTCTGGTGCAAGAAACTGCTCGAGTCCTAAGAGAAGTCTACAAAGAAGAAAGCAAGCAGCTCTGAGGGCTTGTACTCTAATCTCAAGATTTTAAGAAAGATTTAAAAAAAAAAAATCAAAAAAATAGCACATGCTCAACCATTAGCCCAGAAAGCATGGGTCACCTGCTCTGGGCTCCTGATGAGCAAGAAGATAATCTCCTGCCATTCGGCTAACAAAGGTGCCCCTGAGAAGGGCCCCAGGAATCATCCCATTATTTCCTGGCTGAGAAGAACACAGAGTGCAGGAAACTTCAGTCAGATTGTACCGTGCTTGTGTAAGCATTTCTTTATTAAATCTACTTCTAAAATGTTGCCACAAATAAATTATAATCAGTAATGAAAAGAAGTTGGAAGGTCACCACTTAAAGAAACCCTGATGGGAATTATTTTGCAAATCATGCAATCACTCTCCGGTTTATTTCATTCAATATGTACCTTCACAAACACTTTGAACTTTACTAGGAAAGCAAATATTTAAATTTAGGGAATAATTTCAACTGAACTCTCTAACATTGATTTTAAAGACTGCTGCACATAAAAAATTACCTCCAGAATATAAAAACAACTTAAATTTCTCGTAGTCTTTATCACTCCCAGCAGCCTTCATTGACCAGGCTGACCAGCTGTCGTGGGAAGGTGGCGGCCCCTAGAGGCCAGCCTCAGACCTGTCTGGTGTGAACCCCTGGCCATCCCCAAATCCTGAATTCTCTCTGCCTCCCCTGATCCTCACGGCCACACCCAAGGTACTTGCACCTAAGGTGACCCTTTCCTCACACATACATGGAAAATGTGTCCCCTTCCCTTTCTGATATTCTTAGAAGAGGAATTTTTCTTTCTGTTTCTACTTGTGAGTGAACATTCCTAAAGACTATGCCTGGAGCCAGTGTCAAGGTCACAAAGAAGATCACCTCTGAAGGGAGAGTGAGAAGACTTGCTCACTGCCAACCTTGATTCTCCACAGAGGCACATTCCCAGGAACCCCACAAACCCTTTCCTGAGCAAGAGAGTCCCAGCTTTCTATAGGGCTACTGAACGGCGCCTGCCTCTTTGTTAACACATTCATTCCCTCCTTAACTGCTGCAGCTGTCCTGCTTTCTAACGCTTAAATGTCTTGCATACTCATCAGCAGAAGGTGAGTTATGCCTCAGCCACAGGCGGATCCTGAAATCCAGGGGCTCCTTGCAGGAATCCCCATGAGCCCCACGCTTCCCACCCACCCCCAGAGTCCTGAGCCATCTCAGCTGCGTCTAGGGATCCCTCAGGTGAGTTGCTTCCCACAGCTGCACGTCTGCACCTCATGGCTTCCAGGTCTCCGCATCAATGCAGACAGAACTGGAGGGTCTGGATCCTGTCTCCTGTTCACAGCTTGCTGCATAGCCCTGCCTAACCCCAAGGGACTGGGGTTGTCAGTGGGCATTCACTTAAGCAGGAAATATTGCTGACACACAGGAGTGTATTTCAAAAGTACTTTAAATTTGATATGCATAAGGGAGGGGTGGATCTAACCCACAATTTCAACCATGCGTATACCACGCTCCACAAGAAAAAGTAAACTTCTTTGTAAACTGCTGTATCACCTTAAGGAGTACCGAAAGGGAGGGGGAAATGCAACTTCCTTCAAAATAAAAGTCTCAGGCACCTTAGTCGGGAACCTCTCTGAGATGAAGAGATGAGCCTGGTCATTGGGAGCAAGCTGTGCCGCCAGGCAGCAGCTGAAACGATGCTTCATGGGCTACAGACACCGCAACACAATCACCGCCAAGAGAGAAACGTTAAATAGAGCACCGAGTCCCCAAGGCTCCGTGGAGAAGCAGCGCCCCCCTGTGGCCCCTCCTCATCCCTTCCCTTCCTGCTGGTGGTTTTATTTTCTCATCCTGAGCATCTCTCACAGGCAAAGGAGTTCAGCTTGGCTTTACTGCAGGGGTGGAACTCTGACACATTTCTGGGCATTTTAAATTGCTTCCCAAAAAATGGATGGGCCACAGTCTTATATAACCGTCCATCACAGATGATTTTTCAAGTAGCTTTTGGAGCCAATCCATGGCACTAAAAATAGATGCAGTGAAACAGCATAATAGTCCCCCTGTGGACATGGTCCACAAAGAGGCCAGACAAACAGGGTAGAAGAGAAGGAAGAGAGCAAATAAGAAAACAGGACTCATGGGGGCAGCTCAGCTGGCTGTGTTCAGCACTGCCTACCATGGAATAGTGACCACATGCTGCATGTGAGGCTTGGTCCTCCAGGAGTGAGACATGAACCGATTCTGCTTTCCTCCCTTGCAGCCCCACAGATGCACAAGGAAGCCCACAATCACACAGGGCACCTGGGAAGCTTGCTATTGCAAAGTGTCAGGCTCCGTGAGAGGTTTCCAGGTGAGGGGTTTCCAGGTGAGGGGCTTCCAGGCACTGCCCTCTGGGACACAGTAGTCTCACAGAACACCCACCTTGGTTTGTGAGAATTGATGAGGTGAAGCAAAGCAAGGCCACATGTGACTTTGCTTATGCACAAAGCAAGGCCATTTCCCCACTCCCCACGTGTAATGCCAACCAAGCCCTCTCTGCACTACTCTGCCTGGCCTGCCCGGCAGTCCACCCTCCCTGTAGGGCAGGTGCATTGAATTGTCTTGTTGCCTGCTTTCTGACAGCACCCACCTACTGCAGACACCTGCGGCTCACATGTGCGCACTCCCTTGCAGAAATGAACTGCTAACCTGCAGAGGAGCTCCTGGTGGACCCAGGTGCTACTGTTGACACAGAGTGAGACTGTCCCACCTGCAGAGTGCACACAAGAGCCCTCCCCACTGGGAGAGGAGGCACCAAAACAGGCTGGAGGAGGGGGGAGAGGAGGGCTGTGAGGACAATAAGGGGGAGACAGTTCCTTCTTGTTTGCTCTCTCCTCTCCAGGGCCCTGCATTGCTCTGGGTGCTCACAAACACACAAAAGCTCAGGGGGTGAACGTGTTGGGAAATAAAGTGCTGATTCTCATTCCTGCTGGGGTGTCTGCATGGCAGGACCCACAAACATTCCCACGGCACCGCGACAGGGAGAAGGCAGCATGGGGGTGAGAGGGGCAGTGACGACATGGGACAGAGCAAACACCCATGCAGCCAAATTTGGCACAGCCAAACACCTGTTTCCAGAGAGTCACAAGGGGGACAGCAGAGAGCAGAAAACCTGCCACGTTTCCAGCCCCAAAAGTCCCCACAAAGCCATTCACCAGAAGACTCCCCATCAGAAGCTGACTCCTGTTTGACACGTGGCTGCTCCACTCAGGTCCTCCAGTCAGGGGACTGTGAACAACCACCTGGATTTCTAAGAACAGGATCAGTCCTCAGGCTGCTGAAACCAAAAAAGCAACAATAGCAACAAAAAGCAACAATGTAGCATCTGGAAAAGCTGGTACAGAGACCATGAGGAACTGGCAGGGAGCCCACAGAGACTGCACATGCTCACCAACTGCAATGCTCAGGAAATCCTGGGAGCTGACACCTCTCCTACCTCAGCCTCATGCAGCAGGTGGCTCAAGCTGTATGGAGTGGGGAGAGGAGACCCAGCGGGAAGAGGGAAACTTGAGAGCAGCTGGATTAACCCCACGATGCCAGAGGAGGCTCATCATAGAATAGAAGTGACCAGAATGCCTAGGACTCAACTGTAACAATGAAAATGCCAGATAAATTAAAATGGCCAGCAAAGTTATGTGCATAACATAAAAGAAGGCAGTAAGGAGGTTCAGGAACCAGCATAACACAAGACATTGAAAAAAAATGCATTTCTACAGCAAACCAGCAGACACAACTGCACCCACATCAATGAATTCAACCCTACAGCCAAAGGCAGAGATGGTCAGAAAGGCAAGCAGGGTCCAGCTCTACCGTCTGCGAAGACACGTTAGATGTGAAGATGCAAAGCAGGTGAAAGTAAAACCATGAAAAAGTGTCCACCTTGGAAACAGCTAGGTGAGCTGGACAGGCGACAGTAACATTAAACAAGACTGAAGACTAGATACACTGTTGGTACTCTATAGGCCAAAGAAGAGACCACAGGAGAAGGTGGAAGCACCTTCAACTGAATGGAAATGAACCCATGTTGCAAAACTCCCCAACAGAATTGTAAAACCAGATCCAGCAAGATGTAAGAAGAACCGTACACCATAGTAAGGTGAGGCTTATTGCAACAAGAGTCCAACATCTGAAATTCAGTTAAAGTAACCAACCATGCAAAGAGAATAAAGACAAAAACTTCTTGTTCATCTCCATACATGCCAAAAGATCATGTGACAAAATGCACTGCCAATAGGGTTCCTATGACTAAGGCTGAACACTTCTCCCCAACTTCAAAGCCAAGGTGAGGAACTCTGCTCTCACCACCTGTGCTCCACGTTATACAGGAGAGTCTCGCCTGTCCAAGAAGAGAAGAAATGCAGATTAACTGCAGCCAAATTAGAAAGGAAGGAGCAAAATTGTCTTTATTCTCAGACAAGATGAGCTTTTATGTAGAAAATTCATGTTGTCATGTTGGAATTTCCAAGAAAGTACAAAAAAAAAAAAAAACTGCTGGAACTAAAAAGTGAGTTTAGCAAGTTCAATACACAGCAGCAATATATAAAAACCTGTCATATTTTATATACTAGTCACAGCATTCCAGGTGAAATTAACAATTCTATTTCCTTTAACCCCCCAAAAAATTAAACATTTAGCAACAAAATTAACAAAAGAAGTGGAATATCTGTATATTGAGAACTATAAAATACTATAGAAGTAAATTAAAAATCTAAATCACTGTAAAAATATCTTATACATACGTTTGGAAGGTCCAAAAGTGTCAGCATAGTAAGGTTCTCCAAAACTGTTAATAAATGCAAACAAGTTACTACTAAAATCCCATCTGGGAAATATCTCCCATGTTCATGGATAGGCAGAATTAATATCGTCAAAATGGCCTTACTACCAAAAGCACTATACAGAATTAATCCAATTCCTATTAAAAATCCAATGACAGTCTTCACAGAAATAGAAAAAGTGGTCATGAAATTCATTTGGAAAAATAAGAGGCCCAGAATAGCCAAAGCAATTCTTAGCAAGAAAAGTAAAGCAAGAGGCATCACAATACCAGACATTAAATTATACTACACAAGTTCAGTAACAAAAACGGCATGGTATTGGCACACAAACAGACATGGAGACCAGTGGGACAGAATACAAGACACAGAGACAAACCCACATAAATACAGTTATCTCATACTAGACAAAGGTGCCATAAACATACACTGGAGAAAAGATAGCCTCTTCAAAAAATGGTGCTGAGAAAACTGGAAATCCATATATAGCAGAATGTTTTAGTCAGCTTTTTTGCCACTGTGACTAAAAGACCCAACCAGCACAATTGTAGAGGAGGAAAAAATTTATCTGGGGCTCACAATTTCAGAGGTCTCAATCCATAGACAGCCAGCTCCTTTCCTCCAGGCTCAAGGTGAGTCAGGACATTGTGGAGGAAGAGTGTGGCAAAGGGAAACAGCTCACATGATGATCAGGAAGCAGAGAGAGATCTTCACCTGCCAAATACAAATATATACCCCAAAGCCATGCCCCCAATGACTCACTTCCTCTAACTACACCCCATCTGCCTCCAGTTACCACTCATTTAAACCATCAGGGGATTAACCCACTGATTATCAAGGCTCTCACAACCCAATCATTTCCCTCTGAACCCTCTTGCATTGTGTCACACATTAGCTTTTGGGAGACACCTCACATCCAAACCACACCAACCACATAAAACACAACTCTAAGTGTATCAAGGACCTAGGCATTAGACCAGAAAACCTGCATCTACTAGAAGAAAATACATGCCTGGTTCTCCATCACATCAGCTTAAAAGCCAACTTCCTCAACAAGACTCCTAAGGTGCAAGAAATAGAATCAAGGATCAATAAATGGGGTGGTTTCAAACTAAAAAGCTTCTTCACAGCAAAGGATACAATCAAGAACAAAGTGAGAGCCTGCAGAATGGTAGAAAATCTTTGCCACCTGAACCTCAGATGGAGCATTAATCTCCAAAATATACAAAGAGCTCAAAAAACTAAACACCCAAAAAAAAAAAAAAAACACAATCAATAAATAGGCAAAGGAACTGAAAAGGCACTTCACAGAAGAAATACAAATAAATATACAAAAAAATGTTCAACTTCTCTAGCAATTAGACAAATGCAAATTAAAACTACACTGAGATTTCATCGAACTCCAGTCAGAATGTAAATTATCAAGAATACAAGTAATAATAACTGTGGGTAAGGATATGGGGAAAAGGGTGCCCTCATACATTGCTACTGGGACTTCAAATTGATGCAACCACTCTGGAAAGCAGTATGGAGATTCCTCAGAAAACCTGGAATGGAACCACCATTTGACCCAGCTGTCCCTCTCCTTGGTCTATACCCAAATGACTTAAAAACAGAATACTACAGTGATGCAGCTACACCATTTTTATAGCAGCTCAATTCACAATATAGCTAAGCTATGCAACCAACTAGGTGCCCTTCAGCAGATGACTGGGAAAAGAAAATGTGGTATATATGCACAATGAAATATTACTCAAAAGAATAAAATTATGTCATATGCTAGTAAATAGATGGAACTGGAGACTATCATGCTGAGTAAAATAAGCCAATACCCAAAACCACAGGCCGAATATTTTCTCTGATATGCAGATGCTAACACACAATGAGGCAGAGGATGGGAGAATAGAAGTTCATTGGATTAGACAAAGGAAGGAAGAAGGGATGGGGATAGTTCATATTCAAATATACCACTAGCGAAACTCCACATCATGTACTACCACAAGAATGGGATCCTAAGTTATACTGCATGTATATATGTCAAAACACACTCTACTGTCATGTGTATCTAAAAAGAATAAATAAAAAAAAAAAACTGAACCCCCCTCCCACCAAAAAAAAATCCCATCTAGATGTAAAACTACAAGAAAACATGAAAAAAATCTTGGTGACCTTGAGTTAGGCAAAATTTCCTTAGATATAACCCAAAAGGATGGCTAAGAAAAGAAAAGACAATGAATTTTATTTTTTTTTCAGCATTAAGAGCTTTTACTCCTCCAAATATATGAATAAGAAAGTAAAAAGATGCCTGTAATCCCAGCAGCTCAGGAGCCTAAGGCAGAAGGATCACAAGTTCCAGGTCAGCCTCAGCAACTTAGAGAGGCCTTAAGGAACTTAGCAAACTCTGTCTCAAAATAAAAAAGGGCTGGGGATGTGGCTGGGTAGTGAAGCACACCTGGGTTCAATTCCCAGAACCGACAAAGAAAGTGAAGAGCCAACCCACAGACCAGGAGAGAACATCCTCAAATCATACATCTCATAAATGCTTTTACCTAGAAAAATAAGTTTAAATGGGTGAGAGATTGAAAAGAGCATTTTGCCAAAGAGAACGTACACCATTCATCATCAAGGAAATGGAAATCCCAGTGAGACAGTCCACCCACTGGAGCGACCACGGCCAACACCAGGTGAAGTATCCAGCACAGCCCTCAAGGAGGGGGGCCGGGTGGTCCCTTATCCCTAGCCTGAATGACCGCACCGCCACTGTGGAAACTGGTTTGGCAGTTTCTTAAAGCGTTGAAAAACCACGTGTTTGCCACACAGCCCAGCCGTTTTGCTCCCAGTGCCTACCCCACAGAAACGCACCAAAGGGTGCCCACAGAGACAGCTGCACAAATGACGTGGGGCAGCACCCACGACAGCCCCAAACTGGAAACCCCCAACACCCCTTCTTTAGTCAGCTTTTTCACTGCTGCAACTAAAAGATCTGACCAGAATAATTTTAGGGAGGAAAAGTTTATCTGGAGACTCACGGTTTCAGAGGTCTCAGTCCCTAGACAGCAGGCTCCTCTCCTAGGGGCTCCAGGTGAGGCAGGACGACATGGAGCAGGAGTGTGGCAGAGGGAGGCGGCTCACACGGTGGTCAGAAAGCAGAGAGCTCCACCAGCAGAGACCCATATACCCCCAAAGCACGCCCCCAGCCCTGCTCCCCGACCCCCCCACCTGCTTCCAGTTAGCACTCAGTTAATCCCACCAGGAGATTAACTCACTGGCTGGGTTGCTGCTCTCCTGACCCCTTTCCTTCTCTGAACCTTCTTCCATTGTCTCACCTGTGAGCCTTTGGGGACACCTCACGCCCACACCGTAACAGTCCCTCCATAGGAAAATCAGCAAACTGTGGCCCCTTCACACTGTGAAGCCCCAAAGCCCTGTGCCCTGCGGAAGAAGCCGGCCAAGACCCAGCACGGATTGTGTGGTTGAATTTATATGAAAACTTTGGGGGTGGGGACAAAAGTTTGAAAAAATAGAAAGGTCAGTAGTCTCTGAGTGGCGGAAAGGAGCAAGATGGACCGCAGGTGGGCCTGAGGTGCAGTGGAGATGGGGAGCGGTCCACAAGCCGAGCCGCCCAGGCACGGGGAGGAACCCACTGTAGCTGAAATCCTCTGAAACGCCTCCTGGTGCATTGCAAAGATTGTTCAGGCTCCTTGGGGGGTTCCACCCTAAACAAATTAACTCTCATCTGGCCACGAAGTTCAGGTGTCCAAGGAACGAATGTAGAAGTTTCCCATTCCTAGAGGTAAGGTCATTTCCCACGATTCCACTGCTCCCCAGCTCTGTCCCTGGGGAGGACCCCTGGGTTTCCTTCATCAGACAGTGTGGTGTGCGCCGCAGCGGCACCTCAGAGTGAAACAGGAGGGTCGACCCCTGGACCTCTGGGCCACCTGTGAGTCTTACATGCGAATTCTCTTCTCTCTGGGAAACAAAATGTGTTTGCTTTGACATTGGCATTCTGAAAAGAAGCTGTGAAACTAAGATAAATCATATTTACATGTCCTAATGTCCCCAGGATCAGCAGGAGAGTGCCCACACTGTCACAGCAATGCCACTGGTCAAGACATTCCCCCACACACACACCTGTTAAAGGGGCCTCTGTCCCAAAGCCCACCACTTCATGGGCATGCACTTTCTTCAAAGAGACTCCTGGCTTTGCCCAAAAAACTAGAGCCCCCACGTGGAGGCTGGACTCCCCAGCACTGAGGAGAGGAGCAGCGGGCTGCAGGTATCTGCTCCATTCCTGGCCCTCGTGGGGAGAAGAAGGACCTCTCTGTGCATGTGGGGCTGGTCCTGGTGTAAATGCCCTGGACAGGCTCCTTCCAAGCTGCTGGCTACTGTGGGCTGAACGTGGAGTGGGCAGAGAAATGAACAGTGAGCTTCCAGCAGCACCTGTGTGTAGGACAGGTGGAGGATCAGGAGGACACGTGGCCCACCAACTGCTGCTTAGTGGAGAATTTGAAATGCCAGGTGAAACGACGCAGCCTGCCCCAAAGCCACGTGGGCCTTTAGGCTGCTCCACAGCCGTGCCCACTGCAGAACAGGTGCACAACATGAGCAACCCTCCGACGTGGTGACCCCCTCACAACCAGGCTGCTAGTCCAAGAGCAAGCTGGGGACCTACCCCACTAAGGATCACATCAGATCAGGTCAGAGCGTGGATGTGGGGTATTTGAGGCCACTTTTGACCTAAAGTGGTACTAATGGTGACTCCCAACCGATGCGCTCCACAGAACCCCGACCTTCTCCAGGGCTCACTGTCAACCCCGACCACTGTGGGGAAGGTTCGCCCTCATGTTGTGCCTGTTGGTGCTCAGGGAGGAGAAGCAGTATGGCAGGTACCACCAGCTACTAACTGGGGAGCACGATCACTGCTCATGAATCTCTCACTAACAGGGAATTTAATTTTTGTGGTAAAAGTCCTCATGCTTGATCAGGCAAGACTCCAGGTCTATAATTATGAGGCAAAAATCCTGGGGGAAACAGGCCCCCCAGAGCCCCCCAGAAATAGCAATAACCCCTGCGCTCTTCCTCTGTGCGGGCTGCATCCACCTTGAGCACCTGACTTCAGCCCCTCCCCTCCCCTGAGTGCGGATATCAACTCCTTCCTACAGCGACACCCTGAGCTTTGGCCAAGACCAGACTCCTGTGGCCTTGAGCTCTTTCATTTCTGCACCCTTTGTTGACCTCAGGGAGAAGTGCCAAGCTCCCACAGTGCTGAGGTCTGCAGCTGACTTGCTACTGTACAGAAGCTCTGCCATTAAAGGGTTTCACTCACTCACAGAAGGTCGACTCGTCTGGCTGCAAGCAAGCCACCATTTTTCCAAAGGTGGTCTTATGACCCAGAACCTTGGGGGGAACCCTCCAGGGTGACCCAGGAAGACCTCCTGGAGCCAGAGACATGTGAGTAAAATAGACGTGGCTGCAGCCAAGAGCAGAAACAGGTTATGATTGAAATGTTGCTGTCAGGACTCACAGTAGCCAGGGAGAGGAATCCACCTAGGTGTCTATCAGTGGATGGGGCATGGAAAAAAGGTGGCGTAGTGGCATATATAACCCAATACCTTTCAGCTGTCATTTGCAGCAACATGTATGACTGTTGGGGACCGCAAATCAAGTCAAGATGGCACCTGGCAGTTTGCCAGGAGGAGTGGTTTGTGAGGCAATGCCACCGAGCCATTAAGATGGTGAGGATTCCTTATTGGCTGACTGCTGTATCTAGATGATGCTAATTGAGTCAAGCTGTGTGTAATCAGTTAGGTATATATACCGCTGAGTTCCTCCACAATAAAGGAGTTCCCGCTTCAACCTTCAAGTTGCTTGTCACCTCCTGGTTATTTTGCCCAGCCAGACTGCAGCAAATGGTGGCCCGTATGGGGAAACTCCGGGACACTTGGGGGTAAGTGACAAGGAAAGCTGCCCGTCCCTAGAAATCGATAGGATGGGAGGAAAGCCGCCTATTCCTAGAAATAGATAGGACAGGAGGAAAGCTGCTCGCCCCTGGGAACAGATAGGGCGAGAGGACTAATGGCCATTTCAAGAAAATGGAGAAGATTGATACAGTGTGTTTTTGTTTTGTTTTATCTTAGTGTGTTGTGTTGTCTTTGTTACGGAAATATGGGATCAGAAATTAGTAAAAATCAAACCGAAAGGGTGCTAAGTAAATTGCTAAAGGAAGGAGGCACCCCAGTAAAACCAAGAACAGTTAGGGCATACATTGATAAAAGCCCAGGAACTCTAGTCAGAAAGAGGAAGAAAGTTCAGAAGAGGAAGGACTATCAGGGAAGGAGTTACGACAAAAGACTGCTACTAACCCCTTTTTGTCACCAGAGGGTGTGTGAGACAGCGTGGCGGCTGCCGCGTGCACGAGCCAGTCACGGCACAGCAGGGACTTTCCAGCCAGCGGCGGTGGCGGCGGCCACCCCGCCCCCCGCCTGGGGAGCAGGATGCCACTGCCGTGAGCCCAAGCCCGGACCTGCCCGCCCGAGGCACGGTCTCGCAGGCTCTTGCTCCCTGTGCGGCCCAGTGGCAGTTCAAGTCCAGGACACTCCCCGGGGCTGTCTGAGGTTGCCAGGGGACAGCGATAGGGAGAGAGAATGGCCTTCCAGCGCCGCCTGAGGAAAACAGCTTCCTTCATATTGGCAAAATAATGAAATGAAAAATTTGAACATTTTAGCTTTGGATGGGAGCATAAAAATTTGCCAGCAAGGAGCCAGTGGGGACTCAGAGGGCTAAATTCCCCCCAGGGTCCACTTCAGGATTGGCCCTGCTCTATACAAAAAAAAGGGGGGGGGGACAACCCACCATTCTCAAGCCTTCTGAGCTTTATAAATGCAGGGCTAGCAATATCTCAAATCCATCACAGCTGAACTCCAGTTTCCAATCACGGTGACAGCATTTACCTTCAGATGCTTTGGTATTGTACAGCTTTCACCACGGCTGCATCAGCTTACAGTTATTGTCATTAAAGGTCCCGACCCAGTGATTGTCTGGAGTCGGAGGTCTGTTTGTGTGTTTCCACAGGGAGAACAGCAGCCGATTTGGATTCCAGAGAGACTAACTAAAGCGATTTCTACAGACCAAAAAGAAGATGATTTGGCTCAAATCCATAACAGCTGATATCCAGAACTCCAGTTTGGCTATCCTTACATCTGGGACAGTGATTCTCCCACACCTGGAGGCTGATGAATAATGAGCACCATTGAGGCCTATTTCAAATGTAAAAATCCTTGAGGCTTACTTGTGGGAATACCTTCAGACCCATATGCAAGTTACAGGAAGAAGGATGGGATATCAAAAGAAGAGTCAAACCCAGGTGGTAGCCAGGTGGCTTTTTTCAATTTTATTTTTTGAGCTCATACAGACCTAGGTTAATGTTTTTCTGTTCAGTTCTGTTTTTTTTGATCAACTGAGGAGTTTTTAAACATTGCAATGGAGATTTCACCTGTGAAAAGCTACAAGGCCTCTACTATTGTGTTATGTGTGCACACTTGTGTTATGTGTTGTATGTCTATATGTGCGTATGTCTATATATCATTTATGAGGAGCGCTCATGAAAATTAAAAAAAAATGGATCCAAATATTTTTTATTCACGTGATTTAAACAGTTTAATTTAAATTTGGGTAAACAGATAAAAGTAAAGATGTCTTTAAAATGTGAACAAAAAAGGAGGTTAACAGATCTGTTGTTTATTTTCACCTTTCCTTTTCATTATATTTAATAATTTTGTTCAGGATAATGTACTAAATTGTTCAGAAAATTGTTTTCTTAGTGCCTGCTGGAATGCTACACAATTTTCTTTAGCCATTATTGCCAGACTTCCTACCTCAAGACAAAAATAGAAGAATTTCCAGTATTACTGAAAACCAAATGAGACTTCGGAATTACAGCTACCATCATCACAGCTGTTGCTGTTTCTGCTGCTGCTGCTGCAGCTTCTGCGATAGCTATCACACAAACTGTACAAACTGCTGCATCAATAAATAATGTAACTCAACAAGTAGCACAAGCTTTACAGACACAAAACATTATTAATGATCATCTTAGAAATGGAATTCTGATGCTCAATCAAAGAGTCAATTTACTTAAAGAAGGAATAGACATATTAATGGATTCCTCTGCTTTAATGCTTACAGAACTTACCTGGACTGTGTATCATTTCTATGCATTATGGTAATATTTCTCGAGCAGCAGATCTTTCCAGACAACTAGGAGCCATGCTTAATGGCACATGGAATGTAAAGTTTCAAAATTTAATCTATTGAGACAACAAATTGTAACTCTTTTTTTTTTTAATTTTTTATTGTGGGTTGTTCAAAACATTACAAATTTCTTGACATATCATATTCCACACTTTGATTCAAGTGGGTTATGAACTCCCACCTTCACCCCATACACAGATTGCAGAATCACATCAGTTACACATCCATTGATTTACATATTGCCATACTAGTGTCTGTTGTGCTCTGCTGCATTTCCCATCCTCCACCATCCCCCCTCCCCACCTCTCCCCTCCCCTCCCCTCCTCTCTCTCTACCCCCTCCACTGTATAACCCTGAGGGTCTCCTTCCATTACCATGCAATTTCCCTTCTATCTCCCTTTCCCTCCCACCTCTCATCCCTGTTAAATGTTAATCTTCTTCTCCTGCTCTTCGTCCCAAATTGTAACTCTTAATAGTACCAGGGTATCTTTGCTAACGGTGTCATCGGTGGTACAATTTTTCCAAGGGCTTCTCACTTGGAGCCGTCAATGGCTTGGTATCGTGGCATTTTGTATCCTCCTCCTTCTGCTTGTGGCAGGTTGTTTATGGTGTTTGTGTAAATTACACAGACAACAAAAAGAAACCACTATGGTCGTTAAACAGGCCATGATGGCCCTAGAAACAGGGCAAGATCCACAAGTATGGCTAAATATGTTGGGCCGGTAGTCAAAGACGGGTAAGATCCAATTGCAATGGTACCAACCTAAGACAGGAGGCTAACAATTTGAGGTCAGCTCATCCGATGACGGGTAAGGATCATATGTAGTACTAGACAACCTAAAACAGGCACAGTCCCTAAACCACATACTTGTTGTTTAATAAAACAAAAGTGGGGAGATATTGGGGACCACAAATCAAGTCAAGATGGCACCTGGCAGTTTGCCAGGAGGAGTGGTTTGTGAGGCAAGGCCACCGAGCCATTAAGATGATGAGGATTCCTTATTGGCTGACTGCTGTATCTGGATGATGCTAATTGAGTCAAGCTGTGTGTAATCAGTTAGGTATATATACCTCTGCTGTTCCGCAATAAAGCGGTTCCCACTTTGGGTTTCCGCTACCTTCAGTTCCCGCTCAGTTCCCGCTGAGTTTCCCCGCAATAAAGCAGTTCCCGCTTCAACCTTCAAATTGCCTGTCACCTCCTGGTTATTTTGCCCAGCCAGACTGCGGCATATGACCCTGGGGGATATTATATTAAGTGAAATAAGCCACATGCCTCAGGTTCTCACAAGTGGAGGCTAAAGTAAGTGAATTAAGTTGATCTCATATTCAGGAATTCCTTCAAATGCTAGACAGTAAGTTGTTGCTGGGTGCGGTGGCACATGTCTCTTATCCCAGCAGCTCAGGAGGCTGAAGCAGGAGGATCGCAAGTTCAAAGCCAGCATCAACAACTTAGCAAGGCCCTAAGCAAATTAGTGAGACCCTGTCTCAAAAAGGGGTAGGGATATGGTTCAATAGTTAAGCACCCTTGGGTTCAACCCCAAAAATAAAAAAAAAAAGTAATTGCATTTGCTAATTTCAAAAGATTAAATAAAGTTTCTCTCACAGAAGTAGAGAGTAGAATAGTGGTTACCAAAGATGGGGAAGGGTCTGGGGGTAGATGTAGTAAAGATATCTTATGGCTGGGCTGAAGAACAACTCCCCGTGTTCCATAGCACAGTGGGATAACTAGGGCTGATGACAATTAATTAAATATCTCAAAATAACTAACAGAGAACACTTGAACATTCCCAGTGCAAACGAATGATAAATGTGTGAGGATGAAGAAGCTGATTGCCCTGATGTGATCGCAGGTCGAGTCCATGCATTGAAACATTCCTCCTCTCCGGAGCCCCCAGCATGGAGTTTGGGTCTCTGCTCGTGGTGCTAGTAGATGTGGATGTCAGGCCAGCACCCAGCTGGTTTGCCTCCGCTGGACACAGCACTGGGGCACTTTCCACTGTCCTAGACTGGCAGTGAGAGAGGGAAGATTTGCAGAAATGACAGACAGAAGCTTCGGGGCTGGCAGAGGACATGGAAACCTGATAACTCACCTTGCCTTCTGGCTAAGATGTGGGGCGAAAACTCTGCCCCCTCCTGTGATGGCACTTTGCAAACACGAACAACATCTGCAAGTTGGATTCTGACATTCAGCTTTCCTCCAGCGTCTTCAGAAAAGGTCCCGTCTTAGTTCTCACCTCCGAAGAAAGTCAAAGGGTACAGGGCAGGGAAACGGAAGCCACTGTCAACTCGGCTTTGACGAAGCATCTGGCATCTGTACAGTGCTTTCCTCTCATCTTTCCCGATGCTGCTCCGAGCCCTGTGGGTGGAGGATGGTCATGATGGTTCCTGTCTCCTCAGAGGACTAGTGGGGCCATAACAGTGATCATTGGAAAAAAGGTGGCAGAATATCAAGTGGAGCTGGAGGTAAATGACACCTTTGCTTCAATTTAGGGTGCACTTTCAAAAGTCCCTATGAGGGAGGTAAGTGGCGTCGGCTGCATTAGCAGAGAGCACGGAGCTTGTTTTCTTCTTACTGTATCACAGCCCGACGATCAAACAGGTGTCTAAAAATATCACCAAGAGCAAGGGCCATAGAGGGCTTACTTTAGTAAAAGGCAGAAGACTTAGACATCTGAAGAGAAAGCAGAATGTATACTTTAGGATATGACTTGTTATTTAAAAGCAGAGCACTTAAAATGTGCATGTGTGTAATTCACACTTGGGAGACACAAGCATTCAGACTCCAATATCTATACACACTAAGCAAGGCTTACCTCTGCTGGTCACAGGACAAGTATGTCCTCAGCCCCCGAGGCAGTTTTGCGGTCTTTGGCACTGTTTTAGATATGAGAGAGTCACCTGGAGGAAGGGGACCCATCTTTGCTGTAGATTTGAGTCCCTGTCTTTTCCTGGGCACACACTAAGCTGCTCCCTGCCTGCACTGGAGGGGAGCTCCGTTGTACATCTACAAAACCATGACAGGTGATGGGATGTGGGTAACAGAGAGCCGGTAAAGGGCCTGAGAAAGTGATGTTGAGCTGAAGTGTTGGGGAATAGGTGATGACTGGCAGGGAAGGGAAGAGGAGCGGCATGTTCAAAGGCCCTGAGGTAGCAGTTGTATAATTCCCTGAAGGGATTAAAGTAAAGTTGAAAGTCCAAAGCTCAAAAAATAGAGGTACAGAAAGAGAAAGTGGCATAAACTCTGACCTCCAGAAACAGAGGAGAGAGGCAAGCCTAGAGCTTCAGGTCAGCCCACGAAGGCAGGGCTTAAAAGCTTGGGCTCCAAACTGAGCACGCCCTGACCCTCCTCAGTGGTCACCCCTGAGCCCCTCAGAATCCTGAGCTGCAACTTCCTCATCTGGACCCTGGGTAGCGATGGAATGTGCCTGGCACCCTTGCTGGGAAGATTCAGCTCTCAGCTGTCTGTAAAGTACTTCAGAAGAACAACTGTCAAGGGACAAGATCTGGGTCGTTTACACTGTGGCCCGTACTGTCCTCCTCCTAACGCTTTCTGACCTTTAGGACAGTTTCCCAGCTTGGGTTCTGTGGGCACATCCTATAACAGGTCTGAGAGACCCTGCCCTGAGGTTGGAAAACAGTGCACCCTGGGATCCTGAAGAATCCCGACGCCCACAGTGCAGACTTGGCTTTCTTACCAAGTACGTGCCGGAATGAACTGACTGCCCCAGGCCGTCCCTTTTTGCCCGAGGGGAGTCACCTATTAATAGTCTATGTCCCTGACTCTGCAGAGGGTCCATGGACAGCCCGTTGAGAGGCACCAGCTAAGACTAGTTTTAGACCTTGGCTCATGCACTGCAAGCTGCAACTGAGCCATTTCCCTGGTGTTACTTAGAAGACAAACTGTCATCTCAAAGCTCCCATTTATGAGACAGATCCTTAGGTGGTCCCCATGCCAGAATTCTGTCCTCACCCACAGCTATTTTCAGGTAATGAACCCGTGTCACTGGAACAAGGGGATCTTGTTAGCATCCCTCCATCTCTGACATGAGGATCGTGTGATTCCAAGCCAACAATTTCTCAAGTTACATGTTTCCTGGGCTTCTGTGACCCTGGAGACCAGCGGTCTCACTATGAGTGGACAGACGCCCGTCCACCACAGGTGAGCCGACTCTAGCTCACAGGCCTTTCCACTCGCCTGTCTCTTAGCAGTGTGAAGAATGCACCAAATCAAGATCATGGTCTTTTATGTGATTTTTTTTTTGTAAAATAATTTTATGAAAAAATTTGTTTTAAATTTTTTTTTTTTGTACTAGGGATTGAACCCAAGGGCACTTAACCACTGACTTCCTTGGTCCTTTTTATTTTTTATTTTGAGGGTCTCGCTTAAGGTGCTCAAAGCCTCACTAAATTGCTGAGGCTGGCCTCAACAACACAATCCTCCTGCCTCAGCCTCCCAAGTCACCAGGATCACAGGCTTGTACGACTGTACCCAGCTGGTGTGATTTTCTTTGCCTATTTTTCTAAATGCATTATCTGCAGAAGAGTACAAAACATAATAATTAAAAAAGAACGTTAAGCAAGAGTTCCCAGATATTAACATTTCTTAAATCATGATGTCTACATTTCCAGTATTCTTCTCTATGCTTTTAAATCTTAGAAAATGTAAAAATTATGAGCTTCAGTAAGTGATATCTCTCTTCAAATAGTGATCTCATAGAAGTCTCAGAAGCCATCTTTTATACACCCTTCATAATTCCCTTGAGCTAACTGTCTCTGGGCTTAAATTCAGAAATAAAATACAATCCTCTTCCTGCCCCGCAGAGTTCACAGTTGGCCATCATGTCACGCGCACAGGGGTGACTTCCTGGCAACCGGGAGCTGAGACACACAGAAACTACCTAAGTGCATCTCAGAAGTGCTCCTGTCACCTTCCTGTCCAGGGCCGGGACAGTCAATGTCCCATCATTCCTCTGCAAGGAAGGCCACACTCCTCCATCCAGGTCACCTGGGGAGCAGCCAAATGATTTAAAGTGACATTCAGCATAGTATGTGGTGGCACTTCCCACTCTGTCCACATTGCTACAGGTGGACGACTCCTTGCTGGGGCCGAGCGGGACACCCTCCCTGTTCCCCAGGGCTGCCTTGGCGCCTTCACTTTACCCCGGGCGCCTCTGACTGCAGCATGTTTAAAGCCTTTTCTTTGAGTGGAAGGGAAGATTCTGGCTCCTACCAACCTGGACTGGCATGGCTCCAGGCTCCCTCCGCCAAAATCAGGGTAGACAGCTCTGGAGGGGAAAGGCCCCAAAGAGAAGGCGGGAACAGCTGCCTCACCCCTCCAGGTGGACAGGGCTGGGCAGGGCAGCCTGGAACACCGCGGGGCTCAGCCGGCAGCTCCCTCACGGCCGGAGACCTGTCTGCAGGGAAAACTGTGGGGACGCCACCCTCACGTGACCACAGGAGGACATGGGGAGGTACTCACAGGAGCCGTGCTCACAAGGAGCTGTGCAGAAATAAGTGGGAGTTGATGGACGTCGGGCGGTAGCTTGTCCTTCCACAGGGAGGTCACTCGGGGCCCAGGTGCCTCTCCTTGGTGCTGCCTCTCCCAGCAGGACGGGGGCGAAAGCTGAGCAGAGGGGTCTGCGGAGAAGGAGATGGTACAGTTTGCACCTTGAATGTTCCCCAAAGGCCCGGCGTTGAAGGCCTTGAAGGTTTGGCCCTAGCCCGGGGTGGTCCCAGGAGGTGGCAGAGCCTGTAGGAGCCGTGGTGGAGGGGAAGGAAGTTAGGACAGGGTGAGCCCTGGAAGGGGAAATCGGACGGGTCTCTGCCTCCCTCGCTCTTGGCCCCCCAGTCTCCATAGGGGGAGCAGTTTCCTGGTCCCCACCCCCCTACTGAGATGATCTGCTCGCCACAGACCCCAAAGCAACAGAGCAGCGACCATGAACTGAACTCAGGAGCCAAAATAAACTTTCATCCTTATAGAGCATGTTTCAGGTGCCCCCCCCCCGCCCACCCAGCAATGGAAGGCATGGCATAAGCCAAGGGGGACCACATGTAGGGCCATGC